>NC_047673.1:66601776-66929553 GCF_011762505.2 Arvicanthis niloticus | reverse complement strand
TGAGTTCTTGCAATTAACTTAAAATGAATGCAGGAAATGAAATAGCATGAAGGAATGAATACAAGTCAGCACTGATTGGCCCAAGACTGGAGAGAAAGGAGTGCTGTCTGCTTGGGTCTCCTTGTGCAGCCTGCATGGAGGGAGTCTCAGGAATGGAGTGTAGTACTCAGGCTTTCTTGGAATAGAGAAATCAACACAAAGATTCCAAAACAAACAAACAAAATAAATAAAACAAAACAGAAAGGAAGAAACAGACACATCTGCTGACAACCAAGGAAGATCATGTCTGCTTGTAAAGAACAGCGAAGGGTAGGGCTGAGAAATGCACACAGAGGGGTATCTGGGTGACCTGTTTCACTGGTGGGCCGTTCTACCTGCAGTAGAGTGTATGAAAGGGATGCTAGGGACACAGTGAAGATTTCAGTGACTATCTTAGAGTGTAGAGGACAGGTGGAACCTACACCCAGTCATGAATTCTCTGTGGATTTCCTTCTGCTAGTCCACAGAATGCTCACCAGAATGGGGTTTGCTTCCAGAGAATGAGCAAGGCCTTTCCAAGAATATGGTGGAAAGCAAAATAATGTCTACAGGAGATGGGACCTCCTTCCCCTGGTCCTGGTCACTGAGGGAGGTGGAAGAACATCCATCTCCCTGTGGTGCGATGGCAAATGTGAAAGCACAGGCTCTTTGGGGGAAAAGGAGTTCTGATTCCGAGTTTCACATTTCTGTGACATAAATACTTCTATCATGGTCAATTTTAAGCTAGAAATATAATGCAAAGTGGTTGTGTTTCCAAAGATTTATTACTACCCCAGTACACTTTACATCTGCTACTAAGGAGGCCACAGAAAATCCTATTTTCTTCCCCATCTCCACCATAAGCCAAATGAAAGTCAAACAGAAGGTCTAAGAAAATGAAAGTAGGCAAAGCAAAGCAAAACAAACTCCACACCACCAGAACACCCGAACCGGGAATAAAGAACTCTTTGATGGGCTATCAGTAGAGTGGGATCCAGGAGGAGGACTGTATTAGTCATAGTACTGTGACAAAATAATAAACAACTTAAAGGGGTGGATTATTTATTTTGGCCATGGATCCAGAATTGTTAGTCCACAGTCCTAGGCCCCACTGACTTCAGGACCACGGAGAGGCAGAGTGTCAGAGCAGTGGATGCACTTGGCAAGCTGCTCACTCTATGACAGATAGGGACGCAGGAAGGGATTAGGCATGGGATTAGACAGGATGGGTCCAGGTATAAGTTTCAAAGGCATGCTCGTAGGCCCCTTAAGGTAGGTGCGCTAGTGGCCAGGCCCTGTCCCTGAAGACCTCCAACCACCAGGCTCTACCCACAGAGCACTTTAATGGCTATAATGGCCAGAACCAACCTTTCAAGGTGCAAGTGGACAAGCTCCACTCTACAGAGTAAAAAGCCCAAGATCAGTTCACAAAACCTACCAATCTCAGGCCACTCTGGAAAGCTCCATCTCCAAGAAAGTCTATTTAAAGTCTGTCTTTCACTCAGTTCTTTGCTGCTTCTTGTTCGAGAAGGGGCAATCAATCACTCTCCTGTGTCTCTCCCAATAAATCTCATGTGAGGTTTGTTTCACGGTGTAACTCTGTAGGTCCGCTTGGCTCTTGACTGTCAGGAGAGCTCCAATACTTGTATTAGGGATACCTTTGCCCTCAGGGCTGTAACACTTACAACGCTGCCTGTAAGCTTCCTCCAGCCAGGTTCTATCACCTCTCCAAACAGTGCCACCAGCTAGGGTGAAGATTTCAACACATAGGGGACACCTTTGATCTCAGCACTGGGGAGGCAGAGGCAGGTGGACTGTTGTCAGTCTAAGTCTGTCGTGTCTACATACAAGTTCCAGGCTAGTCAGGAGCACATAAGAAGACCATATTTCCAAACATCAAACCCAAACAAAGGAATTCAACACACAAGCCTGTGGAGAACAGCTCTTATCCAAACTATAAAAGCGAGCATTAAGTTTGAAGGCTGGCCACCTGGAATGACTTACATATAAATACAAAGGTAGCGATATGGGAGAGGATAGAAGAGTGCACCCAGGAGCTGCTGCACAACATGGGGTCTGCATGGTGTAAGAGAGCAAGAGGAGGGGCTGCTGGGTCTCTTCCTCCTCCTCGCCATCTCTGCTCGGCTGCATCAGTCTCTGCCATATGTAAGGCCACAGTGCTGTGTCCTTGACCATCCCAAGCAGGTTCTCCCTCTTCTGTTACATGTGCTTTCCCTTCTCTTCAGCACTGGGAAGCTAGCTTGGGCCCCTAGAGCCTCTGGGGTCTATTTACTCATGCAGCAGGACCTACCTTTATGGCCACTCTCTGCCTCAATGACTAGACCAGAAGCTGCTTAAAGACCTCATGTGCTTTTGCTTTAGCGTTAAGTGCTGAAGAAATGCTAATTAGGGTGCTGGTATATTAATAAACTAGAAGATACAAAAGAGAACTCAAGCCAGGAAATCAGAGTAAGGTGTCCACATTTAACATTTAATGTTTAAAATTACAAAAAGCATTAGGCAAAGCAACAAACCTGACTGCAAAAATGACAAATAACCCCTGTTTAACTGAAAAGTGCAAAGTTAGGATAATGAAACTTCTAATCAGAGTCAGTTAATCTACCAAAAAGGTGAGAGAGAGAAAGAGAGAGAGAGAGAGAGACAGAGAGACACAGAGACAAAGACAATGCTTTCAAGAAGAGTTGACTAGAGATGAGCTCAGAAAATATGGAATTCAAGGCAGCCTGAGCTCCAAAGCAAGGGAGTTCATATTAATTATAGGGGAGAAATTCCATTTAAAAACAGAAACCCATTTTCCCTATAATATAAAAAGAACAGACACTTAACTGCTCAGAAACTGGGACATACGAGGGACAAACAGGCCATGACAGGGCAGTAACAACACTGTCTAACAATGTATTGACAGATACGATGAAACAGAATATACAAAACTAAAGATGGGGCCAGAGAACTGGGCCAGCACAACAAGGTGCTTGTCACAGAGGCTGGTGACCTGAGTCTGGTCCTCTGTGTAGAAAAAACAAACTCTTGAAGCTCTCCTGTGACTCCCACACAGGTACCATTAACTCTGCAGCCTAAATAATGGTAAAACAATAAAGTATAAAAGCTAATATAAAGAATGGGTTCTGGGCTATGCTGATCATGACCTGCTGATGAAGGTTTATTGACTCTAACAATAAGAGACTATGCACGCTGGAGGATGCAGGCATAAATCTCCTGTGGTGTGTG
Organism: Arvicanthis niloticus; assembly: GCF_011762505.2. NCBI lineage: Eukaryota > Metazoa > Chordata > Mammalia > Rodentia > Muridae > Arvicanthis > Arvicanthis niloticus. The sequence goes on along the minus strand of NC_047673.1, from coordinate 66,926,286 downwards.
TGTGTGTGTGTGTGTGTGTGTGTGTGTACCTAAATCTTCTCTTTAAAAAAGTCAAGGAAGAAAAAAAAAATGAGTACTCCTAATTCCCAACCATGCTCAAATTTTTTTTTTTTAAACAACTAGGTAAATTTCACTTGGAGACTGTTTATATGTGCTCATGCTAAAAGCCCTATGCACAGAGCACACGGACTGTGCACACACATTCGCACACTAACACAACACGGACTATGCACACACATTCACACACTAACACAACATCACAGCTACATTCCAAGAAAAGTCCAAAATGTTCAAAAGCAAAAGTTACATTCAAAATTCAGAAGGCATTTTTTCACAGAAATAACATTATGTAAACATGGTATTTTGTTTCACACACTAAATCACAAGAACCAATTTAACCCATAATGTAAATAAACAATGATCTAGAATGGAAGCCTCTGTAGCTCCAGCTAATGCCCAGAATCCACCTCTGAGAGGTGGTCGCATACTGGAGGTCGAACGAGTGCATCGACTATAGGATGTTGAGTAAACTCCATGCTGACCAAGGCTCTATAGACTTTATTAATTGTGTTTAGCAGTTTTCACAACCTTACAAGATAGCACTTTACAGAAAAAAAAATGAAAAAAAAAAACTTGCAGAGAAAAGAGCTTGCCACGACTCCTAGGGTCTGACAGAGCACGACCCTTACCCACAGTGCATACCCTTCTACTACCATCACATTAGGCCTTAGGAGGATAGCACTCAAACCAGAAGGCGCTGACACATTTCACTAGGGCAGGGATGTGTGCTTGGTCAGCAGTGCAACCGAAGCACACCGTAAGAATGCTATATATTCAGATACTATACCATGCTAAGCCATGTGAGTAAGGCTTGCTCTAGAGTACCACTATTGGGGTTTGGTGGAGCCTTTAGGAGGTATAACCTAGTGGGAAATCACTGGGGCAGGGCATGTTCTTAAAGACAATTGTGGGATTCTAGGCCCCTCCTCTTCCTCTTCATTGCTTTCTAGACTCTGTGTAAGTGAATTTGTTCTGCAGCAAGCTCCTGCCCAAGAGCAAGAGGACACATTAGTCATGGACCTCCACAATTGAGATCCAAATGAACCTTTTCTTTTAGTAAATTAGCTGCTTTAGCTGTTTTGTTATGTGACAGAAGGCTGACTAACAAAACTAAGCGACCGATACACCTGGTGATTAAATGAAGCAGCCTTTCTCTTCCGCTGAGTGCTGGGCTTACTGTAGCCACAAGTATAAATGATATAATTATGCCTTTGGTATTTTCCTAAGTTTCTCTTGTTGGGTTCCTTTCACATTTCATGTGCTCCCAGGTGGTCAGCTATTATAGCATCTGCCCTGTTCCATGCATGTACTGCACATGCTGTTTAAAATAATTCATTAACCCAAAATAAAATCTTAGCTCCCAAAGGGTGGAAACATCCCGTCTGCTAGGGGGCAAACATGGTGTTTCAGGTCAAACACAACCCCTTGACGTCTTAGCATGCTTCTGCACTGCACAGAATAATGTATTCTAGAAAGATTACTTGGGAACCACAACTGATTTATAATTCTGGCACAGTTTTAAGAAAATGTTAAAGTTTTCTAAGCAGTTCTAATTATCCCAACTCCCTCCTTTCCACTATACCACATTCCCAGCTTGTCCTTGAACACCACAGGTGAGGCAAAGATCTAATTCACACAACTGAATGACTGGTAAAACCAGCGATAAAGAAAATCTACAAAAACCAACCCCCCCCCCAACAAACAAAAATACCTAGTGAAAACCAAATGTTTAGCATATTAATCACTTGCCAATTTCTTCATTAAAAACATAATTGTATGTTATAACAAAAGTATGTAAATCTAAAATAACCCAGACATTTTATAAATTCACATTTAATAGTATGCTGTCAGTTATAAAAACAGACTCACAAACAGCATATCCAAAGGAGGCCCTCTCTATGCAAAACTGGTGGTGACAGGATAGGAGGCAAAGATTACACATCCATCTGCTTTCGCAGATTAGATAGACGATCTGCTTCTGAATTACAATTCATACAATCTCCCCCACTTTCCTCCCCCCCCCCCGTGTGTGTGTGTGTGTGTGTGTGTGTGTGTGTTACATTCATGTGCGTGAATACGGACATGCAAGCATGGAGTGTAAGTGGAGGTCAAAGAAAGGACCACCCTGAGGTTAGACCTCACCTTCTACCTTGTTTGAGACAGTGTCTATTGGCGGGCACTGCTCCAGGCTAGCCAGCTCAGGAGTTTCCAGGCTTCTGTCTTTGCCTCCCATCTCCCCACAGCAGGACTCCTGGGATGTTCCCACTGTATGGCTTTTACATGGGTTTCAAGGATTCAAATTCAGTTTCTCACCCCTGAATTGCAAGTGCTTTCTGTCCACTCAGCCATCTCCTCAGCCACCAAACTGTAGTCACTGTACTACTGAGAAGGCACTGTACTGCTGTTGCAAGAGTGCATTTCTGTACTACAGTGGGCTAACAAAATAAAATAAACTGAATTACAAAGCTAAATCTATAGTTAAAAAAGAACAGAAATATATGAAAACCAAAATGATCTCAACGCAACCTTGATAATGAATTGTACCTAAATGTTCTTTTCAGGGAAGAGAGCAACTCAGATGACCAGAGTTGGTGTTGGAGGTCTGTGGGGCAAGGGGATTACCAGTAGAATATCAAATTACCATTCCCAGTAAGTTGTTTTGGTATATAAAAAACAAATTTCAGACCCTTTAAAATGTTCACCTAATCAGCTTTTAGACTGTGCAGAAGAACTGATGAGAAAAGCCTAGAGTTTTCTTTTTGTCTTCTGCTCACCACCACTCAGTGAGGTGTAGTTGTGGTGATTCCTTTAAATGTAGAAAGGCCTACTTTAGCAAAGTATCCCAGGGACAGGAACATATTTTTAAACCTTGTGCCTCAAATCAAACATTCAGACTTTGATTTATGTAAGTCAGAGACAGGACGTCCTTCCCAGGTGGCCAATGGAGGCCACACCCCTAGAGCCCCATTTTACCTTCTCCCTGTGGTGCGTAGAAGCCTTGGAGGAGCCCAGAGTGACCTCCTACGAGACAGCTGTACCATGGCTACTCAGTACTGTGAACTCAATGCCTCAACTAGCTCTTTTGCTTGGATATGTATTAAAAACCTCAATCCCAGATTGGTACTCCATGAAGTGAGGCTTCCTAATAAAAGATAATTTTTGAAATAGGCCGTAACTAATAATAATAACAGGGCCCTTTCCCTAACCTAAATAGTTAAAAGTGCCTGCCAGCAGGTTTGGGCCCATCTAATTAGTTACAGAGGAGGGGGAGTTACAAGACAAAGGCCTGTTAAGAACATCCCAGAAACTGACCAGCCAAGGGAGGAACTACACCCTGCCCCCATGGTACGGCCTGCTAGTGTTCAAAAAAGTAAAACAACCAATCCTGTGTGCCCGCTTGAAAGTTCGCTTTTTCCCCACCCTGCCCATATATAAGCACTAGACCCCTGAGCCACGGGGTCAGTCCCTCTATCCCCTATGTGAGATATGGGGATACGGGCTGGCCCAGAGCTCTGATTTAATAAACCACCTCATGTGCTTTACAGCAAGACGGTCTCTCGTGTGTCCTTTGGGTGCGTGCTATCCTGTGACTCTAGTGGACCTCCCTTCTGGGGAGTCCCGGACCTTTCACTAGGAGACCCTTCAGGTTCCAGCAGCCTGTCCATCGGGAGGACAGTGATCCTCAGCCTCCCATCTGCCCCATCCCGACTTTTTCACTGTTATAATTTAGATATGAAGGGTTCAGATGCCTATGTGTCGAAAGCTTAATGACTGGTTGCTGGTGCTACTGCGAGGCCACTGGTCTGAGGAGAGCCCACACTTCACCAAAAGAATTAGTGCAAAGCTGACCAGACTACAAGAGGTGAGCTTCTGTAGAGGAAGTAGGGTACTGAGGGGGATGTCCTTGAAGGCTATGTTTTCCCTCAGGTTCTGGCCTTCTCTGCTTCTTGACCCCAAGAGATGAACAGTTTTGCTCAGGTACATTGTCTTATGGTATCCAGCTTTGCCTCATCCCTAAGCAATGGAACTAGCCAGAGACAGACTGAAGCCTCCTTCAGAAACTAGGAATCAAAATAAGCCTTTCTCCTTTGTGCCCTTCCCCCAGGCCTGAGCAGGCCTGCAAAGTCATTTACCACAATAGACCAAGCAACAGTAGGACCTAGGAGAGGCATTGCATTACCAGCCTTGGCGCCTTGGAGCCTGCTACCTGAGCTAAGAAGAATGGACTGCCTGCTGAGTTAGCCTTGACACCTTCGGACTGCTGGGGGTGGGGCTTCCCCTTTATATGTGAAAGCAAATTATTAAACTTTGAGCCTTGATCAGAGAACTTTGTCTTGGCTTCATCTCTTCCCGCCCATTTCCCTATTCTCAGCTTCTCTTGCAGGTGAACCTGGTTCAATGTTGCTGCTGGCAGCAACACTCCTTAAGTTGTGTTCTCAGGCATCTTGTCACCATGATGAAAAGCTTACTGAAGAGCCACCAAGGGGTAAGCATCTTTTCTCTGTCAGCATTCTCCAGGGCTGCATCAGGCCCAAAGCAACAGGATCAACTGACTTTGGACAAAAACCTTTAACGCTGTGAACCAAAAAGTCTCCTTTCCTCTACAGTGATTGCCTAGGCGTTTGACCGAGAGTACAAAGGTGGCGAGCTCCCAAGTCCAAGTACACGGGATGTTCTCTCCCCATGGTAGTGAGCACAGCAGAGTCATGAGGGAGTACAGAACAGATGAGATCCCCACTACCCACAGAGTACACAGATCTGGCCTTGGCCCACCTCCCTGCAGCAGCTAAGCCACCAGGCCCTCCCACAGGTGCAGGGTTGGGGAAGGGGCTAAAGTCAAAAATTAATCCCTGCTTAATGCTTGGTTAGACAGCTGCCGATTCTCAGAAACTTTACAACCTTGCCTATTTTCCTAACTCAGCATCCTCAGACTTCTCTCATAGAAACACATCTTTGAGAATTCTCGTAGAAATCCTAAAATGTTCCCTTATTATGGCATGAAAACATAAGCAGGGAACTTTCAAGTAAAACCATTTCATTTAAAATAAATATAAATGTGAAGATTTATATTAAAGTTTACTATTTCATAAATAATGTGTATATATAACTTAATATATTAATTAAATAAGAAAATGTCATGTTTGGCCAATAGCATAAATACATTTTAGCACCAACATATACTCTAAAATGTCAAGATGAAACTAAATCCATATTATAGAATCAAACAAATTAAAATAGCTGCATATTTTTTCTAGAATTCTTGTTTTCTGAATGTATAATCTTACTCATTTATACTATTCGTCCTTTGTCTGAAAATGATGAGGTGCAGATTATAATTTCAGGTTTAGATTCTAAGTTTTTCTTGGAAAATTGTGAATGGTCTTACTTCTACAAAATCAAAATGTTGGCTTATATAAAATCTAATATTATATTTTCTATTTAACAGTGGCTTTTGAATAAATTTCCCATTAGCAAAACAGAATTGAGGATTTTATACAGATGATCTGGTTTACAGAATTACCAAATATAAATTCATTATTAGCTCACCCATTTCAACTAGAAGCTTCAATGACATCATGCACACGGCTCAAACAAACTGCTTACTTATTTATTATCTGAAAGGAAAGAGTCATAGACTGTCCTACCGACAGCAGAGCCAGGAGTGCTGGGGCTGGAGACAGAGTGTGAGGGAACACAGCACTCAGCAGGACTCTGTTGACATGGCCTCAGCCATTCACCACACCCAGGGGTGTGCATCTTGTTTGTTTCCTAGGTAGGAACACAGGACTGGGTATTTAATTTAAAGCAGAAAAACAAAAAACATTATTTTAACATGGACTTTCAAGACTATATTCACTCAAGAAGAAAATCTTGTTCACTGAAACTTTGTTGATCTTTATAACAATATTATTCAATGACTTTACATCTACTTCAAACTAAGACAAAGCCCTCTTTGCTCTGAACTATATGCGCCTCTTGTACATACCCTCCGGGGCTGGCTGCCCTGCCCACTGTGTATCACTGTATCTCATGAAAAAGTGGTAAACGGCTACTTTGGATGCTCTTCACTCTTCACTTTCAACTACTGTCTGCACTAACAATTGCCCTGGCTGACTTGACTGGTAATGTGTGCGTTACCAAGGCCAACAGATGTTTTCTGTCTTGCTGTGTAGCTAGCATCTGCTTCAATGCTTCCTCTTTCCCAAGGCAGTTTTATCACTGGGATGAGTAACAGTCCTCTCCATGTATTGCTCAGGCCGCTTTGTGGCAATAGTATCTCTTTTGTCCATTTTTAACGTATCTTTAAAAGTGTGGCTACTCCTGAGGGTCAGTGGCCCTTTCTTACTTCTTATTGCTTCCTCCCGATGACCCAGTTTTCTCCAAGGTTTCAAACATTCCCCTAAAGTCAAGGGAAATTTCTGTCTCCAGTCTAGACATATCTCCCAAGTTCAGCTTCCCTAAAAACATGTAAGTTCCACCAAGGGAGCACCATACCTGCTTTGCTGTTTTATTCCCAGCTTGTGATGGAGTCCTAGTAACACATGACACATGGTGGCAACCAATAAATACTTGTTGAAGAGATCCCTCATTCATTTGCTCTCTGCCCTCTATTGGCACGTTTCTTTCTAAAGGCCTCAATTATACAGCTAAAAATGAAGATGACAATAGCAGCCCCTTTCCAGGTTTGCCTCAAGGCACATGAAATAGTGAACATACATGCATTTTATGAATTAAAAGGCAGTATGCCAGGGTAAAAGGCACACTTTTCAGGCTAAAATACTTACTCCTTGGACCCTTACAAAAACAACAAAAGTTTGCTCACCCCTAACATAGGATAGTATCTGGGTTCAAGGAGATATTATACAAATTAATGGACAAACAATATTTTCTTGCATTTTATTATCATCTATCTGTACTTTAACATGTTGGCAGGGGATGGCAGCCCACATTCTGGTCCTTCTGACGCACAGCAGTACTGTCTCCTCCAATGTTGTTTACCTTAACCTTAAGGTATACATCCCACTCTCTCCTAAGTATAGAAATGGAGACAGAGAGGGCACAGGTCTCTGAGGGATGGAGTAGAGACTGGAACTTGAAAGCCATGACAATATCTCCACGAGAAGCTGACAGCTGCTCAGTACCCAAGTCCAAGCCTACAAAAATCTACTCACTGTTGCTACAAAATACATAGACTTTATTTTGGGGGAAACTCTATGACCAGAGTTTAGAAATGGCCTATCCACAAAAGAGGACTATATTTATTGCAATAAAATAAAGTGCCAAGAAAATACTATACAAAAGGGAAAACGAATCTTGAGTCAACCACTCAAGATTTGAGTTTGAACCTAAGCATGTGTTCCACAAGTAACTTTGGGCAAATCCACTACTCCCTGTGAACTAAATTTCTGTCTCTGGAAAAGAGAGTGGTTACCTCTATGGCACCTTGTAGGTGACTACTATGAGCCAGTGGCTTATTCCATCTTGTGAAAAAAGCATTATCAACACCAGCATGTAGATAGACAAGGAAGCTCAGACATGCCCACCTACTTGTTTAAAGAAACACCACTTAAAGGAGCCCATTGGTCCGCACAGTGCAGCCTTAGCTAAGGCCTAACCAGCTTCAGCTCCTCCGCATGTATTATCTTAAATATGGTGTATTAGAGCCTAATACTAGTAGGAAAGGTCTGACATCCAGTAATGCTGGAATACTTACTGCCAATGTACACTTTAAAGGGGGATGCTCTCACCAGTGTTCTTGAGTAAACCCAATCCATTGTCTTTGGGAAAACAGTAGAAGAGAATGTGTGGCTTTCTCTGCATGCAGTGAGAACACCCCAAATCTCAGAAGCAAACTACAGAGAAGTATTAGGTGCTAAGCATATACCTGGTTACTTCAACAATCCTAATTTCTACTTAATCAACAGGGACTCTCCTGTCTATGATGTCGACCCTCAGCATGCATCTGAGCCATCCTGTGTCAGCAGCCCCACATTACCTTTCCTTCATCGTCTCGTGCACCCTCCCGTGTTGGACGCACTGCTCCTCCAGTTCATCATTTCTCTTCTGTAATTTCTCCAGTTTGTCACGCAAGTATCTTTTGTCTTGACTGAGTTGAACTATTTCCGATCTAGAGAGGATAGGAACACAGACATAGTAGATAGTTGAGATTCACCTTACTAGAATGTATTTTTATTAGCATTATCTTAAACGCTATACTTAAGGCATAGTCATAAGAAAAAAATTATTTTGTATCAAAAAAAAGATTTCAGAAAATTTAAAATACCTAGTAGAAGGATAGATATTACATCCTAGAGACTCCAGTTACAGCACTGGAGAGGTCTGAGAGGTCACACAGGGGATCTAGTTACAATGGGGGAACCAGTGTTATCATATAAGTCTATATGCTAAAAGGTAACCTCCTTGCCCTCTTTCAATCTTGCTCCTAGACTGTGCACAGTCAGTGATACAGCAAGAGTGGAAGAAGGCCTGAATTGAGACAAGAACCAACAGATGTGTCCTGTGGTGACAGCTGAGGTCTTTCAGGACATAAACTATTCATTCAGTGTCTTGGATGACAATCTTAAAGAATAAACTCCTTAAAAAGAGAAGAGAGATATCTAAGAAGAGCTGTATCTTTTTAAAAATTAGATTTCCTGCATTGATGGCATTTCCTCAAGTCCCCTCTCTCATCAGTGAGAAGTCACAGCTTTAATTTCTGCACATAATGAGCAAGTTTTAAGTTAATAACACTTCTGACATAAAATGAGTTCCCATCCCAGAAAGGAGTGCTTCACTACAAACTATCTACTTTGTCCTTTGCTCTATAGGGAAGACTTTGGATTTGCTAGAGGAAATCCCACCCCACAAACTGTTCTTCCCAAAGAGCACCATGCCAGCAGGGGTGGGGCAGAGTCAGTCCATCTCACTCCTCAGTCTATTCTCCTCTTGCTCACATGCATCCTAAAGGCAGCTCTCTCCGATCAGCTCTCTTGCCACAGGTGAGCAGGCTTTGAAACTACCCCTGTTTTCCCAAACGTCCCCTTAGAGTCCAACTTCCTAAACTTTGCTGTATGTCTCACCTTTCTTACAGTTTGCAGGTGAGACAGAGTATACCCCTATCCTCCCTCCCCCTCCTGTGTGTGTGTGTGTGTGTGTGTGTGTGTGTGTGTGTGTTTCAAGACACGGTTTCTCCGTATTGTCCTGGCTGTCCCAGAACTCATTCTATAGACCAGGCTGGCCTTGAACTCCCTGCCTCTGCCTCCTGAGTGCTGTAATTAGAGATGCACAGGACCACCACGCAGTTCAGGTACTCACTCTGCACTTGCCTCTACTGGCAGGAACGCATACATATTTGTAATAGTCTACATCCTCAAATAAACAACTCATGTTTATCCACTCAAAATTAAAACCAATACAAAAGTAATATAGAAGCCTTAATAATATTTTGAATTAAGTATTTATTAAAAATTAGCATAGTTAATATTCCAAACTATATTAGCTCATGTACTAAAATAAATGCCAAAAGGAAAAAATATCCTTAAACCAAATTAGGAAAAGAATAAAACCCATGGAAAAGAACCAGCACTTATTCTTAGGCTGCCTCTAAGAAGAATGGTGCCATTTGCAAAGAAAAGTAGACTTTATAATATCAAAATATAAAATGCTTACATATTAAAAAAACTGTTTTTTTGAAAAGTCATATGTTTATACTTAGATTTATTGTAGCGCTACCTATAGAGAGACACTTGGTCTTGACCCAATACATGGAAACTTTATCCAGAATTTTGTCATCAGGACATCAGCCATCTTGCTTACATGACAGCTGATAAGCTTCTGATAATATGGCTACTTACTAGTCCTATTTATTGACCTACAATTAACATTTTGATAAGAAAGGGGAAACATTAAGTATCAGCATGCACAATAGAATTCTATTTTACAATTAAGTTATTTTGAACATGTACCAAACATTAATACTGATAACCTCTGGGTGGTAGGTTTCCCTTTTGTTTGTCCATCTTTTTCTGTACTGTATCATCTCCACGGGAATCTGTATTTAAAAGCGGCAGTCCCCCTGCCGGGCAACCAATGCTCATGCTCACTTTTGTTTGAAGACTTCACTTTTTGCTGTCACATATTTATATAGGGACATGTGTACTAAAAAGAATTTAATTCAACACTTGACAAAATTGTACACATTAGTAGCCTTAAAAAGTGTGTCTGGCTTCTGAAGCAACAATTCCCTTTTAGGTATCTCTAGTGAAAGACTCATCAAAATGTCCAAAGTTACAGCTGTATTATGACTACAACAGCTAAAAGTTGGAAATGTCACAAACATTTAGTGGTCATTATACAAACAAATGATGCATTTACGATTTCCTTTCTGGAGTATTAACTAAGAAAAGTGTTTATTAATGGGTACAGGTAGAAATCAACTGTAAAACTGCACAGACTTTGTACCCATCATATAAGCCACTTTACATGACACATTTACATGCACATGAAAAATGACTGACAGGAAGCATGTCAAAAATAGCAGTGATTATCTTGAGAGAGCATTGTCACGGGAAAATGTTTCCTAATTCTTCTTTATGATTCCTTACAGTGAGGTATCTTTAGTAAGCACAAAAATAGAAATGTTATTTTTCAAGTACAGACTACTATAATGTGTGCTACTGTAACAATCCTTTCTGTGTTGTATATCTTATCTTGTTTGTTCCCCTTTATTTATAATGGCAACTTGCCTACCAGCTTCTGTCATACAGTACAGCTTCGCTATAAGTGCACATACATCATTCTTTATTTGGGTGGAACTGACAATATCATGATACAACTAGTGGTTTGCAAAGTGAAAAGAGAAAACAGAAAGCCACACTCACCCACTCCCATGGAAAAGAAAAATCAACTCCAATTCATTTTCATAGAAATGTAGGTAATTTCTGTCTTTCCAGAAGCATGAACTTTCCCTGCATTTTATGTAGCAGCTATAGTGTGTAATTGCATTTGCATGAATGGAAGACATTTTACTACTATAATTCAGATTACAACGATAATTGCTTTTAAAGGAAAAATATGACACCTTAATTTTTTTATTCTTTTGGATTGTGGTTTGACTTTTGTTAACAATTAACAGAAGGCTGATGTCAGCCTCCTTTTGTAGAATATAATTTCTGTAGCAGCTCAACCTAACATCCTCTAAACATGCAAGAGAAAAAATAATTCAACCGGGTGTGTTCTTTTACTTCAATTAAACTCACACAGTTGGATACCTACTGCTGCCAAAACAGTAATATAATTTATACATTATAGTCCACATAGTAAAACTACACTAAAAGTCATTTAACAATATTTATAACACCATAAAATACAGTGTTAAAATATATGAACTGCAATATGTACCAAAATTATAAAATTTGTTTCTCATCATCAGTGATTAAAACCAGGATCATTACTCTAGCTCAGTACTCACAACCCTGGTGACAGATTAGAATTCAAATCTTAATGATCAATTTACAATTAACAAGATAGAAGTGAAACAAATTAAACCAACCATTATATATAACGAGACCCCACGGACTCCCATTGTTCCTCTTAATTACAAGACGCAAATCACGAATACACAATGGGCACTGCTAGACATCAATCCACAGGCCTAGCAACCAGCAAGTCACAAGGACAGGAAACGAAGAGAAGCAAAATCACACAGACCCAGGTCTGTGCTCCTTCCTGTCCTTCTAGAGTGCAAGGAGAGAGAGAGAGAGAGAGAGAGAGAGAGAGAGAGAGAGAGAGAGAGAGAGAGAGAGAGAGAGAGAGAGAGAGACAGAGAGACAGAGAGAGAGAGAGAGAGAGAGAGAGAGAGAGAGAGAGAGAGAGAGAGAGAGAGAGAGGCTGAGACCTAGAACGAAGTATGCTTGATCTCCACATGCACTAATCTGTCTGCATGGCCTCAGGCTCACCTTCAGTCAGTGCCCAAATTCCCTAGGTTGTCCCAGAACAGGTTTTAGATCACAGTGCAGACTGTGCCTCTAACATTTTATTTTAATTTTTTTTTTGTTTTTTTTTTTTTGGTTTTTTTTTTTTTTTAGACAGGGTTTTTCTGTGTATCTCTGGCTATCCTGGAACTCACTCTGTAGACCAGGCTGGCCTCAAACTCAGAAATCCACCTGCCTCTGCCCTCCCAAGTGCTGGGATTAAAGGTGTGCACCAGCACTGGCCGGCTTCTCTAACATTTTAATGTGGATTTTCCAAATGTCTAGGGAGAATACTTACTTCTTTCACTTTGACAAAGAAAAATAAATTGTATCAAAGATATTTAAGTATATTCATTTATCTCCCCATCAACCTTGTAACTATGTAAGCTCTCAGTGCACTATGGAATATAGACGGAATGGGTAGCTAAAGTTTATGTTCAACTAAAATCAGCCAGAATGTCTGCCTGGTGCCAATTAAAAACAAAATGGAATTAATTCTTTTGCCTGATGGTCAAAACAAGCTATAAAAGATGCATGGTATGAACCAAGATGTCAGTCTTCATTTTAAAATGGGACATGCCATGCACAACCCACGGGGTTTCAGGCACTACTGCTTGCACAGTATGGAGTACACACATTGCTAAGTACTGGGCTGATAGTTATGGAGGCTTCCGAGAAAGACACAGTCATCATTGTCATAATCTGATGTACAGTTTACTTGAGGAAAACCACACACACACACACACACACACACACACACAAACACACACACACACACAATTACAATGCATTTTCTGAAAGCAGCTTTGCAGGAGCCTGGGAAGAAGCAAGCTATGTGGGCATGGTGAGCCTATACTGTTCAATTCTCTAGTGACTCCTCACGGGCTCTAGTCAAATGCTTCGATCTGTATGCGGGGGTGGGGGGGTGGGGAGGTGGTGGGGGGGTTGGGGGGTAGGGGTGAGGGATGGGGGGGTTGGGGGGTAGGGGGTGGGGAGGTGGGGGAAAGCCCGCTTTCAATGCTCTTTGAATTCATTTGTTTAGTGTGGCATTCTGAATAACACAAAAGGCTTACAGAAATTTTAGCAAGGAAAAGGGGAAATAACTTTTTATTATCAACCAAAAAAATCATGTTTTATTTTTATTAAAAATTTACCACAGTACTTTGAGAATAACTTAAACCAAAATTACTACATGGATTAAATAATTACTCTGGAGACTGAATTTCCACAATGAGAGAACTCTTAACCTCAAAGGCCAGCAGAAATGCTTTACCCCAAGAGTTTGGCACAGAGTACACAGAAGCATGTCTAGAGGTGGTAAGTCTTATTACATTATGCTTCATATTTTAAAAGAAACATCTGAGCCTTTGGGGATTTATAGGTAGTTTCACAGCAGAAGATAACATTGAAATAGAATGCCAGATGGGCATAAAAGAGAGGGTAAACTTAGGAACTGGGGGAGAAACGAGGCAGGACTGAGGAGAAATGAAAGCACACAAACACGAGCCCTTAACATTCACCGCTCACTGCCTCTACTGCTGTTTTGTGAAGCACATGACTTTCTAACATACAACAATTTATGGCGTGTTTACTACTTGGAAGGCCTGAGCTTTGAAGAACTCAGAGAATTCTGTATGTTACCATTTTGACCCTTCAGACTCAAAACCAGGTGTTACAGCCTGACCTACTAAGTCATGAGCTCCAGCTTTTCTGGGTTCTGTTTAGCCCTACATATTTTCATCACAAACAGACTTTGCCCATTAAAAAATGATATTCATACCTCGCCCAGGTAGTGAAGTTTGCATGTGCTGCGAGAACAGCCCCCGTTGCTTAATGTGGGGTTAGAAAGCACTGTGCAGGGGGCTTATAGCTGCCTTCCCCAGCTGTGACCTCCTCTGCAGCACAGCCAACCGCAGATGGAAATGCTGGGTCCATATTGAGCACTCGGATTTTCCTGTGGTTAGTTTTCACCCAGTACAGTTTAACAACTAGTCACATGGTCTACATCATATTAGGCACTATAGGTAATGTAGAGATAATTTTAATATGTGGGAGAGGGCTTAGGGTGTTGCTCAATGCTGGGCTAGTAGACTAGCATGTGTTAGGTCCGGGGCTCCATTTCTAACACCACAAAAACATAAAATAAAATTAAAAAATGAAATATGTGGGAAAATATGAGCAGGTTCTATATAACGCCTACATTGTTTCATGTCACAGATGCGAGCATTTGTCATCTGTGGATCTAGGTGTGGTGTGAGTCCTGCAACCAACTCCCTGAGGTTGTCAAGGGGTGACTCTGTGTGTGTGTGTGTGTGTGTGTGTGTGTGTGTGTGTGTGTGTCTCACTCCTGTCATTAAATATACTTCTAAATCCCATAGCTATCCGGCAACATGGCTTTAGAAGCGCTTTACAAAGCTGAGGTTTAAGGAGACTGGGCAACTGGTCAAGGTTACATATACAGCAAAATGACTGACAAACCAAGATTCTAATCCAGTTCCTTCTGAATCCCACAGAGTTCTTTCCTAAATAGTGCTTGTCACCCACAAAGGAACAGGCTGGCACCAGAAGTCAGACCAGCATGTGGAGGATAGCACCACACCTGTTTTCCCATTCATTTATCATTCATTCAATAAATATGCATTGGGTGCCATCTATGTGTCAGATATGAAGGAGCAAGTTTAGTGTACAAAGTAGCAGCAGTCAGGACTGAGAGGAACAGAGGTTCAAGTTCACTAGACTGGTATTGTGTAAGACTGATTAATTTAAAGAAGGAAGATAAGGGCCCAGGGACGTACTACAGGTTAGCCCTCGCTCTCAGTGTAACAATTACATTCCAAAATGTCCACCTTTCTACAGGAATTTAAAGGTTCATTTTTCCTCCCTAGCCTTTCCAATAATTAATTCTGCACCTGAGCAATACCTGCCCCTCCTCTCCTTTCTTCTCTTTTAAGAGACAGACTCTTGCTCTGATGCCTAGGCTGGCCTAGAACTCCTCAGCTCCAGAACTTCTCCTGCCTTAGCCTGCTGAGTAGTTGAGACTGCAGGTGCACGTGTCTATATCCAGCAAGCCTGAACGTTTTTTTAACAGCAGATATAAATATCACCATGGCCTTAAGAAAGACTCAAGACATTGGTAACAGCAATACATAGGCCAAACTCTAATTCTCCTCCCCACAAGCTACTCTAATGATTATGCTTTTTTGCTTGTGTAAGAAAAGCTAATTACTGTCGCATGCTGCTGTGGAAGCTAAGTATGTATTGTACCAAGCATGTTTTCATCCTCACTGTCCCAAATGACTGGCCTTAAAGACAGCTTTTGTGTTCCTGAAAAACTATAGCAACAGAAGATTGTAGAACTGCTTGACTTATTTGTATTCTTTATTATGCTAATGGTTACCTTGGACTTTGTTCCTGATTTTCATGGTTTTAAGTTATAAACACTATTAAAAGCCAAGTACGTATACATAACCATAAAAATAAATATTGAAGTTGGGTTGCAAGAGTAGCTTGGGAAGAGAGTGCTTGCTTACCACTCACAAGGCCCTCGAGTCCCATCCCTCCTTGCGACAAAAGGCTGTCTAGATGGACAATCACAAAAATATGCATACAGAGAAAACTGGTTTCACAGAAAACTTACATCAATGCATGGCAAATTTTAGTGTTAAATTACAGTATAGTAAAAATGCAATTTTAAGGCTAAATTTTAGCTATCTAGTAAAAGTATTCTAAAGATAATGTATAATGTTACCCAATCACATACCTGCTCTTTAGTGAGACTTTTTCCAGCTTCTTGGCTAGCATGCAGCATTCTTCTTTTAACTTTGTCAGAAATGTGTTCTGGGAGGTCAACAGTAAATACTGTTCACTTTCTAGAAACAACAATAACCCACCAATATGAGACATCTGTGGCTTTGCTCTGCAACACTTCCAATGCATAGTGCTAAAGTGCTTCAAATCACTATGACCTGCCTAGATCCACCAGATCACTGCCAGGGTCCTAAGTGAGGGACTTGTCATCTGGCGGGACACTGAGTCTTGTGAGACATTTATTTTCATAATAAACTTGTATACCAGGAACAATTTTGATCATATCAGCTTGTGTAACATTTTAGCATGCTCATAAACTGTCAAATATCTCAAATGAAGTCATAAATGCTTATATCTTTGAAGTATGCAAGATATTATATTTTTATTTTGACAATTTTACTATAAACAGTGTCAAAAATTCTCACAACCAGATAACTCGAAAGTTAAACCCGAGGAATTCTCTGCTACACTGTACTTGGTGCTTGATGGTTCTTATCTGCCCATGTTTTGCCCCTTAGAGCTTTCGTACGCTCACTCATCATGAGGTGAAATACACTACAATACTACTGTCCTTAGACATTTCATCATATGCTCATAGTGTGTGCTTCAGTAATGATCTGGCCAGAAATTAAAGAGAGTGTGATTTGTGTGTGTGTTTGCAGAATAAAAGATCTTAAAGATGGTTTTAACAGTTAAAACCTTACCCAACCCTCAGGTCCTGCTCCAAAATCTTGGTCCAGGAGGATTCTGCTAGCAATGGGCCAAGGACAATTTCTCCTATGAATTCCCCTTTGTGTTAGTTTAAATTAAAAAAAAATCTACAAAATCCTGTGGATTTTTTTTTTTCACTTTTTTTCTGGCTAAATGCTAAGAAGAAACTCTCTATATGAGGCATCATAATAGCTGACTTTATAAGTAAATAAATCCTTTAAAGAACTTCAGGTTACCAATAGGTGGAATCATTTTTTTTTTTTTTTTTTACCATATGTTTAAACACAATATGCAATAAATCCTGTGAAATTCACCTGTAAATAATTTTTTTTTCCTTTTCAGTTTTCGCTCATGTTCGGGGGCAGGGGGAGCATACAGCACACAAAACAAAGCAGAAAAAATCAAGGCTCTAAAATTAAGCGACATTTTTTCTGGAAGAGACAGGATCAATTAAACTTTTGTTTTAATGGTACAATCATCGTGGAGTATGTGGTGAGGAATTATAATGGCTGACACTGTCTTGTTTTGACTAACACTGTCTGTGAACACACAACTCAAAAGCGAAAGGAACTACATAACGCTCTGACTGCACACATCAAACTGCCTATTTTCAAAGTGCATTTTACTTTCAAATTAAAGGTAAAGATTTACTGGCCAACTCAGTCTGCAGAATAGTGCCAACGTGGTGAAGGATGGCGATTTTGGGCCAAGCTGCCAGCTGTGGTCAATGCCTTGTATTAGTGAATTTTAACAGCAGTTCTGAGAAGCTGATGAGTGCAGAGGATTAAGCATCACTCTCGACTGCATTGGGGGAGGTGGGGAAATCATACAAATGCTAAAAATGTTCGAAGCTGCAAAGATTAAATAAAGGAACATATCAATTTGGAGCCACTGAATTACATCCAGCTGCGACAGTGAATTAAGAACCGATTAATGGCTAAAGCTTTTCTCCAGTTTGGATGCTGAAGCAAACTCATTAGGCTTTTAGAGTAGCTATAATGTGTGTACTGTGGGAACTGTTCAATGCTATTCAGGAGACTCTAACTGTAAGCTCAGAGCATTTCCCGCAGAGCTTCTGATGCTATTTTCTTTATATAACATGTGTGCCTGAAAACCCAGCCAAAAACAAGCCCTTTGTTTTTCTACTTTGTTGTGGTCTCTCTCAGCTTTACGTTTCTTGAACACAGGTAAATAAACTCATAATCCAGATGGTGCAACAGATGTGAGAGCAGCACTCTGAAGTCAACAGACAGTGGGCAATCCTTGCCATTTTCTCTTTTAAACGCTAACTAATATGTAATTCGGAATCTCCGGTGTAGTTAGCATCTGCTCCCTTCGGCCAGCCAAAGGTTACAGGTGTTCCTGATGTCATTTCACAGTAAGGGTGGGCCTCGCTGGTGAGCAGTGCCCAGGCTCTAATCTCTCCCTACCACCCACCAGTTTTGTCGTGCTGGGTCTCCATTTGCTGTATCTTCTGTGTTAGCTCCTGCTCTCTCTGCTGGGCCTGAAGGGCTTGGGCCTTTGCTTCATTGCTAAAGCTTTGCTGAATGCTATCTTTTTCCAGTCTGCAAAACAGAAAGGAGACAGAGACATAATCTGCTGGTGCCCAGCCCTCCATCATTCCCCCGCAGACTACAGACTGCAGACAGGTAGTAAACTAAAGCAGCAGAAGCTAATCTTTCTGTAGTCTCCCCATTCTGCACAAGAGAGAAAATCCAAAGGACTATCTCTAAACAGTGCAGCATACACACCAGAAGTCTAAGCAGACCGAAGGGTGAAGTTTTAAAAATTCAAACAAAATCATAACAGTGAAACGCTTGTATTTTATAACCTGATTATTTTAATTTGTGTTTGTGTGTGTGCGCGTGTGTGCGTGCACGCTCACACATGCCAATGTGCAGGTGAAGATCAGACAGCACCTTCTGGGAGCTGGTTTGGCTTTTTCCTTTAGCCCTGTAGGGCTCGGACAGGACTGGAACCTTTAGACTTTTACCTTATAAGCACCTTCCTCGAGGAGCCGCCTTATCAGCCCTGACTCTGCATCTTCATAATACACATGCTTTTTTTGCTCTATTCTTGCTGTCTTGTATTATCATCAATCTTTCATCTTCTGGATGGTCGCTATTTCCTAAGACTGTGAAATTCTAGGAAAAACATGACTTAATTCTTAGTCTTGGGAAAATTTACTTTAAAACTAAGCCTCATAGACTACTTCTGGTTTTCTTCCAAGTTGTAAGATATAACTTCAAATATACTGGCAGAGGCTGTTGAGAGGCCAGCACCACATGCCTGCTCTCATTAAGTACTTTCATACACCAGGCTGCACACCGGGAATGGACAGGAATGTGAACACGAGCTGCTTCCCTCCTCTCTTCATAATAAAATTTCCTTTTGGGTCATGCTGACAGAATTGCAGGATGAAGACAACATGCTATCTCTCTTTACAAGAGAATTTATTTTTGTTGTTTCATTTTGTTGAGACTGGTAGGGAGGGTGGCCTCAAAGTTGCTAGTAGCTGAGGAGTACCTTGGATTTATGATTCTCCTGCCTCTACCCCTATGAATGCTGGGTTAGATGCATGCACCATCATGCCCAGCATTGCAAAGTGCTGGGCACTCACCCCAGGGCTTTGTACATGTCAGGCACACTCCCTACTCAGCTACATTTCCACCCAGAGAGGCTCTTCCTAAACAAGCTGAGGCTGAGGGGGAACACGGCCCTGTCACACCTACTCTGTGCTCATGTTGCACACCACATCCGAACCCTTGCTGGGTGGGTTCTTCAAGCTCTATGAGAAGCAACATGAGGGTTTCCTTCAATTAAGGGACTCAGTTATTTCCATCTCCTGATCTCCTTGTGGGCATTTCTCATCCATGCTGCTTTAGTTTACTAATTGAGATATTTACTGCCTAGCCTTTGCCAAACTAAAAATAAACAGTTCCATAAAGCTATCACTACCAGTCTATGTACCGCTGTGGAACTTCAATTCACTGGCTTCTAATTATATGGCAACATAAGGAAAGCCTGTACTGAGATTGGTCAATGCGTGTGGTAGTGTTGTAGTGTAAAGCTCCAGAATGAAAATACACCCACACCTCACTCAAATGGAAGCATCAGGGGTCCATGCTAAATGTGAAATAAGGTCCCTTCTGGTACTTCTAACAACAACACCCCCTGGATGTGCTCCAAGGTCTTGTCTCACACTCAGTTCCAAACTAGTATATCGCAACAAATGGATAGTCAGACGAGGCTACTTTTGCCTCCCCCTTCACACCACGTATTTTCTGGCTAAGGATCACTGCACATGTTTCTTCCTCTTCTTGGAATGCCCCGGCCCACCCAGCCAACCCCCTATACGAAGCATACTAGCTCTCTTGGTCATACCTTAAAATTCTACCCTTCTTTCTCCTGTCTTTTCTAAATCAACTATTCCACCCTGGGTGACCTTGGTATGTGCTGTGTCCACCCTAGAGTGATGTCATACATTTGTTATCGGTTTACATGTCTGTTTCCTTTATAATCTTACATTTTCTCTACCCTAAACCCAGATCAGGGCTCAGAACATAAAAAATAGGCACTGCATGCTAAATGGCTGAATGTTCTTAAGCCTTAAGTTGCAGGACTGGGGTGAGGGAGGACTGGAGAGGAAAGGGAGGCAAAGGAGAGACAGACGGATAAGCCTTTAGGTGAAACAGGAGGATCTGTTCAAGTCTGTAGAAGCAGGCAAAGCTTTCTCAGACTCTTAGAACAGAGAGTCCGCACTAGTTCAGCTCTTAGTAGTATTGCATGCTATAGGTCCTGTGGCTGAAGGGACTGACTAGAGAGCCTTCTGTATTCTTCCTGTGAGCAGTCATAGCCCAGTCTGAGCACGGGACAGGGTTAGAGGTGTGTAAATGAGATGACTCCAAGACTCTCTGTTGACTGTGTCAGAGAAGGGAAAGGGGCATTACCAATAATGAAGGAAATGTCAGACAGACACTGCAGGATGTCAAGGATAGACTAACAGTTCCCAACATAAATCCCAGCAGCAAGAAGCTGCCTGGTGAGTGACATTCTGAGCTGACTAAGAAAAGAATACAGGCTAACAGAGCTCTTGTCATAAAGCTGTGCAAAAGACCCCTCACCAAAGGCTGTTCTTCTACCCTCCCCCAACTGCCACTTGAGTGGGTACGTACGCTGTTTTCCATGGAAGAAGGTATGTACATTGCTGTTTTCTGACTTCCTTCCCCCTTTTCCAGCCCCCCTCTGTTCCTCTTTCCCCTTATAAGATCTTTCTGATTAAGTCAACTTCTCAAGAAATTTTAGACCGTCCGATCTGAAGGGAAATCTCATTTTCTTTCATGTAACCATCTCATTTTAGACCTGAACAAATAGCAGAACACAATCAACTTTGAAAACCCTGAAGGCCATAAACAATTTGAAATCCATTCATAAGCTACTCAGTGAATGATTTCAGTGCAGAAATAAGAATAAAACTATCTTTGCTCAAGGAAAACTCTTTTATAACACTCTAGAGATAATGTAGTAATGAAACTAAAGAATTAACTAAAAACCACTCAGGTGTTCAAATGACCCACTAAGTATTTTTCATTATGTATGTGAAAGACATTATACTAGGCATTGTGTCTACTGAAAGTAAGGCTTAGTAGGCCTTGACTCTAGAAGGGATTTCAGACTAGACAAAGACAAACAAATAACAACCTCTATGGAGTAATAGTCCATGAGAAAGGTAGAGATGGAAGGCTACTAAGACAATGGACAGAATGGCTTGATCACCTCATGAAGAGATTTCCCCCCCCCCCCCCCCCAAGTAGGCTTTTTCTCATTGGTTTCTCACAGTTGCTGACGGTCACATTTAACAAAGTTTGTACTTATCCCTATGTGGTTCTGCAAACCAGAACTCAAGCAATAGCTGTAGGGAGTTTCTTAGTAATTATATTCACACTGGCTAAAAACTAGAAACAACCTAAATGCCTATTACCTGTTATGAATCATATGTGTAGGATAGCTTAGCCAGAGAGAATCTAGAACCCCATCAAGAATGGAAGAACCTATGGTACACGCAACTCCTAGATGAACCCAAAAAGCAGCATGTGTAGAAGAGCCATATTTACCATCTTATGTATTTAGCACTCTAGACTAGAAAACCCTACATGATGTTGACTCCATGGTGCCAAACCAGGGTAGATCATGTTTCCAGGTCCTGCTGATAGGGGAAGGCTGTGAGAGAGAAGTTTTGGGCAGACAGGAAAGGATCTGTGTAACAACTGTGATACCTCAAACACTTTATATTCTTCTTACAACACATTCAACCGCACCTAAAATTTGTCACTATTGCTACATGTGTCAGCTCATGCCTATGGCCCCAGCGCTTGAAATTGTTGAGCCCAGCCTGGACTGTTTAGTGATTTCCCATATCAACAAAATTTGACTTTTATTGTACTTAAGTTTGCCTCAATAAAGCTAATTTTTAAAAGGAGCAAATACTGTAAAAATGGGGACAACTCCTTTCATTCTTCCAGTTACCTAGATAGCTATGATCTGGGGGCTGGCCATGTTCATGTCTACGTTTGTGAGATAGGCCCACAGAGTGTAGGTCCAGCTGCTCTGGAACTCTCTGTACACTAGAGTGACCTGCCTTTGCCTTCCAAGTACTAGGCTTAAAGGTGTGCTACCATGACAGGATTTTCTTGTTGTTGTTTTTAATAAAAGAGAATGAAAAGGACTGATGGGTACTAGACAGGCTTCAAAAATATGCCAAATTGTCTAGTGTGCTGCTGCAATGCCAGCAGTTGAGAGTCAGAGACAGGTTGATTTCTGTGAGTTTAGGGCCAGCCTAGTCTACAGGGCAAGTTCTAGGATAGCCAAGGCTAGATAGAGAGAACCTAGCTCAAAAGAAAACAAAACAATAACAATAACGGCACTATCCAAGTATACAATTAACTTAGCTTCTCCCCCCCCACCCTTTTTCTAGTTATGGTTCTGGCTGACTCTATCTTCTAAAACATCACAATGTACTTATAATTCTACTTTTCATATCACTTATTATTTTAAATATTTCCATTTTATAATGTAACAGAACAGAAGTGACCTGTTAGCTCTTCACAAAGTTATTAATAATCCTCAAGTTCAACAATCAGCCTCCAGTCTATGATCTATGAACACTAGTGATAATGTTACCAATGTCACTAAGTGGTGACTAAAGCATCCTTTCCATCTGCCATGTCTCTCCTTAATTTACCTCTGAGTTCTGAAACGCCAGTATTGCACATACAATCCCTTGGGGGTATGAGGTGTTTATTTTTAAAGCACAGAATAGAGCATTTTGTGGCAGTCACCTCTCTGGTTGAAAAAACTTCTAAGAAGCTGGGATTTAGCTTGGTCATAAAGAGCTTGCATAGCATGTCCTATCTCTAGAGTCACGACCACTACCACCATGAAAGAGCACCTGCAACAACAAACCTTTGCAAGATTTACACGTTGACTAGCCAAAAACTATTCTTGAGGAAATGTAGAGAGAAGCAAGAGTTTGGCGCAGGTTATATTTTGGACAAGTGGTACCCATTTGTCTCAGATTGGTAACACTAGTCTTCATCACTTGGTCTGTATCATTAACATGCTTGGAAATGTTTAATGACTGTTCTTATGTGCTAGGGAAGAAATCTTTCATTTGTAGAGCTAAGCAATATCCACTATAGACATTTCCACTACAACCTGTTTTAAAGTAACAGAGACACATCACTGGCCTAAAGGCTGGGAAGAAAAACACATGATTACCCTCATGTGCTGGTATCAGCAGCCTTGTAATGGATGGAGTTGGGTGAGCTCTCTTGGATTTCTCCTTTGTAATTAATAGGCAATCTGTTGGAAGATGCTGATATTATGCAAATATCTTATTGTAATAATAACATCTCATCTATGTTGCACATCTAATGATAATGGTGTTTCTACTCCATAATTCTTTATGCATATTAGTTAACTGTTAGCTAATTGGTTATTGTCCTGCATAGAAGAATCTCCTTTTTTCATAATGAGTTTACTGATTTCACTTTGGAGTTCTGGATTCATACTTTACTTAGTGCATGATAACCCACTTTGACTGTTTATTTGAAGATTCAACTGACCCTGCAGTTGGGTAGTAGAATCTGCTCAAACTGGTCCCTGTGTGACAAGTCCTCTTTGTCCTTTTATGCTTCAAGTCTTTCTATCCCAGGATGCTGTGGGCTCATTTTATATGACCTTATGCTCTTTTTGTGTATTCCAGTGGAGAAAACAACATGTGTCACTGGGTCATCTACCTCCTTATATGTGTAGCTGTTGAAAAATAATGTTTCTATAATACTGGGCTCATTTATTAACAACAGGAAAAAATGTTAAAATCCTTTTAGGTATTGATCATTTGATGAGCTAGTATTTATTTATTTATTTATTTATTTATTTATTTAAAGATTTACCTTTTTTCTATTTATAGGAGTACAGTGCAGTTGTCTTCAGACACACACAAGAAGAGTGCATCGGATCCCATTACAGATGGTTTTAGATCCACCATGTGGTTGCTGGGAACTGAACTCAGGACCTCTGGAAGAGCAGCCAGTGCTCTTAACCACTGAGCCATCTCTCCAGCCTGAGCTAGCATTTATTAATTTCTATTATAAACTTTCTTTCCATCTTTTATATATTCCTCCTACCAACCCCATTAGATAGGCTGTCTTATTGTTTTCATTTTACAAGTAAAGAATCTTGAAGGTTATATAATTTCTCTCAGTTCCTCAGTTAAAGGTATAACCTAGGATTCCCACACACTCTGCCTCTGATATGCAGGGATTTGCTTCTCTTCAGTCACTTATGAGAAATGCAGAGAAAAGAGAGAGGATTAGAAAGACTTTGGGGTCTTATTTCAGTATCCACACATGAGTCTCACGTAGCACATCCTGAAGGTCAAATAGTTCTTCCCACTTTCCTATCTGTCCTAGGTGTTTTGGGCCATATCTTCCTAATGTATACCTCCTGTGCCAGGAAATACACCACCCTCTGCAATAACAATGAAAGGTATCTCTGTCTTAAGACGGTAAGACTTCTAGAAAATATTGTTATGTACATCTACCTGAAAGTAAATACACAGGGAACTAACTTTTGCTTGCTCATGAATTTATCTACAGCTCCTGGATGGTGCCCGATACAGTTGTACAGTCAGTAAATAGTAAAAAGGACAAATGAGCAGACGAATGAATGGCTGTTAGGAGAGCCTCCTAAGAATCTCCCCAGATGCATGCCCTTTTTACTGACTAGAAAAAGTGATGAGAGATTCTCATATTAATTAAGGATTTCATTTTGCTTTGTCATCATTATTATTCCAAGTAATAGCAACACAAATCAGTCATAACCTTAGCAGACTGCCTGGTATTTTCCATATTTTGAAATGAACTGAGTGACTTGGCAATGCCTGGCTACTGCCAATAGCAGCTGTGTACTTAAATTTAAGTAAACGTCCAAAATCTGAGGAGAGTAACCAGGAAAGACCCAGGTTCTGTAATCTTCCTTCCTTAGTGGCATCCCCCATTTTTTCTATAATAAATTGCTTTCATTTTCCTCGTTGGAAACTGTCAGAATTTTAAGTGCAGTGTTGAGTCTGAGCTTCAGATCCGAGCATGAGTCACTTCCCGGAAAAAAGGAGGTCAACTTCTTTCAAAGAAACACACACAAAGGAACAGAAATATTCAACAGACATCTCTGAAAGAACATCTCCCTCCAAAAATGTTCTTAGAGCAGTTCCAAACCACTTGAGGACTCACCTTCAAGGCAAAGCAGGAGGTGTGTCCATCTAGATAGTGTCTGTCGGTATTAGACACACTGTATTCATATCCACTTACAAATGTTTGTGTGTCCACACTCGTGTGTGCGCACGTGCATGCATGCGCGGGTGTGTACTTGTTTGTTGTGTTCCCTCATACTAGGAAGAGCTCTAACACTGACTTATACCAGCCTTTGCTTAGAATCAACCTGTAGACTAAGTGGCTTCATTCAGCACATGATAGTGCCTTCTGTTTCAGAAGACACAGTCAGATGCATTGACCTGTCTTTTCTTCAATGAATTCAGAGATATGGAAGAGATACTATTGCTTTACAGGAAGTATCTCAAGCTTGGTGTATTAAATATTTCTTTTCTATCCTTTAAAAATATTTGTTGTTTATTTAAGTGTATCTGTATGAGTGTGAGGCATGCATATGTTGGTGTGTGTGGAGGCCAGAAGAGAGCATCAGCTACCCGGATGCTGTAGTTACAGGTGGTTGTACAAGAGCCAGCTAACAATGTGTGTTCAGGAGAACTTGGATCTTCTACAAAAGCTGGAGGCTCTCTTAACCACTGGGCCACCTCCGCAGCCTCACAAGAGGACTTGCTCAAAGCCACCTGTATAGCTAGTTAACTAGCAGAGCTGGAAAGAGACTTGTCTTCCACCCTCAAGTCCAGTGCTCTTTCCATTCCACAACACTGCCTTGTGTTTCCTCAAATAGTGTAATACCCACCCATCAAACACTTAGGCAACTTCTTTATGAGAAACACAAATGTACCAAGATTGGATAATACACTAAGGACAGACCATACCCTGGAAGAATTTCTAGTGTAGTCAACAAAATAAACATTTTTATTCTCTAAAGTGCAAAGCTATCAGGGTACAGTAAGTATTGAAATAGGGCTAAATTCTTACTGTTACTCAGGTCCATGAAACAGGAGTGAGAGAGTGGCTAGTGACAAAAAGGGGTGCTGCCAGGAGGCTTACACAAGTAAAGACTTACAGTCTGAGTAGAACTTGAACTTACAAAGGCTGGGAAGAATACTGTGACAAGCGAGTAGGCAGCATGAGCACAGACCCAGGGAAGAGGGCAAGCCAGGTGCCTGTGGAAAACTGCAATCATCTGGCACAATCAGAGGCTGAAGTGTGTATGTTGTGGGATAGCAGTGAGCAGTTGGTGGAGGGGAGATTACTGAAGAAAGATGAAACTAGAGATGGAAGCAGGAGCCAGAACTTGAAGCTATTTTTAAGGCCCTCATCCCGAGGGAAATAGGGAGCCAATGTAGGGTTTTAAGCAGGAGAGTGTTGTGATCACACCCGTGCTTGAGAAAGATCACTCTGGCGGCAGTGAGGGAACAGATGGAGAAGGGACAACATTAGAAGCAGGAAAAGCACTTATTACTACAGCAATAGTAAGAGCAATTTCTACAATGGCTTCTTTAGATGTGGTAGGAACCACAGGTATATACTTAGGCTAAATGGCCATCAAATGTGCACTTGACTAGTTTTCTGTTTTACTTTCTCTCATTGGCCCAGGGTAAGAGTGGGTGGGTGATGCATTAAATGACTGTTGGACAAAGTTCCCATGAACTGTAAAGCACTTCTATGGCCTGTTTTAAAGTACCATGTGTCCAAATTTCCACACTAAAAACTGAATATAAATCTGCTGCTACATAAATAAGTTAGATGATGATTTTTGACTTTGCATCTTCACATCATCAAAAATTCCTATTTTCCATCTATAATTTGTCTATGTAAGATTTGCTAAAGTCTTTGGTCCATTTATGCTTTTTCCTGTAAAATATCAATATATTCAGGTATTAATCTATCTGATGAATAACTTCAAATCAGATACTAATGGGATCAATATATGGCCTTTCTATCACCAAATAAAGGATGTACATCATACTCAAATAATATTGAGCACTGAAGAATTCCTGTTCTGCTATTAAAATCTTAAATTAGTTTATAGAATATAAAACTACATGGAAAAGATTTGGGATCATTTGTTAGCCATTAAATTTATTGAAAAATATGGCATAATAGCAAGAATTATTATTAAGCAAATTTTTGTAATAACTTATTTGTCAAACATGACAGTAATGCTTATTAGTCTGGAGTGTCAGGACAGATATGTTTCACATTAGAATACTGGCCATTTGCAGTAGAAATATGTTTAAAATATATTAACTATGCCAATGCTTTCTTAAGCAAACCCCACCAAATTCAGAGCTCACTTTCAGTGCTGGGAGGAGACTGTGTCACTTGCCCACTATGGAGCTGAGAAGTACTACACTTTCATGAGCGGCAACGAAACTGAGTGTCTTCAGATTCCCACTGTCTCATTCTCCACAATGAGGTAAACAATGCTCTTGCCTCCATAATTAGGATGTCATGATTTGACATTCTTTCTGCTTGGCTTCGGAATACCTGCTGGTGACAACTCTTACCTCCATTCTTCAGTCTCCTCTACTTGACAGTGCAGGGCCTCAGTGGTCCTCTACTTTGTCTCACCACCTCACAGTCTAACCTCATTGCCCCTCTTGCTACATCCTTCTCTGTCTCCATCTTGATGACCTGCTTCTTCATCTATCCTAAAGCTATTTTCTAACTCTTTTCTATACTTCTGCTTGTTAGGCATGTCTCAGGAAGAGGAATGTAAACAACTGAAATCCCATAATACCTCTGAGAACAGTGGTGGCCTTTGAGCTATCATCTCTTTATCTCTACTGATAGTAGAGTTATGGCATTCCTTTGAGTACAGGAGGAAGGATTTAAGTAACTAGGTTCTGATGTCTGTGAGGCCTGGCACCAGAGTCCCTTGCATGTTAGCTCTGCGCCCTAAGGAGGTCTAACATCCTACTCAATGAAAATAAAAACGGGGTCCTTAATAGTACCTTTCCTTATAGAACTATGCAAATATTATGCATACAATATTTTTGGTTTGATGATAACATAGTAAATTCAAAAACAGTAATCAGTACAATCATTTATTTCTTAAGAAATGACTATTCAAAGTGAAGCAGTAATTATAAGAATCTCAAAGATAATCAGCCTGAGGAAAATAAAACCCGTGTTGCAGCTAACAGCTACGTAGGGAAGGTGTATTGAACCACAGATATTCACTTGAGCTCCAGGACTCACCTGAGCCAAGGCGTAAGCCCTGGCTCTTCTCAGGACTGTGATATCAACATGGAACTTCCTCATGGTCAGCCTCAGTGTTCTCATTCATAAAGTCATATTGGGATGCCATGAGGCCTCTACATGAAGCAGTTAGCACTGTCCAGTCTGGGTCACCATTTAAAGAGTGTCAAAATCTGAGTAATGGACTAGCATCTAGTTGTTTTTGTTATCAAAGTTACTTCCAACAACTTGTAACATGTCAAAGATGGATGGTCAGATCTAGAATCTTTGTACTATCATGCTGGTACAGTCTACCTGCTCTCTTACCTTATTCCTCCTCAAGGGATGGTACATCAGAACAGGAATAGTCAAAATGAGGCTTGGCTACTGCCGACAAATTATAAAAAAGCCAAAATTACTTCGTTTTATTAAAGGACCTTGTAACTCATACAATGTAACTGTGTCTATGCTATGTAACATTGGGAAAACTTAGGGACAAAGTCTACAGCTAGCAAATGCTAGT
Source organism: Arvicanthis niloticus (assembly GCF_011762505.2). Classification (NCBI taxonomy): domain Eukaryota; kingdom Metazoa; phylum Chordata; class Mammalia; order Rodentia; family Muridae; genus Arvicanthis; species Arvicanthis niloticus. Next base: position 66,897,298 of record NC_047673.1, on the reverse strand, counting down.
ATAGGAGGCTATTAAACATCCGAGATCAAGCTAATGGAATGGCCCTGTGCTGTGAAACAGACTCAAATGTGGAGAGAGCACAGCAGGAAGGAAGAAAAAGAGGCAAAACATGTCTTTAATAATGTGTTATCCTGATCACACATAGAGTGATACTATTTTCTAACTATTGAATTAAATAAACCACACCATTAAAATTAATGGTACCTACTTTCTTTTATTTAAAAAATGTGGCTATTAAGTATACATGTAGCTTATTTGAAATTTTTGCTTTTCATATGTGTTACATGTTGATCTATCTAAGGATAACCTCCTGGTCTACCTCACATATCAAAGCATTATTTTTTATCCAGTGTTCCACAAATAAGAATAACAGAACTGCTAAAATATACTAAATTCATATACCTTCTGAGGGCATATCTTCAAAATTCAAAACTTTATAAGAAGTAAATGTTATTAAAACAACATTCTTTTTAACCTTGAAAATGTTCTAACTTAAGTCAGTTGTTTCTTAAAGGGAGAAGAAAGGATAATTCTAAGAGAACACTGAGAACAGCTAAGGGTGAAGAATGGACCACATCATATGAGATAAGTGATGAGGCTGGAAATGTAACACAGGAGCAGGGAGCATGCCTGACATGTGTGAGTTACCTCCCAGTACCACCCTTAAAAAGTGAATGGTATCTCTTTTGGTTTCTGTAAATTAAATCTGGTTTTAAGTAACTCTCAAAATAAGCCTTCACACTTAATATTAAATTACAAACCAAATTACAGAGTTATTCAACTATAGCAATATATTTCTGTACATGGTTGCAAACTCAAATACAATTGGAAAATGTTTAGCGTTTGATCATCTTTATTTTTTTAAGTGAGAAATAACAGGTTATCTGAGAGTTTTCTAGGAATTTCTGTACTCTATTTCCAGCAATCATGTTCTCGATCTTCGTCATTTGTTTTTAGTAAGAAATGAACTCTTTCCAAGTTCTACCAGAAACCGTACAATTATCAACCTGCTAGCCAGCTTAGTTAACTACCCCTGCCTGGTGAGTTAATCTTCTCCTTTCCCAGTTAAATCTCTTCTTATCTGCACCTTGAGGAATACAAATAAGCCACTGAATGGTTTCAAACTTCCATAAAAAGCAATGGGGTTGAATTTCTGGAAGAAATCTAATTTGAAAATCCAGAAAAGAAGGGAGTGGTGAGCTAGGACCACACAAATTCCTCTTGAAAGTCCCAGTTTCAGGCATCATTGTCATTATAAGATGGTTATTTATAGAAAACTCACTGGTAGAGTCTCCTTGTAGTAAGGATAAATTATAGGCAAATATTTGCAGAAAATTAACATGCAATAAATGCTTTTGATTTTAAGAGCTTGCTTACTACTCATGATGTGCTCCACTTCTGTGTAGTGCATACACATAGATGGAAGGCTGAGCCATGGTTGAAGGATAAGGAAAATATCTCATAGTACGATTCAGCTGTCCATCCTTTTAAGCCTCAGGCAGAGACTGTTGACAGGTTTATAGACCAAAGTATCCATACTAATGGTTTATTATATTAAATCTCCAAATCAGATTTGAAAAGTATCTAAATTCACCCAAATGCCCCGTAATTATGTAAATGCCAATGTTACGTTAAGAACAATCATAAAAGCAAAATTAGGACAGAAAGTATAGAATTCTTTTGAGGAAGGTGACTGGTGTGGGCAGTGAAAAGGAACCTTCGAACCCTGCACCCCATTTCAGAGGACTGGCTAAGCTCAAAGTGGATGGCATCACCTTCCTTCTCTTTCTATGAACTGCACAGCCTAGCACACATGGACTGGCTAGGGGGAGCAGGAGCTGAGATACAATGATGGGGATTTAGAACGAATAATTACCATACGACAGTTTATAGGTGTTCTACCATAAAGCAACTCAGTTTCTCCTGTGTATCTTTAAAATTTCCCTTCTGGTTGATATGTAGAGACTTAACAGAAAGTTTTCGTGAGGTATGAGTTTTTACATATTTACCTGGTAAGTCACACTGCCAATCAATTTAAATGAGTAGAACTTGTAGAACACAGGAAGAGCAGTATACTTGCTAAAAAGATGCTCATTCTACTCCCTGCTGCCACTAAACAACTGTGGCCTTGGGCAAGCCACTTAGCTTCTATGCATGTCAGTTCTCAGGTATTACAGCAAGTATTGGATGAGGTAAATACTTTAACTAGTCCATTCATTTAATCTTAAGGCTAAATTTATAACTGTACAAATTATAATAATGTTTTTAGATAATATGGACATAGATACTGATACATAAACTCACAAACTTTTCTACTATCGTGTCTGATATCTGTGGAGAAGAACTGTGGCTTCTTCATTTTAAAACTTTAAGTGTTGCCTGGTGCAGCTGAAATAGAACACGTGCTCAGTCAATGATGGTTAACAGCAACCAAGCTGTTGTCTCTTTATTGAACGAAACCTTGCAAGACCCCCTTAATGAAAGGCCCTGGATGAACTACCCTGGGTACCACAAACTTGAACTATTTGGGGGAAGTTACTTCCTCTATCTGTGAAGGACAGGCAGCCTAATCTATGGGCTGAATGTTGAAGTGCAACACTCATTGCTATAGGATGTTTTCTGTCTTGTAGTTTGAACTCTGCGGCTCATAGGCATTCTAGTCGTTACTTCAAGAGGCAGCACCATGCTACTGGCACTAACAGAGAAAGACAGCAGTTACTCTGACAGGAAAGGTGGCAAAACCAGCTCAGTACAACAGAAGCCGATGCACTCTAGTCGATCTCAAGTACAATTTGAAATCCTGTACTATTTTCCCTCCGAGACAGTTGTACATAGCTTTACCCAGACTAAAACGAGAACAAAAGCACTCGAGTCCACAAGCAAATAGAATTAAATAAACATCTTCCTCAATTAATAATCAAAGTTCAGTTCCTCCTCCTACTGGCAGAAGTGTGTTGTGGATCCTAGATTACCTGGAAATTCAAAGTGTTCCAGGTCTCCAGACTTAGTCAAATGCACTCTGCTTGATGCAGATTGCTCTGGGTCAGACTGTGTGAACACTATTCAATTTCCTGAAAACCTGAAACTAGCCATCCATTTTTGTTGTCGTCTTTGAGATTGCTTCCCAGTAGCTCCTCCTCCACTGGCATCTTCTTAGTGGTCACATAATGCAAGAAACTTTTCAAATAGAGTGGGAGACAAAGGCTCAGGAGAGCAGCATGCATTGTATGAGCAAAGGCTATTAACAAGGATGGAAGACAGTTTAATTTTAAATTGTCCAAGAAAACAAGAAAGCCCTCTCCTTCTTGCCCCCCTGTATGTTATTTCTATTTCAAACTGTACCTCAGTGTGCAGATGTCCGCCTGCAAGCAGGCTACTGAAGGCCACAAAAGCCAGGGCCACCCCAGCAGCAGAGTGGCAGTTTATGGCTGACAAATGTGTATTTTCAAGCACTCTCCTCACTGAAATAACAGACTGGACTTCACAAAATGAACAGAGACTCCGAACAAGAGAAAACAACCCACAGCATCTATCCTAACATTGCAAATTCCTTGGATATTACAGATGTCACCCAACACTGCATGCATTTGCTTCCCATATGTGAACAAAACCGAAGCATCACAAGATGAATTTGAATCGAATGTTAACCTTCACTTTATTTATTTTTTTTTCTTTTCTTAGCTAATGACACAATTTTAGTAATATTACAATGTAGCTTCTGGCTGGTAAAAAAAAATAAAATTAATGAATAGATTTTTAAAAGCTTGGAGACTTAAAAAAAAAAACCCACCAACTTTCAAATATCTATACTTGATGGTGCAAAGAGCCAAGATAAATGTATTTCAATTGCAACTTCCAAACTAAACTCACAAATTACTACCATTATGCTAAGTGTTAGCTACCCCACTGTGCAGTTTTGCTTTGTGAATTTTTACCTTCCTCTATGAACACTTTTAGCCACGGATCGCACAGCCTTTCAATGTTTTCTGCCTTTTCCTTTAAATAAACTGGCTGTGGCTCCTTCCATCTGGTTCCCCTTCCGTCAGCAACCCTGCACCTGTTCACACCTCCTCTCCTGTTGGATTCCACTGAACATTCCCTCCTCTGCCAGGGCTATTCTGGCACTGGCAACCTTTCTGTCATTCAATCCATCTGTCAGAAGTGAACTTTGTTTACCGCGAGCTTCTGCTTTCTTCTTCAAGAAGCGAAGCCCCTCAAGGTCATTGTCAAGTGAACTGTCGGCAGGGACTGAAAGCCTCTCCTGCCAGCAGAAGACGGAGTTCTGTTGTGTAATTCACTTGTGAAAATTACTTTTGGGTTTGGGAAGACAATAATTTGGAGTTAAGTAGTAAAGACAGGGAGGGTGTTTTAATGATCGTTTGTAAAAGCAGACAGCTGATATGTATTTTCTTCATGTGTGTCTGCACTTCTCATTATACTGAGTAGGAACTATATGCATCAGAAGCAAAATAAAAGTTTTAAAGTGAAATCAAAATATCACAAACAAGCTTACATGATGTAAAAATTGCTCCATAGTATGCAGCATTAACTTGAAGGATAAATATTTTCACTAATGAATTAGCCAAGGGAGAAAGTATTCCAATTAAGAAATTTTACGCTGAAAGGCTTAAAATGTGCAAACATGTACCATTTCGATATTAAGCTAAGGATTAACACACAGCTCCATCACTGCTTTGAAAAACTTATAACCCAGAATATACATATCAAACCATGCACATTTTAAATCTATCACTGAAAAATAAGGTTCTGCTTAAATAATAACAAAATAGAGGCTGCCAAGTGAACACACAATCTACCTAAGGAGGTGTGAGCTGCCTGACAGATCAGCTCTGTGAAGAACAGCAACCCACAGAAAGGAGGGAACTGGACGTTCAGTTCAGTCGATTGTTACCCTCAGCTACGGGATACTTGGTCTCACAAGACAAACAGAACCCTCTCAGATTTAATTGCTTATTAGTATTTTCAGATACTATTATTGTCCAGAAAATAAAAAAGCAGTGACTCTCTTCAAATTTATGAATTCAAACTTAACAGAAGAAGCATTTTTTTTTTTAAATATGTAACCAAAGCTTTGTCACAAATCACACCTAAACCTCACCTGAAAGCACTCATTCGGGGGGCTGCAGGGGATGGCGCAGGGTCACCTTCAGATTTAATCAGGCTTCAGATGCTGATGTTAACCAGAAGTTTGCAAATTTTTTATAAATTCCTTAAAAATTAAAGAATTCAATCTTTTCTTTTGAAAATTGAAAGCAGGTTTTATTTTTTTAACCAGTCAAGAAAACACAGGGAATTTAAATTTTAAACCTGAGGGTTTTGATTGGTTAAATATGCACAATTTATAAAACAGATTTTTCTCAAAGCAGTTTTCCGGACATGTGAAGAAAAATCATTGTGCTGCTAAATACAAAGCCAAACAAAATTTGCAGCTTAAAAATCTAACTGAAGTGATATTTTTAGCACCAATTCCCAATATACTACTAACCCTAAATATATTATTTAAACCCTTCTTGTGTAACATGCAATAATATTTAATATATGGATTTTGTACTGAAAATATGAGCTAAAAGGGGAGTATTCTTTTATCTCTCTGAAATAGAATTTCTACATGGTTCCTACTTTATCTGGAGAAAACTTCAAAACTGATGTTCCCAGAAAGCTTAATACCTTCCTGGATATTCTTTCTCTTTGGGGTGATCTGTGTTTGATGGGTGTTTGGTCATCTGGATCCCTGCTTTGGAATGGCACTGAGTTAGTACTGGTAAGTAGACCCCTTTGGTGGTAGAAGTGCTACATGAAAAGAGACCAGCACTAGCAGAATGCTAGTCTAATAGAGGCTGCTTGCTCTATGGTGTAGGGACCTTGCCCCTCACAACACTGATTTAGAAAGATACGAAACTGTCCTTTGGACATTAATAGATTAAAACAGAAACAAGTGGGAAAGATCACTGAGCACCACTGTACCATCACTGCCAGCCACACACGGGGCCTGAATGCATGCTCTCATACTCGGCTCCCTTCTAATAAAGCATTCGGCAAAGAAAAGGAAGCAGCGTCAGGGCTACTCTTGCAGAAGGACACACTCAGGAATTCAGAGAATATTTGCCTGCCTCATACACAATGTGTTTATTTTATCTTTGAAATAGGAAAACTAGGAAGGAGAAAGTTTCGTTTGATAACAACACCTGAGACATAAATTCTACAGGAAAAAAAAAAAAAAAAAGCAGCACACTTATGTTGCCAGGTTGCAGCAGAGAAGAGGAAAGCCGTTTCTAAGGGCATTACTAGGTGAAGACGGAGCTGATGTCGTTCACATCTTTAATGCCAGTTTTCCTAAAACAGCATATGGGTGTAGGATGCAAGGTAAAACATTTAAGCTCCTTAATAAAGAACTGCTGTTAGCTTCTCTTCATTCTGAATGCGCCTAGCTGCTCTGCTTTTCTAAGAACTACGCAGGCTGGAGACACTAGCATTTCCCTGCTTTATTGATTTCTGCCTGCCAATGTTATTTTGACAACAGAGGATATTCATTTTTCACCCTTTTTCTCAGTTACCTTTAGGCAAAACCTGCTTCAAGACATGAAAATATTTGCAGTACTGTAGGACAAAGACCTGGGAGGTTTTCATAGACTTGACGAGAGGAAAGACGGGTTTGCAAGATTCTGTTAAGAGTTAGAAGAGACTAAATGACAACTTTAAATCTGCCACAGTCATTTACTAATGTGCTGCTATATCAAATAAGTCTGATTTTTTTGACAGCACCAAATTAGATTTATTGCAGAAACTGCTGCATAAATAGCATATGGCTATGTTATACCACCTATTTCAAATCCTGGTAATGCTTCCCCCTCCCCCTCCAAAATGAATAATTTGAGCCAAGCTATAAACCTTCTGGGGGAAAAAAAAAGGAGAAAGAAAGATACAAGTTTGAAAACAGATGTAGGAGACCTGAATCTTATTGTCAAAGTCATATCATTTGAACAAATGTGCTGACCTATCTGGAATGATGGCTCCTCAATGCACAATTAAATTTAACAGGTTGGCTTCTCATTTTTGCACAGTAATTTGATTTTTGTTTTAAGGTTTGGGCTCTAAATTATGCTTAGATTTTGTTGTTCAGTCCACAATTACACGAATAAAAAAAAGATGAGCAAGTGGCTCTAAGTCAGGCATAACTTAAATTAGATTATTAAAAATTATTAAGGAGAAATGCACATATCACCTAGTTGTTTTTAATTTTCATTTGTGAGAGATTTATGCAGTAGAAATCATACTTGGAAGTCTTTTGTAATTTTAAGTATAGTCCTGATGCTGCAAACTGTGGATAAAATATATAGAGCAATCGCTTGGCGTGCTACAGTGGAGAAGAGAAGAGAACGGCAGAGCCACACATGCTGCAAAAATCAAAGTTCCATGGAAGCTGACATTGAAAACTCATGCAATGAATTCAGAGATGGGCAGTTCCTCCATTCTCAGTCTCTCTCCAATACCCAACCCCACCCCCAAATTTGACACTCAATTCTCCCTTTTGAACAAAAGTTTCAGTGCGCCCATCGATGGGAAAGGCATTGCAAGGTCTTCTCGCAGACCAATGGGCACACCACTGCACACATCGTGGCACTGAGCTACCCCGCAGGCTCCCTCTCTGTGGTCAGTCTTCCCAGCTGCCCTATCTGTTACTGTCTGATTAGTTCTGCTAAGGAGCCCCTCCCCTGCCAGCTTTCAGTGCCATCTGTTCTACACAAGATGGCTGCTGCCCAGCAACCTAACACTGCCCTCCTACCTGGCACCCGGCTACCATCCTTACCCCAAAGTGCTAACACAGGTTCTCGCTGCTGGCAGAGTCAGGGTTTCATTACTACTACTTTGACAAGTGCAGGGTTGTTTGTAATTTCTCTTTTATCCTGATTTTGATTGTACAACCACCTCCCACTGATTCAGTTTGCTTCAGTTTTGTTGCTCACAGATTTTACTCTCCACATTAATCTCCCTCTGGCATGTTACTGCATCTGTTCCCTTTTTTATTATTAATTTTCAAATTCCCACCATTTTTGACAAAAAGGAGGTAATCTACACTCTGTTTCTGCCCATTTCATTTTCTTTAATTTGGAAGATAAGTATGAAAGCATGCCAAAGAAGTTAATTCTCCGTTAACAGTTTGTTTTCTGGCATCCCCAAGCCTTTGTATATGAAAGACAGATAGGGATAAATGTTGATGGAATCACAGCAACGGAGTTGAACCATTCCTGCCTCTAATGAAAAGCAAACACGGAAAGCAGTCTAAGATATTATTAGTGATATGAGTTGTCTCTGGCGCCATGACTCCCTCTACCTTTACCAGGAATTCTTTGTGAGAGTCAGCCTGGGTGCAGGTCACAGTTTGGGTTCCGCTACAGTTCTGACATGGGCTTTCTTTTTGCTCCAGATGGGATTTCATTATTCCTTAACAGGAGTATCATCCTTTCTCGGCCGAAACCCTGCTGACCAATTCAACCACTAAGGATTCTGAATAGAAGTCTTCTTTCAGGGAGAGGAAGAACCCAAGTGCCAGCCATGCTCACAGGAGAACTTAAGGAGCCTGGGCTGCAACACTGCTGCCATTAGCAGAGGACCATAGCAGGAAGGGACGACGGCACTCCTTCTAAAGATAAAGCTAACTAAGATTTAGAAAAAAGGAAGTATTCTCTGTAGCCTTAATTTGTCAGGGTTCGGACCTTGCCAAAGAGGGCTAGCTGGAGTAGTGGACCATGCCTTGAATCGGCCTCAAGTTTTCTAGAATGAACATTGGGACGACTGATTATTATTATTATTATTATTATTATTATCATTATTATTTTACATGAACTCATTTTAAAGCATTGAAGTCTCTGAACAGACAGAAGCACAGCCCCTCTCTCTAATTTATGGACCTCTGTGATAACATGATTTTATACATCCATGCATCCTGATCAAGCCTCAGCTACACTATGTAGGAAATGAAGGGCAGTTGACAGAACAAGGATGTGTCTGAATCAAGTAAAGCCAGCCTGCTGAAGCACACCAGATCATTTCCGGAAGGCAGGCACGGTCAACCCGCTTCCCAGTCTTCTGGCCCTCCACATGCAGCACTAGGGACACAGTACTTTGTTTTTAGAGGTCAGGTACAAGTAGAAGTGAATTCAGTTAAAATTGCCCTTCTACCTCTGGGTCCATTCTTTTGGTAAATCTTTTAGTCAGAAACAGGCTCCAGTAAAGACAACGAAATTTTCAAGACTGACTTCTTAGAGTACCTTCTCTGGAGAAGGAAACCCTCCTGGACCTCCAAACCCAAGCAACCCTCTTTTCTTTCCTTGTAAACCCCAGGACATGAGAAAGATACTCAGTTCTGTCTACTGTGATAGGAAGCATGGTAGAGCCACCGTGAAACAGAGATTTCACTTAGTGAAACAGAGATTTCACTGCCCAACAGGCTGTTCTCGAATGTTGCTTCAATCCATTACTTAACACTTGCTCTGAGCTGAAATTGACTGTATTCCACTCCCACCCCAACTGCAGGTGTATATGGTTTAAATGTGCAGCAGTGTGTTCCCCATGAGGCTGACTTCAGTCTGTCAGGTCGTGGAAAAGACTGAAACATTTCCTAGCCTCTTAAACCATCTCAAGTTTCTTAATAAGCTTCATGTCTTGGATTTATCAATCAATGACTCAATGTGTAATAAGCATGTAGTTATTAAATAAAAAAAGAGTGCTGTCTAACAACTGACCTACTAAACAAATCCAGGGAGGAGGGAGGAGGTGGTTGAGAAGAAATTAAGCACCATTAAGCTGATGACTTGTTTCTTTCCCTCCATTTATCTTACAATAACACGGGAGGAGAGAGCTTTCTTTTAGACATGCTCTGACTTGGGAGCATTATCCTTACACATGCTGCTGCCTTCCTCTTCTGTTTTCATTGAACTTGATGCTCCTTGTTGTTGAGTCAGGCAAGTGGTGTGGGCAATACTTTCTCGGTTTCCTCTGGGCTTCTTCAGGAAATGAGTTGGCTGCCACCGCCACCATGCTCCAGGCTGTGGGCCTGTGTGGCAGGGGAGAAGAGATCGTCCCCAGCGTTGCTTTTCATTGCACACACATTTGGGCGTTGCAGAACTGAGAGGAGCGAGCCAGGGAACATTGAGCAGAACCTGCAGACACACGTTCGTTCGCTGGCAGCCACTAACTCAAGCCTCTTTGCCCCGGGCCACACTGAGACCAGGGTGTCTCGCCTGTCAGACAGGTGGAGAGACTACGCACAGGCAGTGTGGTGTCCACCAGAGCAAAATGGAATGCCTCTGCTTTCCTGGCTCTTTGACAACCTACTTTCCCTGATACTGGGTGGGGGAGGAAAAGAGGATGCAATTTATAACAGCACCAAGGCCATCTATTTTGAGCCTTGAAGATGTTGGTTGCACATATATTCATTTAAAATTATTTTTGACACGTTCTCTGCTTAATTTATTCATGAAAGGAGTACAAGAGGGGGAAAATGAGCTTAACTTTTAAATGGAAACTTTAGGCTAAAAATTCTTGAATAAAACTCAAGAGGAAAAAACTAAAGTTAACCGTGTAACATAGAGAAACACATTGATGCTGCGTGTCTTCTCCACATGAGTCCAGTGGGGCTCAGGCTGGGACCTAAGCTAATTGATAAATGCTATTCTTTCTCCTCCTCCGGCCACCAATAGTAAAGAGCAGAGGTAAATCTATGCTAAACACCTGATGCCAAGATTGGTGTTGGGGGACTGGAAATAAAGAGAGGGCTTGGTTCTGGCCCCTGAACTTAGATTTTACAACCCTCAAAGTCTACCTAGCTCTAAATTATGAATATTTAAAAATTTTTGTTTGTTTGTTTTTATACTTTTGTGACTGTAGCATCTACTGGTCAGCTTCAAACCCTCCTTTTCTTTCCCTTCTTCATTATAATTCCAAGCTTCCCCGTACAAGACTCAGCTTCTTCATCGATTAAGGGATGTTTTCCATCTAGCTCTAACTTAGCACTGAGACACAGAGCATCTCCAACTTCTTGAAGTCAACCAGGTTTGTTTGGGCTCCTGATCATTTGTAGATCACTAGTTTTGTAAAAGCATGATACAATAAATATGTATACACACTAATGGAACTGCTTATCAATTTTTTAAAAAATGATGCCCACCCCAGTTTTAAAAAGCTCACTCATTACCAACCAGTTGTTGCTATTTAAATTTACATAGGTGCTATGGCTACGTGTAACTCAGTGGTCACTGTGTACATAGCACACATAAGGCCCTGAATTCAATCCCTAATACAAAGTAAGAAAGGAAGGGAGGAAGAAGGGGGAAAGAAACATGTCTATACATAGATATCTTAGTGTCTATACTGACACAGTGTTTATGTTTCTCACATCATAGACTAGCAGCAAGCAGACACTGCTATATGGAACCAGGCAGTGTGCGGCACATGCTCAGTGCACTCTTGACTTCTTGCTACTTGCAGTCAGAGAGTTCATTCTCTAAAGTAAACAACCAAGCAACCTTATGAACTGGCCATGCCTCTCTGGATTCATATTAGCAGTGGGCAATATCAGGCTCAGATCAACATGAGCAGAGAACCTCTCTTTGTTCCCTCTTCCCACTCCAAACTATTTCTCAGGCAAAGGAAAAGTTAGTGACCATATTTTAAAACTGACAGGGACAATGGAGAAGACACCCATCTGCTCTTTCCTTACCCAGGGTCCTCCATACCTTGTCCCCTAGTGATATAACTTTCTCCTGGTAAAGTGTGACTTTCCCCTCGCTCCCTATGGCTTCCCTGGGCTGCAGACACCATATCCCAAAAGCATGCATATGCATCTAAGGGAGTAATCCTGGAATTGAAGATTTTGAAAGTGAAGCTTGGGAAGTCATAATCTTGAAATTTGAAATCAAAGGCATCTCATTTATCTTTATTCTCAGAATGAAGGATTTGATCTGTGAGCTAGAAAAATCTGAAAGAACGAGCCATCCTCAGACAAGGAGACTTAGTTTGAGCAGTCAAACTAAGTCAAGAAAGCATTTGTAGCAGTTATTATCTGAAAGCTATGTCAGTCACTTCAGCTCCTAGAATGCTCTAGAAAGTCTTACTCACGTTTTGCTCCAGTAAACCTTTCCATTACAGTAGAATACCCTTGTGACTCCCCTGCTGTAGCTTTTCTCAATTTCAAAACAATGTAAAAACTCAACTGCAACCTGCTATCTATTTAGGTCAGAGGTCAGCTCTTCCCGTATGGGTCATGAAAGTAGGTCAGGGTAAAAATGATCATTTATTAGTCTCTCACTTAGATTGCTGCTCTGAGAATTCTTTGAAAATTTACTTATGTAAAAGGGGAGATAAGGACTTTCATGATAGTCACACTGATAAAAGCAGCAGCCTGCAGGTTTAATGACAAGCACAGCACATCTCCCATTAGTACTTAGGGTAACTCAGGTCCAAGGCTTCCTACAGGACTTTCCCTCCAGGTCAGATATGAGGAAAGGATAGAGAACTTAAAAGAGGGTATGTTACTAAGTATGATAATTATGTGGCAGAGTGCCAACCACTGTGAGTAGCTAGTAAGTCACACAAACCTTCAGAAATGGTTGCTTTAGAGTTTTGTTTCAAATTAACCTGACATATATACACAAAAATAATCTTACAGAGGAATTCAAATCTTGTAGTTCTGTAGATGTTTGGATTTATTAAAAATAAATACGTAAAGGGATTTCAACTTTTCTCCTTCCTCTTGATAAAAATGAAGTCCAAAAGAATGTTAGTTTCATTATGAACAATTTAAATGGCCAATAAAGGATGAAAAGAAATGGCCCTGACAAGACTCAAATGTAGTAATGGGTATTCCTATCAGTACACAAAGGATCAGGGAACACTTGTTTCTATTACAAGTCAGTGTTACTATTTTTCTCAGTTGTCTTTTTGGAAACAATCACATTTATCCATGTCCCTAGTAACTTACATAGACTTACAGCCTAATGAATAAGGGATTAGCTTGGCAGGCAAATTACTGGGGTTCAAAATCTGTTTCTATAACATATTTACTTATAGAGAATGACCTTAGATGACTCATTCTACTTCTCTATCAACTGAGAAAACAGGAGCCTCTATCTAATGAAGCGCCCATAAGGACAGCGTAGCTGGCCTCCTGGCCAGTTCCTGGAGCACAGCATGATGCTCAGTGAGCTCCAGTGTCTGCTGTTAGCGTTATTCTAAAGCTATAATGGGGATCATGGCACCAAACAGGAACTAAAATGAATACACTCTTAACCCTTAGGAGATTTCCCTCAAGGAGATGGAGAAATCAAGAGAAAGGAGTTCTCTGTTCTATAAGGAGTCACCAGGCAAGGCTGCAGCAGGGAAATTAGGATTCAGGGAGATCCTGAAAAGAAGATAAGGCTACTGGTAGGCTAGAGGAAGCCACTGAGGTACTGTAGAGAACTGTGAAAGGGGAAGAGAGCCCACCACTGTAAGGGTCACTGCATCTGGCCGAATCTGGCTGGGAGTCAGCAATGAGGATTAGTGGGAGGAAGTGAGTGGGAAGGCCAGAGGCTCTGAGTGATGTAGACCTTTGGGACGGATGGTCCAACGGATGTCAGATGTCATGGAGAGTAAGATGGCAGTCAAAATGATGTAGATTTGACTCATTATGTCACTAGCATCTCATAACATGGTCTTCATATTTATTTTTAAAAATTGGCTAGAATGTGCCACTCAGAATGTTGGAGAGTGAATGGGGAATGCTTACTTGCAGGGTGGTTCTATACTTAAGCCGCTGTGGCAACACTAAATGACCTACACTAAAATGAAAGATGACCTATTCTCAGTTACACTCCTGGGTAGACCAAATGAATAAAGAATGGAGGAATGGTGAGGGTAAAAATCTCTCTCTCTCTCTCTCTCTCTCTCTCTCTCTCTCTCTCTATATATATATATATATATATATATATATATATATATATATATATGTATATGCATAAAACTCAGCCCAACAGCTAAGGGTGAATTTCAGTGTAAAGGAGTGATGTATCTTGTTCCCTGGAGTTTTAATTGTCATCTTCAAATTTTTGATTTTTGGTTTTTATCAAACATGAACATAAATGAAACATAAAATGCTTATAAAAAACACTACACTTAAAAGTAGTCACTTTCTATAAAGTGGACTTGCATCTCTGTAGAATTTGTGTAAGTGAAGCACAGCAGAAAAAGCTTCCCAGGGAGCAGGCACAATCTTTTTTCTTAAGAACAAAGGATTAGTTACCACGGGAGCGAGCACTGCAGCAGCAACACCAGCGTCTCAATACGCTCTACTTGCAGGAGTTGATCTTGTCAAACGGTACAGACAGACAGTGCAGGGAAACGCTACAGACTCTGACTCCAGAAGTTAACTCCAAACAGGAGACAATGCAAAGGTGCAAAAGCGGCACTCATATTTATTCACCAGTGCCAGGTCACACAAGACAGTAAACGCTTCCCACTTCTGCGGCTTAGCACACAAATGGTTGCTTCTCAATAGAAATCTGACAGGAAAGAAAAACTAGCAACATTATCACGATGAAGCTAAAGTTTCAAATTTTGAGGATTAAATAACCCCAGGAACTGGTCTAATGGTGCGTTTTCAGTGCCACAGTGACAACGCTTTAAATGCTCACTAAAAGAGCAGCTATTATTCTGCAATATTAAGCATTTTTCCTCATAAAAGTGTTTCATCTGTTGGGGCTTTCCCCAGGGATCATACATGTCTAAGTGCTTTCTTTTCTCTCTTCCCTTTTGCTCTCTCCTCTTTCGCTGCCTAAATCAGAAGGTGTCAAACCATTTGGAAGATTATCATAACAAAATGTTTTTAACAAAGTTTGATTTTAACAGAACTGGAGGCATCTTAGCACTAACCCAAAACTTTGGGAGGTTCACCAACCTCTAGGATATTTTTTTTCTCCAAATGCAGGCTGTTAGAGTAGTGCGTTTCCCCATCTGTCATCAGGCCGTGCTCAGAATTACATTGTCATATTTAATGCATAAGGGATCATTCCCCTTTCAGAGCTTAAATGCAACACAGGACTGTAATTCGAAGACCAGTGTTTTCCTATTTTGTAAATGAAATTAAATATCATAAACTTACATGTGTATGTAGACAAAATTCCCTCTAAAAACTGAGGAGACACTCTGAGAGCTGAACAAAGTCAGAGCTCAATGCTAAACTGAAAGCTACACTGAGAGCTTGGTAAGAAGGCTCCGAAGTGCTGAGTCTACTTCTCTGTCTGAATTCTTCTTTCTGTGTATGTTTATGTATGTGCATATGTATGCACACATACATGTGCGTGTGTGTGTGTGTGTGTGTGTGTGTGTTTCTAATTCTGCAAACTTACTATGCTTGCAACCTAGGGTCCTGTTTCAATTTTGAATGATCAATATGCTCACTGAAGTTTACAACAATGAGGAATGCACCACAGCACATCTCTCATGATGAAAGCACTGCAGTTAGCAGCCTCGCTGCAGTGACATGCTCCAAATACTCTGAAAGCAAGCAGTCCCAATCAACTTCATGTCTAATTTTACAGCTCCTCCAGAAACACAGTCCTTATTTTTCTATCAACTCCATCTCAGCCTGTTCTTAGTATGTCTCTTCCTTTTGTCTTTTTCACCACTGACAGAATCTGGTTATTTTCATAAATACATTTCCTCATAGCCTTCATTTCAACATTTTTTATTAGACATAGAATTAGTGGTGGTAGTGGTAAAAATATGTCATTTGCTTCTATCGATAAGGAATCACTGAAACATTTGAGCACTGTAGACAAACGCTTTTGTAATATACCAGTGATTCCCTGCCACGCTCATCATTCACGAGTCTGGCTGTTTTGCTTGCCACATCTCCACTTTCAGTAATATGCCTGAAAGCTGTGTGTGAATTGAATGACTAAGAATAACAACTGTTGGGAGCCTGTGGCAGAAAGCAGTGGGACGCACTGGGTGCTGAGTGCATAACGTGATTAGAGCATACCTGGTGAGGTGCAGTTGGCGCTCCGACTCGCCTAGCAGCTCTGTGACTTGCAGGCACTCCTGCCTGGCCCGAGCTGCCTTCTGCTGCTCCTGCTCCGCTTGCTGCTTGCTTTCGCTCAGTTCCAGTCTCAACTTCTCTATTTCCTTAGGCAGACAGAAAAAGGAAAAAAAAAAAAAACCCATATTAAATATATACACTTGAACTCAAAACTAGTTACCTTTCATTTCTTATGCTAATCAAAATACAATAAAAAATAATCATTAGAAAATATAGACTAGCTTAAGTTCTATGACAGAAAAATCACAACCACAAACGGACATACATGAAGTTACTATGGATTATGAGAAGTCTGATTTAAAACATGAAACAAATGAATATAAATCCTGAAAATGATTGATATTCTACTTTCATACAAAGGCTTGTTCTCTTTAAAGAGTAACGGTACTCCTTTTAAGATGTAATATATCATTTAAGACATATGATCAGATACAGGCAGCGATATAGATCAATATATGACATTTGTACTTAAAAAGACAGACTTACAGTTTTATTTGGATGCCATAGAAACCAAACTAAAGGTTAAAACAATTTGTTTGTAAGAAAATATAAAGTGCTAGTGAGGCATTAGCATGCTGTTTAATACTATTTATAAACACTTTAGGGACAGACTCAGCCTGAGTGCATGAGAGAGCCTTCGTTGCTTACATACCAGTGTCTGTACTGACAGGTGGGCAGAGCACTCCGGCATCACCAGGCATGGGCACATGAGCATATGAACATGCACAGTAGCTTATTACTGGGTTTGAGGAAGAAAATCCTTGTCTTACCAATACTCAAATGCTTCAAAGCAAAAATAACTTATACTGTACATATTTTGGATAGTTTGTACATTAAAGTAAAAGTATTCATCACAGAACTCTATGATACTAAGCAAACTAAAGAAGCTGGACATTAACACACTGAACTATTAAAAACAAGAAACACTAAAGCCATATTTTCAACTTCATACACAGTAAGCAGAAGCGAGTTTGCTATACAAATGTAGTAGCTTTCATGTCTGGGTAGACAGTTTAAGTGCGGTATTTACATGTGTGTAAAATGCTTTCTGTCATTTACCAATATTCTGAGTGACCTCCAGCTACATTCCATTCATTAACTAAGACAAAGCAGATGGCTCATTTCTTTCTTAGATTTATAATGCTATTTTCACTTTATCCTATCAAAATTGTATATTACAATAATATGATAAAGTAATTTGCAGTAAGTTCTCAAACACTATTTATTTTTTAAAAAATCCATAATTTATAGATACACTGTTTTCATGCAGAGTAGGTTTTTATACATTTCAGATTGGAATACCAAAACAACCCTGATTTATTTCTTTAAAATATTTTAAGTTATTAAATTTATGCTGACATTTTCACAATCTTACAATTAAATATAGCTAAAGATGTGAAACATAATAGGAAAGTCAGTAGGGTTTATTTGCCTAGAATTTATGAAATTAAGAGAGAGTAAGTCTAGAATTGGAGTTATGTATTGGCATTAAAACTTCAAAACATCACTCAATATTTGCTTTTACATCATGCTATTTATAAAAATCTGTGCTAAGTATGAACAACCCAGAGAATTCCCATCTTTTCTGGATTCAGCAGGTAAGAATTCATGTGGTAGATGAGACACATACATGAAGGCAACTAACATATAACATATACACACTCAAACAAACAAACAAAAAAAGCAGCAAATGAGTTACAGAGAACGCACATGCATCATAAAGCATGGACAGATAGATTAGCATGAGCAGAAAAAGTGGAGACAATGTGAAGCCACCAAAATCCCATGGCTGAGAGACAAGATCTCAGTGTCAGACACACGAACTGTGGGTCCTAATTTCTTATGGATGGCAGGAGACAATAGCTTAAACAGATATGCAATTTGAGAAGCTTAGTTTTAAAAACTGGATTAATGTGTATGATCAACTTTAGGTGGCAAGGAATTACAGATGAAAAACCCTAAACAGACAGCAGCAATAGTACAGTCAGGAGAAAAGAGAAAAACAGTGGCTTTGTAGAAAAAAGGAGATGGATCCAGTTGGGGAGATATTGCAGTGAATAATGTGTTTGTGATACAAACCTGGGGTAGATTCTTCGACCCCATGGAAAAGCCAGGCCTGAAGGTGTCACCCAGTAACCCCAGAGCTTAGAGGACAGAGGGTTCTAGGAGTTACTAGCCAGCCAGTCAGTCTACTTGACAAGCTTTAGGTTTAGGAGAGACCCTGTCTCAGAGCATGAAGTGGGGAGCAATACAGCAAAATATCTGACATTGACCTCTGACCTAGACACACACACACACACACACACACACACACACACACACACGAGCAAATAGATACACTAATGTATTTCTCTAAAAGGAAACAAAAGAGTGACAGAGGAAAACAAATCCCAAACTTCCTTTAAAAGAATAAATTCATTCTGTAAGCATTTCTCAACAACACATGTACTTTATACCATTTTAACTAGAAAGCAGCTGTTTTTATATCCTCACACAGTAAAGTGGCTGCACTAAAATTCAGTCAAACCTACATCAAAGAACAATTTCAAGAGCCCACACAATGAGAGCTTCAGCGTTTTCTGCCTCTGTGACCTTGGACAAGTCACTCAACTCTCAGACACCTTCAATCAAAATGATGACTGGAGCTATCTCGTCAGACTATGGTGAAGACAGAAATGATGAGATCAACAAAGAATGACCTGGCTGAGGTCACGTGTCTGTCCCCAGCACTCCTGATTGAGGGCTGAGAGTCCAGCTCAAAGTGAAGCACCTGCCTAGAACATGTGAAGCCCTGGGTTCGAATCCCATCGCCACTAAATAACAAAGCAATTTAATCCGACAAACCTACACTCTACTATAAAAGCACTATCTTGGTATAAATCTAATAAAAATTTATCTATTCTAATTTCAAAATGCAAAATTCCTTTTTGTTAGAAAAATGGAAAACGGCAGCCTGCTTCTGATTATGTGTGCCAGCAAAGGAGCTCACTGGGACAGATAATCAAAACCAACAAATAATCTCACCAGCTGGATGGAGGTTCAACACTTAGCTCTCTGAGTCAGGAAAACCTGCCATGGCACCAACTCCAACAGTTAGAAGAGAAATCTCTTGCCAGAAATGCCATGCTCCCACTGGCAGGATAACCCTGCACCTCACCCAACTAGGTCAGGGCTGTTTCCTGGCTGCAGATTAGTGGCTCGGGAATGAAAGACCAATGGTGGTCATAGGCCAAATGTACATTCCTCTCAAAGTACACTATTAACCTGATGTCTACAATGCAGTCTGACACAGCCATCTTTTGGCCAGCTGGGTTACAGGAGGTCCACATAGCTTTACACCTCACCAAAAGGCATATCTCAAATCAGAACCACCAGAGCTGCAAGTGGAGCTCACTGTAAAACACTATCCTAACCAAGCAATACCAGCCGGAGACACTATCCTCAGAAACAAAAGAATAAAACAAAATAAAAACAAAATAATGACTACAGTAACCAGAAGAACAAAAAGTAAAAGCTGTTACAAATAGCTATTTTGAACTTCTGGCTATAGAGGTCACAGACCTTAGGGGAGAAGTCACTATTGTTATTCTGCTAAATTGGCACATCATCAAAGGTGTCTGAGCATTTTGCTTGTATGTTCATATACATACTATGTGAGTGCCCGGTACCTGCAGAGGAGAAAAGACATCCAGTCTCCTACAACTGGAGTTGGGGCTGGGAACTGAGTGCATATCCTCTCCAACAGCAGTAAGTGCTTTTAACCTCTGAGCCATCTTTGTAGCTTCTATATTCATATTTTAAATGGCATATTACCATTTCTTGATTTGTAATATAAGAAATTAACTATCATCTCTTTATTAGGCAACATAGTGGCTGGCATGTAGTTACAGTCCCAGCTATTTAGAAAGCTGAGGCAGGAGGGCTCAAGTGTAGGAATTCTATGACAGCCTACACATCATTCTAAAGATCCAACTCATATTCTCAGATAAGTTTAGTTACAAATCAATAGTTCATTACTGATACATTACTGTTTCATTACAATAGAATTTTTTTCTCTACTGAGATAAGCATTATTTGTGAGTTAATTTTCTTCATTAATGTTTTATTATTTGGGGATTAATAGTCTAGTATTATATATGGGGATCATTGTTTGCTTTTGAGCTTGTCTTGCTTTATTGTGGAGGCTGGCCTCAAAATCTAAGAAGCAAATGATCCTGTCTCTATAACATAAATACCAGGAAATAGAAGTGTATATCTTCACTCTGGTCGCGCACTTAAAATAATTTATTTTTTTAAGTAACTGACATTTCTCCACAAGTATTAAACATTAATAGTCAAGTAGTCAACTAATAACATTTTCAAATATTGAAATATCAAAGTATATTTTTTAACTAACTTCTGACCCTTTTAATCTGTTTTATATCAATTCTTTATGCCTTCCCTAATGCACCTTAAGAGGTCCTTGTTGGTCAAGCATAGTAGTATATGTGTTTAATCAAAGCACTCTGTAAAGTCAAGGCCAGCAAGGCTTTATGACACCATTGAAGAGCCTTTCTGATTTCTAATAATTACTCTGTAATTTGCTTTTTCTTTTCTTGGAAACTTACAATACTGTTTCCCACACATTTTGCAGTTTAATCAGAGCATAGCCTCAGAGAACAGGCTTTCATTCTTTGTGTCCTTGTTTGAAGTGACCCCTTTCAATAGGAAAGCTTGCCTAAGGTTTGCCTTTTAGTTTGGGAACACTACCTTAAATGGCTATTTTTAAATGTTTTAATGCCAGGCATTCTGTATTTTCTAGATAGCTTTGGCACCATCGCTGGCCAGGTTATCTACTAGACAGGTTACCTAAATTACCAATGTCTTCTGCCCAGAGTCTAACATCTGGAATCACCTCTCCAGTGAGATTAAGAGAACAGTATGTTGTGGTTTTACTCCCTCAGTTCCTTCATCCCCTTACACTTTTACATAACATTCACTTTTTATTTTTCATGTAAAATATCTCATCTATTACAAAGTACAGTGTCTCAAAGATTCTCTTAGGTTCATTATCTGTACCTCCTCGGTCTCATCCAGGTTTGTTAAAGGCTACTTTTGCTAAAATGATTAGACCCAGGTAACCTATAAAGGAAAGGTTCTTCTGGGGTCATGGTTGCTGAGGCTGGGAACTCAGGCCTGGCAACTGTGTGGAAAGGGAAGCGCAGGCTCACACAGCACAGAGAACACAACTGATGCCTTGCTTTGGAAGACTTCTCGTGTGCATAGCAAATCTAGTCCGTGATAACAGGAGCTCAGGGAAGACACTACTCCATTCCCAGGCGAGGCCTCCAGACCCAAACACCTCCAATTTTTCCACACTCACCCCTCCCCAGACTGTCATACAGACAATGAAGACTTTAAAACATAAGCTCTTCCAGGACAGATTGAAAACATAGCCGGATTCCTTTTTGTTTCTGTTCTTGTTTTTTCCCCGTTTGTCTGTTTTAGTCCCTCTATTGTACTGTAAGCAGTGAGTGAGTGCATAGCTGCAACGAGGCTTGGATAACACACATTATTTTATTATGTATTGTTGAGCAAATATTCACTCCTAAATCCCTCCCCACTGACAGGAGAATATACTAGATTTCCCCAACAGCTCTGGACTTAACATGTGATTTTATTTAGCCAATAGATTCTTAATATAAACAGAAATTGTTTGGCTTTATCTTCATGCTGTGATGATTCTCCATGAAAAAAAGCAAAACAAAAACCACACACACACACACACACACACACACACACACACACACACACAATCTAGTGGTGCCACTGCTGCCTTGTCAGTCTGGACCATACAAAAAATACACATGAAGAGAAACAAAAACCAAACTATGGCCAGACAAGCCATGGTCTGAAGCAGACACCCTAGTCAGCTGTCCAGACCAGCCAGCCCTCAATTGCCCAGCACTTATGAACACAAGTATTTGTGATCATCACTGTAAGCCTCTGAGCTTTGTCAAAAAAACACCCTTGACTTTAAAGGAATAAGGACTGATACACTATATATTATTTTAGAATTTCATTTGAACTTTGAAGTTACTACATGAAACATGTAAGACAGAAATCTCTTTACAAAGAAGAAACTGAGGATTAAAAAAGAAATGGATGGGTATTAAGAAGTACACTGGGGTCTGAACCCAAACTGATACTTGGCCTCCAAATGCCATATCACAGACTATGCAGTAACCTTCAAAACATCTCTACCAATATCAATAAACATCAGTTTGGTATCAATTCATAAAAAAATACACAGTATTCTATAAATGTGCATAAATGTAATAGTAATTTCATGAAGGAACTGTAACCTTCACATATGAGATGCATGTTCTTATTTTCAACTTTTTTAATTCTTATTCTCTTTAAAGAATTTTTGTTGTAACCTTATAAAATTAGTTTTACAGTCTTGCAACTTAAAAAATGAAGATGTACTATATATGTAATTTTTAAATACATAGATTAAGAATTAATACAAAGTTTCATTAAGAAAATTCCTATTGTATATTTCTCACAAATTTCTAGGAAAGAACTACAAACAGGTTATATTGCCTTAAACCCAAAGAATAGTTTTCCTGGAAAGCAAATAAAGCAGACAGAACTCAATAAGCCTGCTCCCAAATATTACTGAATTTAGAATTATTTTGCAGCTGGGGATGCTAGTGCACACTGGTCCTCCAAGCACTTAGGAGGATATGGGTAAGTCAGGGGCCTGGCAGGGCTACAGAATGGACTCAAGGCCAGCCAGAATTACAGAAACCCTGTCTCAAATGTTTTTAAATGCTTTGTCATCTTTAATATAGGGTGACTTATTTGTGTTACAGAAGGTGAAATAAGATAAAAGGACCAAAATACAAGAGAGTGGGAAGATTAGAATTTAATCCTTGTACATCCAGAAGGAAGAGCACGTGGTTTTGAAGCTGACATAATTTGACAGTGTCAAATTTGTGACTTGAAAAGCAGTGGTCAAGTTAATACAACATATTTTGAAAATGAAAGCAGTTCATGACGCTGAATGTTAAGGCAGAACCATCTGTCACATAATGTATGGGTAAGGACAGACTCAGTAGTGACCAGTGGACAGTTTAAAGAACTTACCCTCATAGCATTGATTCCATCAACCTGTAGGACATGCTGTCTGGGGGAATCTAAAGCTCTGCTGGGTATGAGGCAGAATATGATCCTTTGTGTGTAGTAATGAATGATGTTGTAGGTTTGCAGTGGTCACAGCTACATTCTAAATGGCAAGGCATAAAATGTCTTCATTGTCACAAAAGGTTCTACTGACAGTACCAGAGTCGAGCAAAGAACAATTTATTCTTAAGACCTCCTGAGGAAATGAGTCTATGTGAATTAAAGGATAAGTGGTCCTTGAATCATTTTGGAAAGGACTCACAATGGTGCCTTTCACTGCAGCAGATACAGAGGTTTGCTGAGCCCATTCTTGGAATCTTCTGCACAGCTACTGTTGATGGTAGCATGTAACACTGGTTCATATGTTTTTATTGTGGGCCTGAGAACTACACTGATACCATATGTCCAGGCACTGCCTTAGCATTCTGTATTTTAAAATCTCATTTTGTGTTCATGACAACCTTGTAAAAATAAGCATTCTATTTCTGTTTCACAGGTGAAAAGATGAAGCACACAGATGTTAAGGAACTTATAGAAGATAATATAGTGTGAAGATGGGCTGAAAACTGGGTTAGGCTGATTTCAAGTCTCAATCTTTCCAAAATACCATTCTGCCTCTCTAAACACACCTAGATATAGTACAAAATAAAAGCCTCACAGTCTAGTTTGGCACGGGTAGAAGACACAAGCAACAGGGTCACTGGAGAAGGTAAAACTCAGCCTGGATCAGATACATGATTACCATTCATCATGCAAACAAAGCCATGGTCATAGTTCCCTCTGAACAAGTATTTTCATGCCAGCATGAGCCAATATAGGGCTGGCATCTTATTAGCCTTCCAGAACAAATACATGTAATTCTGTGAAACTTCTATTTTCCTAGTAACTTATAAATTACTTCACATTGTAAGCAAGTAGCCCTTAAAGAATTTTTAAAATGTTCTTTTCTCTTCCTATAATGTTAGGAGAAACAGCAATTAATGAATTCAAAAGAAGTTCCTGAAGGATAATGTGGCTCTCAGGCAAAAACCTGTACATAACACTGATGAATTGGGGCAAAAAAAGACATCTGAAATGAATTGAATTCAATTACATTATACCAAAACAGGAGCGTTTTGGTTAAGCCAAACTTACACATATTATTCTTTTGTGCTAGTAGATTAAAGGCAAAACTATGAATGCCTATAGCTCTGCAGTTCCTGCAGGAGAGCTGATAGCTCTGCCTTTTCGACAGGGAATGTCCTTATATTTCCTGTAAGGACAGGAAGTGGGCGGTAAAAGAGGTAATTCTTTCCAGTTTCAGTAATGTAAGTAGTTTGGTTTACTCCAGACAAAATATCAGGTTATTTAGAAACTCTACATTTTTTCTTTAAAATCTGTTGTGGTTTTGCCCCTAATTCTGTCATGCACTTTCATTGTTCTAAAAGAGTTTTAAACATAACAATCTTCCAAGTGTGGTACCCTTATAGATTCACATTGTAACCCCCACAGACAGACAGATCTTGACTGCAGTATTGTTAGAAATAAAGAAACATTAAAATAATCTAGATGCAGATGAGGTAAATTTTCAAAGACGATGTGATATTGAAAAGCTATGAAAGAAAAAAAAGGAGTAATAATTTTTTTCCAATGATGCACAGCCAAGAGTAGTAGTTAAGGTTTCATGAACATGACTAAGCGTGAGCAGGATCACAGATGGAAATGGACAATGATTACCCAAGTGTAGGCTGAAATGAGGTAGCATTAGACAAGATGATTTTGAGGCAAGAGATGATTCAGCTGAGAAAGGGTTAAGTCTCCTAACTGAAAAGACAAATGGAGAATTTATGAATAATAACAGAATCAGGACTATGCATCTCCTGATTGCTGATAACACATTCATTACAAGGAGTTTTGTTTAGTTTTACAGTGTCAGGTATGAGTTCCCTCCCTACGATGGCTTTAAGTTCAGTCTGACAGCTGTTGGTTGGACATATCTTGCCAGGACAGTCATTACTGTTTGCAGGATTTGCAGCTAGGAAGGGCCATTGATAACTCTCCCAGTCCCAATGTACTTAGCACCTTCTAACACTATGAGACGTAGCCTTCAGGGACGGGCATCCAGCTTAATACCAGCTTGATTTCTCCGCATCCTGTGACAAAAGTATTCAGCAAAGTGTCTTATTCTCAAGTTCTGGCAGTCAACCAAGAACAATAACAATAATATCCTGTTATTGTTTGGGGGGGGGGGGTCTTAGAAACCCATAGCCGATGACTCTAAAGTAGCTAGCCCAAAACAGGCAACAGGTTTTTTGGTAGTTTATAGACACAGAGGGCATCATACCCCATATGAGAGGCCCTACTCTCTAGGAAACATCCTACTATCATTTTGCTAAATTAATATGGTACCTAATTGCCATTTAAAAACATATCTTTATATTCATAGATCAGTGCCTCTCTTATCTCTCATCATAGAATCTTCTTTTGCAATGGATGAAGGCTATTACAGAGAGTCACAAACAGTCCAAGTGCAGAGAAAAGGTATTTATGGAATGTTCGGCCCCAAATGAGGCATCTGTAATACAACCCCAATACTCACTTATGGAACATCAAGGAAGAGGAAGCAGAAAGGATGTGAGAGCCAGGTGACTGGGTGCAGTACTGTGAAAAGGCACCTTCTGAGCACGCAGGGATGCTGCACTTAATGGGCTGTCCATGCCTAAGTGGTGAGGTCTGCTATTCTCATGGGCAATACAGGCAACACTGATAGAGCGTGTTAGAATTTTTATATAGAATTATATTATTATTATACTATTATAGAAGAAGAGAAAATGAATTTAACAGGGGCATATGGGGAGCACTGGAAGAGTTGGAGGGGAGGAGAGATGAGTATAATCAAAATGAAATGTGCTTGTATATGAAAAGATGTGGAGACTTAAAATTCTTAGAATCAGGTTTTCATTGTTTGAATATCAGCAAGTGCTTTGAAAGATGAATTATAAAAAGATATCTACCACTCACAATGATGTTAAAGACCTACCACTTCAGAAGCACACTTGTTTACAACCTGCCTGGGATGGATCATTCACTTTCTATGTGGAGAGGCCCCAGTTTCAGGCCTGGAGTTTAGTGTCAGTGCCTTGTAACAGATGCAATCTCATATAATGTCCTAATTTCATTCTTAAATTCATTCATTTTGGTGAGGACTACTGTAAGACATGACACACACCAGTCTGCTTAGTGTGTCTGTCCTTTGCACATACATACTTCCTATGACATGAGCACCTCACAATACTAAATGTAATGTCATCAAAGAAATAGGCCTAATTGTCACATAAAAGCATCTCCATACAAAAACCAACTGATTTATCTGTTTCTGTATGAAGAAAGAGCAATCTATCCCAACAGTAGTAGAAAGATTATATAAAATATTGAGAGACGGTAAGTGTGCTAGTTAGTTGTTATTTTGGGTGGTGGGGCAACTACACACACACTGAAGCCATCTGTGAAGAAAGAATCTCATTTTTAAAAATCCCCCCACAGACCTGCCTACAGGCCAATTTGATTAATGACTGATGTAGGAAGCCTCAGCCCACGGTGAGTGACACCACCACTGGGCAGATGGTCCTAGAAAGCCAGCTAAGCAAGCAAATAAGCCAGGGGAAGGGGGGCAAGGGATCTACTAAGCTCTATCTCTCCATGACATCTACTTTATTTCCTGCCTCCAGGTTCCTGCCTTGAGTTTCTTCCATGACTTCCCTTCATGATAGACAATAAGCTATAAGCTGACATAAACCCTTTCCTCTCCAAGTTGCTTTTGGTCATGGTGTTTGATTACAGCAGCAGAAAGCAAACTAAGGCAGTATGAATGCTTGCAGTCTAAGAGAAAAATGTGGCACTAGACACAAAAATAAATAAGTGCAAATCTATCTAGACTACTAAATAAGGAGCAACTTAGATTTTTCAAGAGTAAGTTTGGTAATATAAAATTTCCCCTTCCTTAAATGACAGGACACTGTAATAAAACACATTGGGTTTATTTTAGTAAATATATTTCAATATATTTCAATAGCCCATCTTGGCACATTGGAAAGGGTCAGTAATACTTAACTATGTTAAATGGGAAAAACAAAAAACAAAAAAACCTTTATTCTTGTCATCTGTGAAGATCTTGGAATTTGCCACCACAAATATCCAGGATCTGTTGTAACTGTCAAGATAACAGCTTCTTGAACTTCCCAGCCTAGCTGATTGACACCCGACACTTCGAGAACTACTAAGTTTAACACTTCAGTAAGTAAAAAATGCCCTCAGTTTGTGCCAGGCCATCCAGGGCAGTATTTCTATATTTTGTTTTGTTCATGGCTATATTATAAGATCTCTGTTCACAAAGTTAATAAACTTCAAACATTCTTGATCTTTGGCAGTTTCTTATTTTGTATAGTGTCCTATTTCACATACTATAATATACTGAGACATTCACTACCACAGTCTTATGGAGTTGTCTGTGAAGAAATATAACTGAAAAGATTAACTTTGCTTTATGCTTATAAAGAATATTTCCATATTAGAATGCTTAAAACAACAACAACAAAAAGAGCTCAAAACAGATGAGTTCTTACTTTCTAGAAAGAATTTCTTAGCAATATATTCAATATTCCAATTTAATAGAAAGAGAAGTCATTTTCCATTTAAAATGCTAACATATAAAATTAACTTTACATGCATGTTTTACATATAATATCTAAATATAGGCATATATTTAAAATATATGTATATTATAAATTATAATACATTACATATGCATGTATATGATACATTCAAATTGACTTTATGCTATTTAATGAAATAGTGCCTGAATAGTGTTAGTTTCTAAAAAATATCCAAAAAGAAAGATTGGCATGGTGATTTATACTTATAGGCAGGAGCCAGATCAGGCCATGTAGTAAGTTTAAGTTCAGGGCCAACCTGGGTTGCATGAAATCTTGTTGTAAGGAATGAAAAACAAACAAACGACTAAGAGGAGGAGCCAAGAAGAAATTGTGACTCATTTGCTCTTCTAAGAAAATGGAGCATAATCCCTGGGCAGAAAAGCAGGAAGTATGGCTGATGAAGACAACTCCCATTCCTAAATGAGAGTAGCTAACCCAAAGGAGTCTAGAACTTATGTTTTCATATAAATTAACACAAATTTTAGGAAGCTGTCAGGATGTTCAGGTGACCCAAGCTAAATCCTAGTGCCTATATAAAGGTAGGAGAACCCCAAGTCCACAGTGTTGTCCTCTGACTTCCAAATGTACACATGCCCAAACACACACAGCCCGCATACACACATGAACACTAACCATGAATGCAGAAAGTAGAAAAACAGCCACTTTCAACTGACTTCATATTTGTTTTTAAAAAGTCATATTAAATTTCAAAAGGACCTAGTCTTTTTGAAAGCATTTCAAAAGCATGTTGGATCTACAATAACTACGGTAGAAAAGAAAAAAATAATAATCTAGAGTTGTTTCTTTAAAAACAATCTGAAATAAAAATAGGAAGTTCTAACAGAGACTCTAATTGGTCAATGTGTGGAAAATTAGGCACTGGAGAGCCCAGTCCTACTAAGGCGTACACAGCATTCTCCTCCTCCTCCTCGTGGTCAGGGATCTGCACTGAAGAGGAGGTGGAAAGACTGTAAAAGCCAGAGGTGCTCCACAGCCCCAAGAAACTGGTGTCCTCCAGACACAACAGGGCAGATGCACACATGGACGCACAGTGTCTGTGACAGCATGAACAAGACCTTTCTATGCTCAAGGTAGACAAAACCCTAGTATAGAGATCGGGAAAGTGGGCACAACCCCACCACTAACTGAAGAGCTATAGGTACTTGATAGTTGCTGGGAGAGAAAGAAGATTTTGTTCATGGTGTGACCATATACCAGGATAGGTTCCATTCCCAAGACAGGCTGGGCAACAAAACTAGATTTGGTGAAGAAATTGGGTGAGAAGGGGTTTAAGAGTCAAGATGGAAGCCAGCGGTGGCGCAGCAGCTAAGGTAGCTGCCTACAGAGGGCAAGGCCATGCCCTTTGCTCTCTCTCTCTCTCCCGGTTCGAATCCCGCTTTCCCCCTGTGACTCTGCCGGAGTTTGATTGAAAAAAAAAAAAAAAGTCAAGATGGTTGTAACAGGAGAAGCTGAAGGTCGCAAATATGTTCAAAAGATGCTGTGTGAGAGTCTCAAAGAATTAATACAAATGCTGTTCAAAGAATGGGATTTCTCTTTTCTGAAAAGACAACCCCATACAAAATGAATAAACTTTTTATATATCAATAAATTGTTTTACATGCTATTCACTAATAAAAACAATCTAGTAAGTACAAATGCTATAAAGAAAACACATTACTAACAAACAAAAAAAGTCTACAACTGTGGCTACAACACTTGCTTCGCATGTACAGGCCCTGGGTCTACGGCTACCTCCACACAAGGAAAGCAGAAGGAAAAAGAGCAGCCATGAGGAGAGGGGAAGGAAAGCACTGTGAGGAAGAAAGGCAATGTAAACAGTGACTCAGGAACACATCCCACAGTGAGAAAGAAAATGCTTCTTCAGTTGCTGACTTTTATTACCAATTGCTAAAATCATACAAAGCAAAAATAAAATACAAAAATTTTAATTTAAGAAAGCAAAGTATTATTTCTTTAGATAACTCCTTCCTTTAATGAAAAGAAAATCATGGTTCTGGAAACATGGGCGAGCAGTTTTGAGTGTATACGGCTCTTACAGAGGAGCAGAGTCCAGTTCCCAGCACACATGTCTACAGGCTCACAACCACCTGTAACTCAGCTCCAGAATAGCTAATGCCCTCTTCTGGCCTCTACAGGTACCTGCACTCATGTGGCAGACACACAGGCAGACAGACAGACAGACTCAGATAAATTACACAAATCTTAAAAAGAAAACTCCTTAAGTCCTCAATTCAGTACTGTAAATGATTATGAATAGTGTATGTTTCTACTATGTCTTACACACACACACACACACACATCAGAATGAGATAGCCATATATATATATATATGTATATATATATACATATATCAGAATCAAATATCAAATTATATAGATATATACAGAGATAGATATGCACTATCCATGTAAAATATGCAATTTGTCTCAGTCATCTGTCCTTTATACTTATCATTTTGATAAAAAGGTAAATTCACTGATACATATAATATATACCATTTCTCCCTCAAATTTACAGCCACCAACCTACAGTAAAGAAGAGAAATCATTACAATATTCTGGTTTAGTTCTTAGAAGATTTGTATCAGGACATGTCTCATAAATAATAAAATTAAAACTCTAGGATTCATGCTACATTAGATCCAACCGTGGATTTCATACCTTATTACTCTACTTTGGGATTCTTTTATGCCTCTATCAAAGCTACCAATATTTTCTAAAAGAATAATTCTTTTGACAATAGATTGAAAGTGAGATTAAAATAATTTGGTGTGCACTGCTTACTACTAACTAGTGTGACTCCCTCAGTTCCCACATGAATAGGACTCTGAACAAACACAGAAAACAGGGTAAATAGAAAAGCCACACTGAAGCAGAGTCATAGACAACAGTAGATAACAGTGTGATGGTGCTTCCAGGTAATATGAAGATGATTTTACTACCTATTAAAACAATGTATGTCAGCTGAATACATTCTGTCCATAAAGTTATATCCTATTTTGCTATATAGCAAAACTTGATATGTAAATTTAAACACATAAGATTTATTATTTTTCAATCTTGAAAATATCTTTATTATTAGATTTTTAATGCTTTCAATTTTTATTATAACCTTTAAAATGACTCAAAGATACTATCCATAATTATAAATGAAATAGGTTACTTAAAAGTTTGTTCAAAATTTATAATACTTTAAATGCCTTCTAAGTGTAAAGATTCAGTGTGAATTTTCAATATTCAAATATAGTTTTTTCATAATCATAGGTATTGATAAAAACATTTGAGTATATTTTAGTGATTAAGCAAACCTGGTTCTGGTTTAAAAGTACTATTAAAACAACAATTTTCAAAGAAAAGTGAGCAATTAGCCATTCTAATAAATAAGGAGAGTTTCAGTTACAACCCTGACTATTAAAAATGACTTTTTAAAGAATTAGTTCATTTACTTGCAAACAGAAAAGCAGACAAAATATTTTGTCTCCTAACAGTGCAATTTTTATTACATTTATACTACCGTAAACTAATTCTTATATGTGATGTTACTTTTTACAGATGTCTGAAAAATAATCAGTTAAATATTCTGATTTCTAAAGCATATAAACCAGAAATTTCTTCGGTTATTTGAGAGCCTCTGTGTACATTTTTAAGGTCATCTGGCTGAAATACTGTGCTGGTGATCTATCTTAGAAAGTGTGCTCTGTCCATCCCTGATGATCTTGCTTGTTTGTTTAATATAGATACGTACATTTAAAAACAAATTCTAGGACTGCAAAACAGAACCGGTTCGTGGGAGGAAGATTCCTCAGGATGGTATTCTTCAGTCACCACCTGAGCCACCATCACCTCACAGCATGGAACCCCGTCGGCCAAGTCCACTCAACTGGACAGGGACCCAGGCTCCAGCTTTTTTATTCCATGTTTTCCTACAAACGTGCAATAATGTCAAATTGCAACGCTAGTCACAGAGAAACACGCTTCAACAGGCAATAATTCATTTTTAAAAGTACTAAAACCCACATTTGTTTTTCAACAAGAACTTTTTCTTCTTTTGTAGATTCTTTTAGCTAAATTCATCTGACTTAATGCAGTTTCTAGCTCTGACTCCTTTAGTTTTTAAACTGCCTTTGTCAGATAATACATATTATATCTTCATATAAAAATACATTTTCTCAGACTTATATTTTATCAAATTCACTATTTCATGTAAATTTGGGAGCAAAATAAAACAATCCTCCTCAAACAATGAAAACGATCAGCACTTTACCCACACAAGATCTTTTAGCCTTTTACTTCATAAAGATGATTTTGTTTTATAGGGAAAAAAAACATTTGAATTTGTTCTTTTAATCAACTTCAGCAAGGAACAGTGGAAACATGAGTGACACAGCAGCGCTGTAACCCTGGCTATCTCTATGGTCGCCCACCCCCAACCCAGTTACTTTGTGGTTGGGTAGCCCTGCTCAGCAATGGCTTTCAGCACCGAAGGGCACAGAGGAGGAGACATGACTTGAGGTGCACTGAATGCAGTCAAGCCCATAGGCTGCTGCCCGGATGCCTCTGGAGAGATTCAAATACCCTGCCCTGACCACAACAGCAGAGTTGCATTCAACTTACCTCCTAGTTGTGCTCTGTGCTGTGCACAGGACCACATGGGCCTTCGTCCCCTGGGAAACTGGGCAGTTTCATCTTATTTTGTTGGAAGGTTTTCACCAAAACTAATGAGATGTTCTTACGTAACGAGGAAACAGCAAATTTTAACAACAAACAGTTTATTTATAGAAACACAACTGATTGGATTAAAAAAAAAAAAAAAAAAAAAAAACCTTCTGTACTGAGCATGG
Organism: Arvicanthis niloticus; assembly: GCF_011762505.2. NCBI lineage: Eukaryota > Metazoa > Chordata > Mammalia > Rodentia > Muridae > Arvicanthis > Arvicanthis niloticus. Next base: position 66,864,483 of record NC_047673.1, on the reverse strand, counting down.
CATCCGTGATCTCACCTTATGGGGAATTTTTAGAAAGATTGACTTTAGCTACGGCTTATAAAAATGTTTCTGTGAAATTTCATTTGTAGAACTTATGAATTTACTGTACTTGGCTTTAACAAAAAAAAAAAAAGTAACCCATTTTTTCAAGCTAATTTTAGGTGAAGTAGATGTTTTTATTAATAAATATTCTGAGTACAGTTCTTTCAAATTCAGCAAAGTACAAAGGAATAGATTTATCTACTCAGTTTGGGGACCATATATACACTCATGAGTCCTAGATACATGTAATGGTGGCTTCTCATAGCTAGAAAACACTTTCATTTATATCAGTAAGTTGATATTCTGGATAGTTAGAAAACCAACACTATTTCCTTTATTTCCTGTTGCTAAAGAAAAATGAAGTCAGCATAGAAAAGCGGGGCTGAGTGAGTGATGAGGACAGTGCAAGTGCTCACGAAGGGAAGCTTCAGAGTGAGCAGCGTTCCGGAGAAGGGCCAAAGATTCCAGTCTGAATTTCAAGTTTAGCCCATACCTGCACCAAGATACTAATTATATGAAAAATTTGAATTTCAGACAAGTTCACTTCTACTTTCCTCTCCCTCGGGTAATTTCTTAACACATATTTACTTTTTCCCAATTCTAGAGCAACTCATAATTTTAAAAATTCACAAGTGTGAGTCTGGAGATGCAAAGGTGAGGGTAGGTGCCTGCTGGGGCCAGAGAAGGCATCAGATTCTGAAGCTACGGGAGGTGTGAGGGATTCAACTTGAGTGCTGGGAACCAGGCTTAGTTCTTTTGTACAAGCAGCACTTGCTCTTGGTAGCTTTTGGAGGAACTTTCTTCAGCCATCTGTGCCTAATTTCTACACAATTTGTCATCAACATAATCTACTTCACAGATCAACGGTACCTGAGTATACTACATAATAGATATGAGAATGAAGAAACTATTGGTTCTTATGGACATATTTTATGTGTGTCAGCACCATGCAGTTTTTGTTACTATAGTTTTGGAATAGAGTTTGCAATCACACATTGCAATACCCCAGCACTGTTCTTACTGCTCAGATTTAGTTATTTGGGGTCTTTTGTCTACCAATACCTCTTTTTTCCCCACAATATTAATTTTGCCAATCTTTAAAAAATAATTTAATAATTTTCAGTTACGTGTATGTGCATGTATGTGAGTATGCATCATGCATGTTTGGGTACATATGCCGGCCATGGGCATGAGATCTTCTGAAGCTGTAGTTAGAGGCGGTTGTGAGCCTCTTACTGTGTAGATGCTAGGATTTGAACTCAGGTTCTAGGGAAGAGCAGTATATACTCTTCATTGCTGAGACAGCTCCTGCCAGGGCTTGAGAATGGAAGGCTTTTCCATTCTCTAGTGTTTTCTTAAACTTCTTAAATTTTGGAAATTATTATTCCAAAATAATATTTTTATTGATTCTTGATTATTTGGAAATTTCACAACATGCACCCTAATCACAATCACTTCCCAGTCCTCCCAAGTCTGCCCCACCTCTTGGGACTCTCTCAAAAGAAATAAAAGATGTACAATCTATGTTTCTTATATACTAACTGGAGCACGGTTAACCTCTCAGAGCCACCCATTAGAGAAAACTGAGTCTGTCTCCACCTGCATACTGCCAGAAGCCTCAGTTATAGAAAGCTACGCTTCATCATCCTTAATCACAACTTTTAAGAGTTCTCTTCGATGTTTTTCTATCTAGGCTGTTACTCTGGGGAGAGGGGTTGTCACAGAAGCCTTCTATGTTCCTCTTTCTTAATTGTGAGTCTTCAGTCATTGATGCCACTGCAAAAGTAGCTTCCTATTTTACAGTCAGTGGAAGCACAGGTCACAGATGTCCACATGGTTTCTGGTGACAGCAGGGACCACAGATATTCACATGTTCTTCCACCTCAGCATGTGCCACAGACCTCAGCATGGTCTCAGATTGCAGTACCACTGACATCAATGCAGACCTCTGTTGCAGAATGGGCCACAGACACAACATAGCCCTTAGCAGCAGCACAGGCCAGGACATCAACGAGACCCCTGGCTGAGCAGCACCACAGACCCAATCATGGCTCTCTATGGCAGCAAGGACCATGGACATCTAATATGGCCTCATATGGCACCACAGGACACTCACATTAAAGGCTCCTGGTTCCTGCATGGCCCACACACATCAACATCAAAATATTTTCATTGTGAGATCTTTCAATTATTTGATTATTCTTATTCATATATACACATAAAATATATATGTATATACATACTTATGCACATGCATGTGTATATATGTATGTAATATATATGAAAATGTATACACACATATAGAAACACATATAGACAATAAAAAAGAATTATTTTCTTCTGTTTTTTTTCTTGCCAAGCTCATTACTGGAAAAGCAGATTTCTGAATATTGGTTTTTCATTTTGCTTCTGTGCTTAGGTATTTAGCATGCCTAAAAGTTTTCTGATGGATTCTTTAGAGTCGTTTATGGAAAAGACCATGTTGTCTACAAATAAGGTTGTTTTGGCTTCTTCTTTCCCTGCCCTGATCCCTTTTGCTTCTCTCTTGTATTGCTCTAGCTCAGACTTTGAACATTAATCTGAGCAGGAGTGAACAGTGGGCATTCTTGTCTTACTCGTCATTTTAGAAGAAAGGCTCCCAGTTTTCCTCCATTTAGAATAATATAGGCTTATAGATTTGCTACACATGGCCTTCTATGTTGAAGTCGATTTTTCTATAACTAGTTTCTTCAGGGCTTCTATCATAAGGAAGTGCTGAACTCTGATAAAGAATTTCCCTGCATCTATTGAGATGATCATGTGATTTCTGTCCTCAAGTCTATTCAGGGATCTTTTAACAAATAGCACTGGGAAAACTGGATATCCACATGTAAATGGATGAAACTAGATCCATCTATCTCACACAGTGTAAAGATAAGTTCAAAATAGATAAAAGAGCATAATGTAAGATGTAAAAGAGATACACATATACAATAGACTTTTATTTACTTGAAAGAAAAATTAAATTACAGCATTTTCAGGAAAATGAATAGAACTGAAGATCACCAAATGATACTAATCCACAATCAAAAAGGATAATTTTTGTCTCATTTTCTTCTATATTCAGAAAGTAGTGCTCTCTCTCAACCCCCTCTGTGTGTGTCTGTGTGTATATGTGTCTATATGTGTGTGTATATATATAAAATATATCATAAATGATAGATAAGTATATTTGTAGAAAGAAAGATAGCTAGATAGATGGGCAGGTGGGTAGACAGGCAGGCAGACAGGCAGACAGACAAATAGACAAGAAAAAAGGCAGACTATGAGAGGGGATGAAGAGACCCTTTAAGGCAGACTATGAGAGGGGATGAAGAGACCATTTAAGGCAGACTATGAGAGAGGATGAAGAGACCCTTTAAAGGGGATAAGGGGACAAGAAAGGGTAATAGAATATGTAGATGTAGAGGCAGAAGTGGGAGGGAACTATTTGGGAGAGCAGAGGACAGGGGAGGGCAAGGGGATTGGTGAATAAAGAGAAAATATAATACGTAAGAAAATATTACAATGAAACCTATTTCTTCGACAAAAACATTTTTAAAAGATAAACTAAAAAAATTAAATATTTCTTTACTTAACTAAATTATGTTGAAGGCAAATGGTCTGGTTCTTAAGTGATTTTGTTTTTTAACCATCAGTCAGAAATCCTGTGGACCTGAGCATATGGAGATCTTCAGAGGTCTCCAGGCTATCGTCACCGGACTCTGCCCTGCAGCAATCCCTGTTGTACTGCTCAAGCCTTTGAGGACAGCATAACTAGTGATAAAAATGTCTGTAACATCAGCCAGAGAGGGATGATTCATTATATGTCAGAAACTGGATCCCACAGGCTCAATAGAATGGGCCCAAACAAAAATGAACCAAGTTCTGAGAAAGAGCGGAGGACAGGTCACTGCCCAACTCCAGGGCAGCAGATATGAGCCCTTAGGGATCTTAACTGTAATTTTCTTCAAGACGATTTCACAATGAAAGGTGTGGTCTACACACAATCCAATTGTAACTAGCTCTAAAAGCTAGACTAATGGACGACCACCCATTCCACATGCTAGTCCAGGCACATCATGTTCCCTCATCACCAAGACACTTGTACGGAATGAAGAAAGGAACATAGGAGAGAGGCAAAGGCACACAGTGTGAATACAAGCGTAATGTTAGTATATACAATAAATTACTAATACTCTTTATGCAACTATATGGCATTCATTTGGCCGTGCTGGTCAACAGACTCTGCCTCTAATTTTACACCACTGTATAGAGCAGGAGCTGAATTCATTATCATTTTATAGAGAACTAAACTGAGAACATGTTAAGAACCTTGTTGAGGCTCAGCAGGTAGCACATAGTAAAATGAGAATATCACTTCAGGCTGTCTGCTTTTGGGGCCTAAATTCTTAGCCATATCCTTTGTCTAAAGCTCTACCCCAGTCTGTGCACAGGAATGTAACAGGGACGGTGATTAGCAAGGACTCAGCCTCAGTGAACATTCCAAGGGAAGAGACAGATGCACTTAAAGTAAATAAATAACATTGTCATTTATGACATCAGGGAAGGAGCAAGGTTCTGTAAGAGAACAGATTTCTAAGTGAAAACCAAAAGTGAGAGAAAAAGCCAGTGAAACAGAGAGCGGGAAGAGCATGTGATGAAGATGACGTCTGTCCAAAAGCTGATAACTGGCCACTGAGGGTATGAGTAGAGGAAGGCCATCCTCAAACAAAGCAAAGCAAAACCAAACACCCTGTACACATGAGGACGACTCAATCAAAATATCAAACATTTTAAGCAAATGTAACTATATAAAAGTCCTTGAATCTTTTAAGGTGACATAGCAAGAATTGTGGGCAGGTATTGAAAGGTCAGTCTTTAGCTTGTTTATGCTGTCCACCAAGCACTTGTCCCTTCAGCCAAAAGATAACCAACTATGGATGAGTACTACAGAAACCTGGGAGAGTACTATGGAACGACCTGGAAGGATGTCAGCCAGTTCTCCCAAGCTGCGCACTGTTCCAAGGCTCTGTCATCTGGCCTGTGGGTGCACCTCCTTCTGCCGTTCAGACAGGAGTTAAATGGGACCTTTGCCTAGTCTCTTTTGTGGGCTAGCCTTCTCTAGTCACTAATTCTCTCTACTCACTAGGATAACCTGTACCTTTTATGGAAGAATGATTTTTTTTAAATAACAACTTAATACAGTATTTAGAATCCATCCATTTAAAGTTTACAAACAAACTGTCCTTGGTATATGCAATTAGGCACTCACCCCTACCATACATTTAGAATATGTTATCTTGCCCAAAGAACCCAATGCACATTATCAGTCACTCTTTTGCCTTTGATCCCAAGCAATCCCTACAGTTTCTGTCTATATATATTTGGCCATCTAGAAACTACACGTATATGGAATCATACAACATGTTATTTCTCATGATTAACTTCTTTCATTTAGCATAATGTCTTTAAAGTTAATCCATGATGTAAAATGTAATTTTTTTTTGAGACAGGACCTTACTACATAGCCTTGGCTGACCTATAAATTGCTATCTAGACCAGGTTGACACCACAATTAGAGATCTGCCAGCCTCTGCCTCCTGACTGCTGGTATTAAAGGTGTGTGCCATCATGCTCGACTCAGTATTTCATTGTTTATGTTTAAATGTCACGGAGAGACAGTTATACATATTTCATGTATCCACTCATCACTAGTAAATGCTTAGCTACCACCAGATTTGGATATTAGGAAACATGGCTATGAACATTCAAGTGGAAGTTTATATATAAGCATGTTTTTGCTTTTCTTAGGCATATACTTAGGAGTCATATGAAAATTCTATGAACATTTCAAACAGCTGCCAAACTGGTTTCCACAGCAGCTGAACCACTTGACAAACCTACCAACAAAGAATGAGGGCTCTGATTTCTGCACATCCTTGCTACCATGGTACTGCTATCTCATTTCATTTATTGTATGTACATATATGATACATACATGCACATGTATGATGCATATATGTGCATGTAAGTGCACATGTGCCAGAGTGTACATTGGAGATCAGAGGACAACTTTTGTGAGTCTCTTCTCCCCTTCCACCATGGGCTCCAGCATGGGCTCAGATGCTTAGGCTTCCATGGCAAGTGTTCCTGACCACTGAGAGACCTCCTCACCCCATTACTGTCTTTTCAGTTAGAGCTATGGTTATTATGGTGTGGTATCGCACACATTAGCTTGGTTTACATTCCTCTGACAGTTAATAATAAGTATACCTTTTACCATTTGGTTGTTTTGTCTAAAAAAATTTCTATGTAAATCTTTTCTCTAGGTTTAAAGCAGTCTGACCTTTTAGTATTAAATTGTAAACATTCTTTACACACTCCCCGTATAAGATATAGCAAGTGATATAACACGTGCCTGTTATCCCAGCTCCTGAGAAGCTAGAAAAGAAGAATCATAGTGAGAGCTAGGCCAGACTGGGTTAGATAGCAAGGCTCACAAAACAATAAAACAAAACAAAATAAAAAGAGTTCTAAGAGCAATAAAGATTTCATTTTTCATTGAGATTATTTGGCCTACTTATATGTGACATATACTTCTTAATAACTTATTACATTAAAGGGCTGGAGAGGTGGCTCAGATGTTAAGAGCACTGACTACTCTTCCAGACGTCCTGAGTTCAATTCCCAGCCACCATATGGTGGATCACAGCCATCTGTAATGGGATCCATTGCTCTCTTCTGGTGTGTCAGCTACAGTGTACTCATTTACAAAAAAATAAAAAATAAATAATTATACTATTACATTAATAAACACATAAAAATAAGGTAATTACAGCTCACTTGAAGCCTAGTCATCTATAAAATGGGGCTGGGCTAAGTTATTACTCTTGGGTTTTAAGGATCCCTCTAGACAGTTTTTTATTATTTGAGACTTTTCTTCAATCATTTAGATGTGGTCACTAAAATAAGAGACGCTAATGATAAAATTTGGCTCTTTTTCTTTTCTTTTTCAATGTTAGAGATGGAACCCAAGACCTCTTGCACATTAGGAAAAGGCTCTACGACTAAACATATCTCAATCCCACTCCATAAATACTTTGCTAGATACCATAAAAGGCATCCTCTGAAAAATCCTAAGTGATAGTGCTTATTAATAAACAGCAATATTAGAGGAAAAAAGTTTTCCTAATCAGTTTTAAAAGACCATTGCTGTGTGTCCCTCTAAGAATACTAAAGTATTATCCTGATGGGTTTTGGTCAGAGTTGCCCCTTCTGAGTCACAGGATTTAAGGACATGTAAATAATGGCCCAAAACAACTCTTAACATGGATACCATCAGAGGATCATCTTCTAAAATCTCTCCCATCTGTTCTTTCTTACTCTTTTCTCTTTTCTACTATGCCCATTTGCTCTCTTAGCTGGTGAGGTGAGTATAAAGGGTGTTACATTCAGCATGTGACACTTTAAACTTCAGGGCTTGCCTAAGAGGAGAAAAAACCATTCAGTTTCTCTTCTTGGTTATAGATTGTTGAGACACACTGGAAGGCATAACCACACATAGACTTTCAAGTGTAGCTATAAAAAAATACTAGGTCCAGACATTAGTGTGGCACTGTCATGGTGCCAAAGTGTCACATGTATGTCACAAGCATGTTCTCCAACCTAGCTTTACCTGAAAGTGGGGGAGCCTTAAAGAGGTAGGGCCCTGTGGGAGATCTCAGGCCTTGGGGACATGACCACAAAGGGTCAGTGAGACCTCAGTGTCTTCTTGCTTCTCTTCCTTTTTTTCTGACACAAGGTGGGTCGGTCTGATCTGTCACACTCTCAACACAATGTGTGGCCTTACTCCAAATCTATACAAGAGAGCTAATGGGCAGAAGACTCAAACTCTAAAATTATGAGTCAAGAAAAAACCCCTTTGTCTTTATAAGTTGACTGTTTTCAGATGTCCTTTATAGTCAAAGAAAGACGAGTGACATATTTGAATCTTCCTTTAGCATAAGATATTTCTTGCTCTTATCATATAAACCCTTTATGGCTTAAATCACTATCCACCTTTGATAGTCCTAAATTATAACAAACTCCTGAGGGTGAGGGAAATACTCTGAGGATCTGAGAAATCCTTTGTTTTCATTTTGATCATTAAGAACACACTTACTCGACTTACACTCTAGGCCGCCCGTTCCCAGAGCACCAGTACTTCATTCATGGATGCATTCTGAAGGTGCCAAGAAAGAAGAGAAGAGAACCAGTTGTGAACACTGTGCTTCTCAGGTACAAGTCACAGATACCTCCCCTTTATCGTGAGCTCACACTGTGGCGCACTCTGCCTGGGAACGTTGACTTTCATATGCTCTGCAGAAGCTACCAGACCTCCAAGGTCCACCTCTGATAGTTTGCTGATGCTTGATAGTAGTAGTGTCAGAGTTCAATTCTTACGGAAAATTAAATGATGACTGTTTTGTAATTAAATTAAACTGTATAAAAGGCTAGTCATTTGTTTCATTATTACTCATAATAATAAGAATTTGATCTAAAATTGCTGAAAGTAAAACTTCATCATTATAATCTCAACACAGGTGTCATTTTTACAAAATGAGAGTGAATAACTTGAAAGTGTGGAGTGACATTTGAGACTCTGTGGTGCTTCTATTTATTTTATTAACACCTAATTCAAAATTCAAAAAGGAGAAGAGAATATGTTCTGTAAATACAAAAACTTAAAACCATGAGGGAAAAATGTTTCACTTTCCCAGGCTTCTTTGTTCACCAGGAAAAAAAGCAATCTCTGGGATGCTTCCTCCTTGCCAAAGCAAGGAGTTCTGAGGCAGCCGTGTGGCTCAGTGGTCATACACAGCACACATGAGGCTCTGGCTTCATTGGCCAGTACCAGGGAAAAGAATGTTGCCTTAGGATTCATGGCACACAGATAAACCCTGCATAATCTGTGCTTCCTCCTCCATCATAAGATATTGGTAATTGTCCATGTGTCAACTCTTCATTTCTAGGAAATGAACTCATACTTGACCCTAACATTATCAATAAAATGTTATTGTATATTATCTGAATGTTGGAAATCTTGAGTTTTGTGGTAGACGTGGTGAAAATACCTGTAGTCCGAGCTACTCTGGAGGCCAAGGTAGGAGGATCACTTGAGCCTAGAAGTTCTAGGATCGCCCTAGTGACATAGTGAGAACCAGTCTCCAAGGAAGGGGGAAGCTGGTTGATACAGCTCAGCGGCTGTGCTCTACCACTGACCTAGCAGCCTAGCATGCATGAGTCCTGGGTTTCCTCTCAATATCATCTAAAACTGTGGTGTGGCAGAGAATAATACAAAAATAAAAATGAACACAAACACTTCTAAAGTGTAGCAGCTCATCAGTGCCTGACTCCAGGGCCTGCAGCGTGAGTGCACAGTTAGCCAGGAGCAGAGCAGCACACTGGAGATGCTCTTGCTCTATGGGCAGTTATAAAAGACCGCCCAGAAGACACTGTTAGCTACCTAGTGCTAGGAGTCAGAGACATGTATGTTCTTTGACTGTGCTCTTCGTTCTCACTAGGCTGCCATGTTGGGCCTTCTAGCCAAATGCCCTTCTCTCCCATCTGTGCTGGGCAACATCCTGACCACCTTGCAAGGATGCCATCTTCCCCTCTTCCAAGTCCCCAGGTCCTTTTGTAGTTTGCTGACACTGACATAAGAAACGGATTTGCACAGCTACCCTACCTTTTCTCTTTGACAGAAATTCATTATCGGCCAGCACAATACACAAAACATATGGTTGCTGGATTAGCACAGCAAGTAAAGACTAAGGTGACTGGATTCTAAATCTGTCAAGGCTTTGTTTTCTTCAAAATCTGACCTATCATCTTCCTGTAGAAATTTATGTAAGTGGCCACAGTAAGGTGATTAGTGTAAAAAAAAAAAAAAAATAGAAGCAATACAAAAGTGTTTAAGATAATGGTCACTGAAAAGAGAGAACACAAGACGATCCTCAGGCTTTGTAACATGCAACACCATAACTGCATATGAATACAAAGCAGAAGGTAAAACAAACAAAACCCCCAGTTTGCTCCATTTTATGATAGGTCCCTCGATTCTGTCAATGTGCCTATGTTTATACAGTAAACACTGTGTTAAATGTATACACAGGTAGTAATTAGTACAGCTCATGCTGGATACTGGTGCTAAGATTTCTGAGCCATTAAAGCATAGTGTAGCTGTCCTATATCTAATGCCTGTCAGCTTGCTGGCCTGCAGGGACACATTCAAATAACTGCTGCCACCTAATAGTCACTGGACTTACAGGCTTGGCAGGTAAGTAGACACTGTGAAGGCCCAGCAGGCTAGCCTGGTGAGTGAACATTTAAAGTTAAAATAAGTATGCAGAAGTCAGCTTATAGTTTTCAGTTCCTATCCAAAGGAAAGAGTCCTATTAACAAATGCTTAGCCATAAGGTGAATTACTATTCAATGTACCAGTATGCTTTGTTTTCTACTTATGCTTTTATCACTTAGATAGGCTTAAATCAATATTTTCCATTGATATCAATACTATTTGTCTATTTGTATTTATCATTTAATTTTTAAAAAATAACTATAGTGAAGAGAATGGTCAATCACCTTTTCTGGAAAATTAAATTACAAATAAAACCCAATAATATGATTATACATATGAATATATATGTATTTCTATGTTTTAGTCTGAGACATACACATCCTGTCACCAAGAATAACTAGGAAAGTGTTAGCACACAGCTGAGCAGTGCAGGCAGGAAGGCCCTTGACCCCACTACACTGATCTGGAGCTGCGCCTCCGTGACGACAAAGCAAAAGCTCACATTTACTTTTTTATGGCTAATTTTGTGATTTTTACCAACATAGTGTTGACGTAGATGAAAACCTTATTTGGCACAGCACTTTAGAAAAATAAGCTCAAATAATTTGAGAACTTTATTAAGTGGAGATATGTTAAATTATCTGCATAATCAAATGAATTCTATTTTGTACCCAAGCATCACCCAGGATAAGAACAAAAGATAGTGGCTTATTAGACAGACGCTAGGTTGAAGAATTTTCTCAGAAATCTCGGTTAGGCTGTGATAGGAACACAAATTTCTCTAAGTATGCCGAACAGCGCTTGAGGGCATACTTAAGGAAGCTTTATTACATGGCACACGTGGAAGCAGATTCCCCCTCGTGGGCTGCAGCCAGCGTGAAGTTCACACTACATTAATTTGCACTTGCCGATATGCTGCTTCGCAAGTACTCTTACGGCATGTTCAAAGGCGTATTCTGAGCCCCTGGCTAGAATATAAACTCCCCAAGGGCAGGACCTGGACTCGCAGTTATTTACCCCAGTGTCTAGTAAGCTGGTCTGGGTAAGCCATACTCCCAGGAGCTGCCATATGACAGAGGAGAGGGATAGGAACGTGTAAGACTACAGCACTGAAAGAGAGCGTGAAGAAGACGGCGAGAGGCGCTGTCATCACCAGGACCACGTGACTGCATGCGCCAAAGCCATGCCCATGTGGCCTCCTCCCAGGCACTCGGTAGAGGGAGAAGTGTGACGGCGGCGGGTGGTAGCTGGATAAATCTCTGAAGTCTAGCTCTCAGACGTCACCATTATCTCACGATGCTGAGCAAAGTGCATAGCTTCAGAGAGAAGAGAGCTGCAAGAGATTTACTCTAATCTGTAGGTGCTAACGTTACAAGTAGAAAAGACGAACACTGCAGCTACCCACTTCCAATGGATACGACGACGGTCTATTGCTCAGTGTTCCCAGAGTTACACAGTGGCTCCAGAGGCCCACAATTTAGGTCTCGAGGCACATCACACTGTTACTCTCTAACAGAAAAGAAAACTATTTTGGGGAAGCTCATTCCATGGCCCACTTTAACAGTCTATTCCAATCTTCCAACTGTCAGGAAAGTCTTACTAACTGGGCACCACCAGTCCCAGTAGTTAAACTGCTGTGGTCCTGCCTTTCCACATTAAACATCGAGATCAGATCCTCCTAGAAAGAATCGGCCCAAACCCTGAAAATCCCAACAGGGTTCCTGACTTGTCTACAGAATAAGGTACAATTCGCCAACATTCCTTTATTCTCATTTCTCTGGTCTTAAATGAGTCTGACTCTTAGGAGCTGCTAGGTTTAATTTGGTCTCTTTACATCAAATAGACAGATTTCCTCCAAATAGCTAAGGAACTGATTTTATGAAGTAACTCCTGCTTTGACACACTGCATGCATAATTTCATTTCTAAAGTGCTGACTCATACTGGTTATAAGCCTTTTATTTCTCTAATTTTTCCAAGCATAAATTTTGATGTTTTTGTGTATGTAACCATACTCTTAAGTATTTGTTTTGATTACTTCATGAAGTACTTGAGACATTAAATACTTCCTACTCAGCGTTAAGTATCACTTCAAAGATCCACCATATGTATACAACTAATAAAAGCCATGTCCATTTTCTTACTTCTAAGAAATGAAATATATATTAACCTATAAGTTAAATTGTAAAGAAATAATAACGCTGTATTTGTACTTTCATCTAAGCCACATGCCATTATTAAGCCAAGTGCCACTAATAAATTATGGACACAGCCACCATGTCTCACCACGCGCCACTAATAAAATGTAGACAGCCACCACAGGCTCACCTGGAAATGCTACTAGACATTTGACAGAGCAGAGTTATAGCATGCATTGTTTTTAAAATATTCTAAGACTATAAATTATAATAAGTTATAATTGATGTTCTCCAATAAGGCATTCTAGTAATACAAAGAACCTCCTGCCTCAGAGAATGGCTGGCAATATAGTATAATAATAATAATAATAATAATAATAATAATTAATAATTATTATTATTATTATATTCTTCCATGATAATAGCTGGGTTTTGTGGGCTTTGCGGTCTCTGCCACACTTTCTCAGCTCTGCTTTTTTTAAGATTTATTTTTACTGTTTGTAACTAGGTGTGTGTAGGTGAGTGGGTGTGTGTGTGACTGCAGGTTCCAGCAGAGGCCAGGGGTGTTGGTCACTCTGGAGCTGGAGTTATAGGAGGTGTGAACTTCCTACATGGGTGCTAGGAATGTAATACCTGTCTTCTGCAAGAGTGACAAGTGCTTTGATCTGCTGAGCCCCACTCAGCTCTGCTCTTGTGCCAGGGAAGAAGCAAACACAACACCACGTAAGTAATGTTCATGTGTTCTCATAAAACTTGACTTGTGAAACAGGGCAGAAGCAGAGCTGGCATGAGTGTCCACTGGCTAACTCTTTTCTGCTACAAGGAATATGGGAATCAGGTGGGAGCATGTCACGCATGTGTTGATGCCGTGTTCTCAATGGAGTCCCACGGGACAGTTTAAGAAGCTTTTGCAGCCGAGTGAGATCCTGAGTTGAGAGCAGCCTGGGCTACAGAGCATAGCAAGTTCCATACTAACCTGGGCTACATGGTGAGACCCTACCTCACAAAATCAAAAATAACAAAGAAGGGCCTAGTACTTGCAGCTTCTGGCTCCATGATTAACGTCTCACAAGTTTTAGTGACTTTTATCTTGGGACAGTCTGATGGGCCAATGGACCTTGAGTTCACCTCTGTGGTAGTTTTTCCCTGTCATTTCAGCCCTGGAACAGTTCTCAGAATCCTGTTCCCCTCCAGTCTCTGCCTTGTTCCAGCCTAACTGCTGCAGAAACAGGTCCTCTAAGTGGGGGAAGCTGGGGATCTATATTGTCTTTGCCCCCAGCAGGAGCCTAGATAAGAACTCAGGTAGCTGGGATGTGTGCATACACATACATATGTCAGAACAGAACACAGAAGTGGCTATTCATGCCCTAAGCTTCAGCATAAAGCCTTTTGCTCCCTTTAGGATAAAGGGGAGTAACTCCCATACTACCTGACACAGGGTACCTGGAAGAAAAAAAGAGCCTGAGATGTGGGGGAGATGAGTCAGTCAGGAAAGCACTTGAAATGCAGGATGAGGACCCGAATTTGATCCCAGAACCAAGAAAATGCCAGACATGAAGAGCACTGGTTTTATTTTGAAGTTAAACATCCCTTAGCTTTTTTTTTATTCCTGGTACCATTACAGCAATTTGCAAGGCAATATACTTGGTACAACAAGGGGGCGGGGGAGGAAGATAAAGCTACAAGAAATAAATAACCTCAGAATTGCACATCTGTCACTGCACTACATTAATTAATAATGTTTTGCAAATCATTCTATGACAGTCCTGAGCAAGAAGGGTTTCCCACTGAAGCTGCAGTGATGTTTCTGACTATGGACCATCGCTCCTTCTGTGGCTGATGTTTACAGTTCCTCTTGCATTTGGGACGACTGTCTCAAAGTAACCTGCAGCTTTTCTGACAACTCCACTTTCTTTTTCTAAGAACTATACCATTTTCTGTTGTTTGCTAAACCTTCTGCAACGAGATTCACCACTTCCACCACCAGATCCATCAGCTGTCACCATAGGGATTGTCTGAGCATCCTCCACCAACCCTGCCACCTTCATGGACCCACAATTTGATATAACTGTTGTCTACCAGAATTTTCAAAGTCATTATACTTTCCCCCACCACCAGTTACTTCCACCAAAAAATCTCTCCATCATAACAACACCACATCCTCGTCCACCACCATACCCACCACCTTGGTTTCTATATCCTGGTCCACCACTGCCACAGTCTTCTCTATCTAGAACCAGGATCACCACTGTAGCTGTTACCATCACCTCTAAATGCATTGCATCCACCTCCATAACTACCTCGGCTGCCACCACCTCTGCCACCATAGTCTTCTCTTCTACCAAGGTTTGTATGACAACTAAAATCACCTCCACCACCTCCCAGATTTCCTCCATAAAGTAGCAATGTCCACCTCCCCAACCTCTCTGTGATCAGCAGACTGCATCTCTTGTTTAGAAAGGGCCCTTCTCACTTCACAGTTATGTTCATTGACAGTGTAGTATTTCTGAACAACATTTTAACAACTGTGCTATGGTCATCAAAAGGTACAAAGGCAAATTCTCCTTTTCCAACACTACCTGCTTTTCAGAACCTGGTTAGCTTCAATGCACCACACTTTTCAAAGCAGTCTCTCAGACTATATTCTTCACTATTCTCTCAAACTATATTCTTTGCTATCTTCTTTAATATCACCAACAATTTCTTCACTGTTCAGTGGTACCAGGCTTTACAGACACCCCTGTAAAACTGGCTTCTTTAATTCTACCTTTGCCCATCAACTTTGCGTAGCCCAGTACACATTGTTTCATCTATCTCTTCAATACAAAAGCAAGTCATGAAACCAAAGCCAACAAAATGTTCTGATAGGGTCTCACATCACACACAGTCTGTAAGTGTGTCCCTATTCTCAAAAGCTATCATCTGCAATTTCAAAGCTAAGACTGACAATGAACAGCTTTCTTAACTGCTCTGGCCTCTCTGGATCATCCCTCCCCAACCTACCCTCTATATGTGACCTGGTTCTATACACATCCCCAAATTACATAGCAAACTTAGAAGATGATGATGGAAAAGGAGGAAAACAGGTGGAGTACAAGAGATGGGAACAAGGAAAACAAAGCCTCCCACGACAACACCTTTTACGTCATATTTATCTTCTCTGAACAAAAAGTTCTGTATTTTTACTTGCCCTGGACCCTGAGCAGAGGCTAGGAGCAACAAAGAAACATCGTTGAGATTTAACTACTAAATTCAAAATTAACAAAGAAAATTCCAAAGCTGCATCTCTCATTTCAAATAGGGTAGCCCTATAATGCCAGAGTTTCCTAAAAGTTCCTGAATCTCAGATATAGGGCTCTGAAATGATGCAGTTTACATTTGAGTCTCTGGTCCCTTCTGGAATGTGATGAGAAGCAAAGTCACATCCCAGCCTATGTTCACAGTGTGTCAGAGGATGGAGGTGCAGCTCTGCTCAGGCGACCGGCGCAGCACGGAGCACAAAGCCTTCAGAGGGAAACT
Source organism: Arvicanthis niloticus (assembly GCF_011762505.2). NCBI lineage: Eukaryota > Metazoa > Chordata > Mammalia > Rodentia > Muridae > Arvicanthis > Arvicanthis niloticus. The sequence continues at coordinate 66,848,426 of NC_047673.1, read as the reverse complement.
TAATAGATAATAAAGAAACCTAACATTTTTACTAAGTGTTCTTTTCATTTCCCTTTAAAGAGGACAGAACTGCAGCGTTTGAACAGACAAAGACATACCTGCTCTGCATTTTGGAATAAACCAACTGCAAAACATTTTTTGAGATAAAAAAATGTGAACATAAGCTTGGTGTTATTTGCTACTAATTATTGTTAATATTCCTTAATGTGACGATATAATAATATGAACATTTTCTTCATAGATACACAATGATGTATTTGTAGGTGAAATAATAAATACCTGAGATCTGTTTTAAATATTTCTGTAAAAGGAGAAGAGGCAGAGGAAGACAATGAGAAAGAGAAATTAGAAAACATTAAGATAGAAAAATATGATAATGAGGAGAAGTTAAGAAAAAAAACTATGAACTGGATGGAACAATATTGACACACACTGAATGTAAGCACTGGAAATGCACAGGTTGTTTACAATGTCCCTTTTGTTTCATATGCTTTTAAGTTCTCATGATGGTATGTGTGCATGCGTGTGTGTGTGCATGCGTGTGTTTGTTTGCGTGTAGCTGATGTTTATAAAAAAGAAAGAAAGAAAGAAAGAAAGAAAGAAAGAGAGGAAGAAAGGAAGAAAGAAAAAGAAAGAAAGGAAAGAAGGAAGAAAATAAATCAAGGCACAAAGTTCCCGATCTGCACAGCCAATGCCTTTTGTTTTCTGTGGTGCAGAAGCAGCCCCTGAGACTGACAGCAGCTCTCCAAGCTGCAGCCATACAAAGGAGCTGATGGGAAGGGTAACTCACCCATGGGTCCTGACACAATATAAGAAGAAAAGAGGAAAGTGGGCGGAAGAGACAGCCATTGTTCCCCCTCTAACCTTTCTTTCTAATTATGCCAGAGTCAAGGCTCAGGTCACGAGGAAAATCATTCCAGTGGTTAAGCATTTGCCTGGCTGTGTATACATCAAAGAGGCCCTTGTGCTCACCACATTCCATCTCAGTTTCCCACCTACTTTGAAAACCTATCAAGTGACCAGATTAGCTAAAATATGAATAAAATGATGCATTATGGGGAGCACCTGTTTACAAACCAAAGGACAGCCTCCTGATGACTGCATGATACACAAGGCTTTAAAATTAAATATGTTTTATATAATGGTAGGAATTGCAGATAAATGTTTGACATGTCCAGCTTTTCAAAGCTAAATGTAAATTTCTCTCCTGGGTGCAGATGGTGGCCAAGCTAAATGGCTCTTCGGTTGTTGGGGTCCACTTACAGACAGAAGGTCAGGTCACGGCTGAGAGACCAAGGAACAATTGCTGCTTTGCTGCTCCAAATCATCCAGGGAATGAGAAGTCACTACTTCTGAAACTGTCTGTTCAGTACAAAACCGTTACAAAGAGCACCTATAAGCTTTCCTCATTCTGTCCAAGAAAAAAACGGAAGCAAGCAAACCTCTCCTACCCTCCACAGATTTACTCCTACAAACTGTGCCCTCCCTGAAGGTACATCCCCACCGAAGCGGTGCCACTAAAGATGATTAGGGAAACTCAGTATTTCAGTCCATCAGGGAACACTGACAAAGGAAACTCATCCCTTCAGCTCCAGCCTTTTTACCATTATGGGTTAATTAAGAAGATAGCATACTAAAGTAACAGACACTAGAAGGGACTTAAACTAGGTTATTCATCTCCTGAGACACACACTCTCTCTTGTTACTTGGTTTTCTTTCTTTTCTTTTTCTTTTTTTTTTTTTTTGTGCTGCTAAAATATGATAATGTAATTTTATATTATTCCCAAACTCTTTGCTTCTGTGTTCTATTAGTAAAAAATATTATACTTCTGGAGTTCTGTACAGTAACTCAAAAGATATTTAATATTACAGAGTGTGCCAATGTAACTGTAAAAACCTTCAGGGTATCAGGAGAGGAGAGTGCTCCATGTGCTTAGTAATCCTAAGCTTTCAACCTGGACCGAGGGAACTTCCCATTCTACTATCAGGGACGCCCCCAACTGGACAAAGTAAGATCAGTCCACGTTAACATTAAAAGATCTTCTAAGATGTAGAGCTCATCATAAAGTTTGCATACACTCGTGTAAAAACGACTTTTATTCTGGCTGTCTGCGTTTCAGCTGGGATCTGAAATGTTCTGCTCAGAGCTTCTTTAGCACGTCCATATTTAATACTTTCCCCATTGCATTTATGTCATTTGTCATCAACAGCTGATGGCTTGAAAGGGAAAATATGTTGAAGATATGATAGCAAGCCTTGCTTAGAAATATGTTGTAAAATTATCTGGAGCAGCTTACTTCTGAACTGTACGGATATCTCTAAATTATTGATACTGATACCTCGTTGTATTATTTTAATAGAATACACAATCTGCTTTTCTTGGCTATAAAGAATGCAAACCTTCAATGGCCTATAATGTAACATAAAAATAGAACATCAAAAAGTCAATCTGCCATAACTTTCTCTTTAAAAGCTTTCCCCAGAGTCAATTAAAACTGGAGTATCTATACAATCTCAACAGAGTTATAACATAAAACATCTGTTCAAACTGAAATTGAAGCAAGTAGCATTTTCCCTAACATTTCCAATTTCACTGTATTTAGGCTTCCTGAGCAAACGCATTCATGGCTATCTTAGTTAAAACTGGTCCAACTCTGCCAACAATCAATTTGATTGACATATTTACATATCAACTCATCTCATCTTACAAATTTTAAAGTTTCTCATTTAAAATTGGATGCAAGTTGGCATCTTTCAAGAACTTTATGTATGTATATTTTAGGTTCAAACTGTGCATTAGAACATTTTTTAAACTTTTTCTAAGTAATAGATACATATCCAAATGTATATTTATGAACTGTCAAATTGGAATTTCATATGCAAGGAGTTGATTCTCACCACTTCATGTCAGGCAACTATAAATGAAATTCTTTTAATAGTATAAACTGGGTCCCTACATTAGTTAGACACACTAGAAGAGAAATAAGTGGCTTAGGGAGAAAACCGCACCAACATCAGAAAACATGTTACTAACAGCCCAATAGCTGCTTCTGGTGGTGTGCTCCCTTACCTGATCTTTCATTTCAAGATCCTTTTGAGATTTTGCTTTGTATTCTCTGTGTTCCTTTTCCACCTCATCCTTCTCCATTTTGGTTTTATTCAACTGAAAGCGCATTTCTCCACACACCTGTTAGATTGTAAAAACAGATCAGTAGCCTCTGGAATCCGCAGAGAAATGTGTACAATTAGATCTTTTGGTGCCCCCTAGAGGACACACAGAAAAGTACAGCAAAACTTTTTTAAGATTATTGATTTCAAGATTTGGAGGCAATACAAGTAAGTATTGAGAGATGGCTCAGCTTGCCACCAAGCTTGATTACCTGAGTTAATCCAAAGGCCCCATCTGAAATGAGGAAATTTATTTCTTCAAGTTGCCTTTTTAGTTGCATGAATGCCAGAAAATACATTTATTCCCCCTCTCAAAATCAACCAAAACTATAAAATAATGAAATGCATAACTAAGAAATTGAAGCAAATTTTCAAGATTATCTTCTATAAAATAGTTTCAAATTAATATTATCAATGAAAGGTACTATCATCTGAAATCACACTAGCAAAACTCAGTAATTAAAACAGTTAAAGTTATTCACACAGATGGTCATTCTATATTATAAAATATCTCTTTAAACACTTCATCAGCTAAGCTTTCAAGGAAAATTTTTGTTGTTGTTTTTTCGAGACAGGGTTTCTCTGTGTATCTCTGGCTGTCCTGAACTCACTCTGTAGACCAGGCTGGCCTCGAACTCAGAAATCCGCCTGCCTCTGCCTCCCAAGTGCTGGGATTAAAGGCGTACGCCACCACTGCCTGGCAATGTAAATTTTTATAAGAACATTTTTTTTTTTGCTAATAAACTATATTATTGACATTTAGGTGTACAATACCAGCATTTACTATAAACCACATAGATACCATCAACTATATTGTTGTAGGTATGCAATGTGACTTAAATACCATAAAATAACTTCTGGTAAAGGTTATATGCCAGCTTTAAACATGCTCTACAATTATAACTGTAGCCTTCTACACAAGAGAAAATATACATCTGAAGTGAAATAACTGTGATATTATTAGGTAATGAATACATACATACAACATCTTTAAAATGTTGCAAAACATTTATATGCAATTTATTTTTTCTCTAGTCCAGGCCACTCACACGGAGAAACACATTTGAGAAATAGAATTCTCTGGAACGTCTAAATAAAGAACTCATGAGCCTTTGCCATAGCTGAGGGCTGTAGAAGCTGAGTTACATCACAGCGCTCTCTCTCTGACTTTCAAGTCTGCCTTTTAATGGTTGTACATTATCTAATGGTTACTCTTTTCTGCAACTTTTCAGTTTGGCATTTCTTCAAAAATGAGTTTTAGAAGCTTTAGAAATTAATTTTATTATTATTGAGATATAAACTATAGTAAAGTATGTAACATATATGCCTTCCTTTTTTCGAATAAAAAGCTCTTTAGAAACAATAAAAGCACCAGAGTTTAAAAGTTATGACAAGACAGAAGCACAGCCAATAACGTTGATCCAGGGACATCAGAAATGCACTCACACATACAAAAGTCTATCTTTAATGCATGAGAGTTGATTCTTCCGTTCAAAAAAATTATGAACTTAAAATACTAAATAACCCGTTCCAAACTGTTTGGCTTCAGTAGGTCTACAGATGAAGTGAACAACTCTCAATTTATAACATCAGAAAAATAACAATTCCTCAACAATGAAAAGCAGCGACTTTTAGCTGAGTCCTCTAAAAGTCACTTAATTCTTTCATTTTAATTCTCACCTTCTTAGTCCTTTCAGCTCATTACTTACTGTATTCATCTAAACAAACTTCTAAAATAAATCTAGGCATTCTGTTGAGCCAGAACTATCATCTGAGGGACGGAAGCTCTTTCAAAGTCATTTAGTCTTGTGTGTCACTCTCTGAGGCTCGCGTCCCGTTGGACAGCTGTAGAGACAAGAACTCATTCTTTCCATCACTGTGCTTCATTAAAAGCTGTCGCTTGTAATGAACTGCAAACAAGTGCCATGAGTTCCATCTCCTAACCTGCATGTGCATTCCTCTGCAGACCTGTCTGCACCCCTGTCTCTAGACACACAGAGCAGGTATGCTGGCGGACAGAAGCTTCTTAGGCCTATTCATCACACAGCATGATTTTTGAAGTAAATGGAGATTTAAAGATTGAAGAGAAATAGCTCCTTTTGTAAGTTGTATGTATAAGTATGAATTAATGTAAAAGCTAAAAATAATTATGATTACTTAATTTAAAGCAACAAGAGAATAAAATATATCAAAATTTAAGGAGATAGGTTATTGTGTTATAATTTACTTGAAATCCAGACAAACTAGCATTTCTTAAAATAAATCAATTAAAACCACTACATGTTTTAGTCCTTATTTCACTGGTCAGAGAGGCCCAAGGCACAAATATATAATTTAATTAATAAAATAAGAATTTATGCTAAATATAAGATACAATTAAGAATTTACTATAAAATGCCTATTTTAAAAGTAGATATGAAACAGGAGAGGAGGAAACTTATTAAATAAAAAAAAAGCTTTCAGCATGCCTTAAGCAATTGTTGGAAAGACCAGGTGCAGAAAAAGACGCACTCCTTGCTAACTAACTTAGAAAAGTAAGTTTTGCTAAGGATGCAGCAGTTAAAGAGAACTGTTCTCAAGTCTTTGCCAATTGACTGTTTGCTACAAATTAGCTTTGGATTTCAGTACCATAAAGTAAGGGTGGAGGAAGCGGGGCTTATAGTAATGGCTGCTGATAGACTCACTAAAGTAAACTTAACTATTCTTGAGATAAAAAGACTTTCTATTCCAATTTTTTTTTCTGACAACATATGAAGCTTTGGTTAGTAAGAAAAATAGTTTCAGTGGCCCACACCATTAATCCCAGCACTTGGGAGCTGGAAGTAGGTTGGATCTCTGAGTTCCAGAAGAGCCAAGGCTACACAGAGAGAAAAAATATAAAAGAAAAAGAAAAGAAAAATGGTTTCAAAGTAGGTAAGATTGCTCACAGGGCATCTGAAAACCAGAACCGGGTCTCACAGTGAACAAAGAAAATTGACTCTGACCGCCATAGGAGTGCCACAGCATGTGTGTGCCTGTACACAACACACATACACACATAACACACACACACACACAGCACACCACACATCTCACACACACACAGCACACTACACATCACACACATACACACACATGTACACACACACACCACATACACATCACACACATACAATAATAAAAACAATAAATTTAAAAGAAAAAAATATTTTCAAAGAAAATATGTACTTAAGTCAATTATTAAACCAAAATTTGGCTCAGACCTTTGTGACGTCCATTTCCTGAGATGCAAGCTGGTTCTGAATTTCTTCCAATTGACTGACAGCTGAAGTCTTCTCCCTTGTAACCTTTTCAACCTGGGCCTCCAGCTTGGCAATATTCTGAGATAGGATCAATATCTGTGAGAGGAAACAAGTCTCAGCAATGGTTTTTGAGAATATGAAAATTAAAAAGTCATTTCATTAGTTTGGTGTCCGCCAGCTACTGGGCTCAAAATTATTTCTCTGTGGGTTGGAGATGTTTACTTCTCTACTTCCCCAGCTCACCTCATAGCCTGGAATGTCTCCTTCCACCCTATTCATTCCCTGGCCTCTAATCTACAATGACAGGTGTAAGACGATAAAGTCTAAAGGTTTACTGGAACCCTGAGATATCAAATATAAAATATAACAGGACAAACTGCAATGGAGTCCTTTCAAAGGGAGAAACGTTTAGGTCCTTTCCACATGGCCATTAAGCATTAGGAAGGATGAAAGGGAGAGTGAGAGAGAGGGGAGGGAGAAGGAGAGGTGAGGAGAAAGAGGGAGGGAGAGAGAGAGAGGGAAAGAGGGAGGGAGGGAGAGAGGGAGAGATTCCTTTCTCCCAAATCAACAAGGGATTTCCCTGCAGTTCCTCTGTTGGCAAGGCCCAGGTGTCCTCCCCTTACTGGGTGCTCCTCAGTCCTACTAGGAATCAGCCCTGTTAGATATGCAATCATCTCTGTCTTCCAGGAATCCCTCCTTGACTTCCAGTGCCCAGCACAGAACAGGGGTCGTTCCCACCAAGAGCTGCTATGCTTGGGAAGTCCTGTGCCTGCTCTTGGCGCCTGCTTGCCCTCACTGCCGCTGTCCATGCCATCTTGTCACAGTTGCACTGGCATGGAATCCTACAGCAACTTCAGCATATCCACCTCATCACCCTCCACCTCTGTATGCCGCTGTCATGGCGCTTAACCACACGGGTTCATTGGTTTTAGTTCTTTGTTTTTTGACTGTAAGTTCCTTGAGGGCATGCTCATTAAAAGGCACCAAATGTTCCAGGAGTACATGGATGAATAATTAGGATAAGGCTTTTCTGAGGGAGGCTGTAGTTTTCTAGTCCTTAGACTTAATGGTTGAGCTCTGTTCAGTGATTCCAACTTTTCTGTGCTAACTTGTTAGTTGACATGCTGAAAATGAGGGCCGCTCACCCTAGCCCAAAGCTGAGCACACGTGGCATCTACTGCACCTGTTAAGAGTGATGCCCGAGCTCCACCACAGCCCCCAGTGTGTAAGTCAAAGAGCTGAACTTGCATCTACAAATGAGCCTAATAAACTCACTGGTCCACACATAAAAAAAAACAAAAAAAAAAAAACAAAAAACAACAGTGGAACAAGAGACAATAACGGGATAACTGTGATCAAAATATATTATATACATGCATGAAAACATACTGATGAAACAATTATTGTATGTAATTAATATATGGTAATAAAAACTCTTAAAATTTTAATACTGAACAAAAGTTTATGGTCAGTTAAGAGCTTTACAATGTCAGGTGTCTGCACTTGAATTATATAAATAGCATACTTGACCCACATGAAAATAAGGAGCCCTGAAGATACTTTCTAATTTAGAATGATGAACTAATTGACTTTTCTGAAAATTACAGAGAAGTGTGTATTTGATTTATAGTTATTTACATATCCTAAACATTAAAAGGTTGTCTGAAAATTTCCTTTGCATATAGCTCTACTAATAACAAACTACAAAGTATGTTTGTGCATATTACAATCTGAATGAGTAATTAAAGGTCAAGGGAAAATAAACAGGGCAAACAGAGTATCATTTAACATCTGTAATTTAAGAACTCAAGTCTATGATTATTTATATCATAAATCTGTAATTATAGGTCTTCTGAACCCAAACAGCAGCAGTCGATTTTAGTGGAAAGCTAGTAAATCTAATATAGTGCATGTTATATGGAGATAAATCTGTGAAGCATATTAAGAATGCTCAGTGTTTAGAATAAATACATAGATGACTATTTTGCTACTTGTAAATTCTGAGTCTGTTTCTATTACAAGGCACACACCAATCCCTCCTTCCCTTACTTCAGTCTCCCTCCCTCTACCACCCATCATTTAACTCTGCTGCCCAGACCTGTCTGCTGCCTCCTGTCACCCACTTCCTGAGGCCTCCCTCCTGTTGTCACACCTTCTTTTCCCCCACGCCCACCATCTGGAAGTCAGCATTACACTGCAGGAGTTTCTCCATCCACATCTGTTGCAGAGCCAGAAGTAACACAGACAGCTGCAACACTGCTGGATGTCTAAGGCACTGATATCAGCGAAGTCCTTTAAACTTTGACAGGGGCAAGGAAGAGACAAGGACGCCTAGATTGGGAGAGCTTGATGGAAATGTCTGCAAAGTGGTTTCCAGTATACTGACTAGGGCATGAAGGGGCAGAAGAGATATAACAAATTTGGGATCCTGGCAATGGGCTATTGTCAAGGAAAGCAACTAAGAAAATGTGTGGACTGTAGGGGGTGATCAAATAAGCATATGATAAATGATGGACTGAACTAACACACCGGAGTGGCTCAGAGAGCACACTGAAGGCAGGAGACAAACGCACAGCAGGGAACATTCGTGGGGGAATGATGCAAATATGGGCAGGTAGGCGGGGTACCTGTTCTCTAGAGCCTCCCACACACAGGGAGGTGGGGTGGCTAGTCCCCTGAGCCTTCCTATTGTTAGGAAGCCAGGAGTGCCTGCTTTTACACTAACTTTACAATGTAATTGTAATGAGTAATTGGTCACTTTTCCTATTAGACTGTATTCCTGAGCTTGGTTGTGTGTGTGTGTGTGTGTGTGTGTGTGTGTGTGTGTGTGTGTGTGTGAGAGAGAGAGAGAGAGAGAGAGAGAGAGAGAGAGAGAGAGACAGAGCCATGTACACACTTTCATACACATGAATTATACAATTTAAAAATATAATGAGGAAACTCTCTTCTCATTTTGTTTCATAAATACCTCATTCAATATTGTGCATTGGTAAGTTGTTGTCCTGGGAGTGTATTTCAGATCTGCTTGAGAAACTGTAAAGGATCCAGAAGGGAAGGCTGAGTAAAACTGCAGGGTCCTTTGCAGGCAAGGTGCAGAGATGGAGAGAAGGAAAGAAGGACAAAGGAAGGACAGAAGATGCTTGCATGCTAGCCCTTAGCACGTGTGTACACTCGTGAGTGTGACCATGGTACCCATGTTTGCGGCATCTCCATCACAACTACTGAGGCGGTATTATGGGGAGACTTCAGCGACATGGGAAACTAGGTACTTTCCTAGAGTAGCAAGGGTGTGCACACACACATACACACACACACGCACGTGCATTTAAGTCGCTTTAGAGAAAGAATTGTATCAGATTTGGATTAATGAAAATTGGATTACTTGTATTGGATTATTTTTCAGTTCCCCTGAAATGAGATTAAGAAAACTAAGCTACTTGGCCAAGTTCACTCAAGAGAATACATAAAAGGTACAGCTTGGGTTTATACTCCAGCTTATCTATCTGTACTGACATGTCAAGAAAACTGTCCAGCAAGTCCACTGTTCCTTCCCTAAAATAAAAATGATAACAGACACAGGCTCCATTTTATTCAATGCCTACCATAAGGCAGGCATTATGACATTTCTTTCAAAACATCATCTCAATTAATCCTGTCAAGTGCTTAAAGCATTCATTACTCCTGAAGACTAAACAAGGTCCCATAGAGGTCAAACTGGATCATCTTCTACATCACTCTCTCTAAGGCCATTTTCCCTGAGGAGAACAGCATCTAGCTACTAAGATTCAGTTACTCCCGTCTCTCATATTGTACTCACACTCAGAACCAGACCTGAGATCCAATCTGCTAGAGCGTACCCACTTGTGAAAAGTGCCCAGCTGCCTCCCCGGCTTGGAGGTGACCAAGCACACTCCATTGCTCTCACACTCCATCGCTCTCACACTCCATCGCTCTTTCCCTTCCCGTTTGAATACTCATCTGAGTGGTTTTATATTGTGAAGTTATTGAGTCAAATGGCTTCCATGAAACAGGCTCCTTCCCAAATAAAAATACCTAGGTGTGAACAATGGCTGTTTTTGTAACCAATGTTATTTTCTCACACACAAGAGCCAATTCCAAAACTACACCCGCCTTATGTCTTCTTCTTCGGGTGGAACAGAAACCACTTCCTTCCTTGGAAGCTATATTCTAAGTCCTATCCATTCTTTGGATCTTAGATAAACACTATTTTCCCACAAGGCTTGTCATGATCCTGTGTAGACAGGGACCAACTCTAACCTCTACCTTAGTCCTGCCTTTCCAATGCCATGAGCTTTCTATCCCTTCCTAGTGTGTTAGTCATACTTTATGTGAGCGTGCGCTAAGTGAAAGAAGTGAGCCTGTCAGGCCATGTATACGAGGGGTTTGCAGAAAGTTAGAGAAGCCAACAGTCCAATAAGAAAGGATTCACCATCAATGAGGTATGGGAACTTACAAAGAGGAACCTAGTTTTGCTCTGAGACACTCTGAAGAAGAGTGCTTCAAAAACTCAGAAAGACCAAATAAAACAAAGAAGGAGGTGAAGCCTGTGAGATTTTCCTCATGCAGCAGGGACTGAGATGCTGTTTCTTTTGATAGGATTCGGCAGTGCTGATGATAAGAAAGGCTGTTGAGGAGGGAAAGCTGGAGATCAGCAAATCCTCAGCACAGACTGCAGGGGCTGCCTGAGGTAGGGAAGGGCTAGGCACAGGAGAGAGGGCAAGGAGTTGAATGGAAGAACAAGGCAGGTGAATAGTTTAGCTGGTTGCCACCTACTGGCTTCAACTCAGAAAGTTTCTCTGCTGAGGTTGAGGTAACTTGGGGAGAATAAATGTGACCTAAAACCGGTCTGAAAAGCTAGGACCACGATGCTAGCCCCTCTCCCTGGATGATAAAACTAACTCCCTGTTACAACCTAGGACAAAGATGTCATCCTCTCCACCGGATGCCATAACTAATTCCAACCTTATCTCTGGGCTCACACTCTAGCTCTACTCGGTTTATTAATGAGGTGACTTTCCTCAAATATAGCTGTCACTACCACACTGTCCAATGTGAAGACAACATGTGGCTTCATGTCCCATTTGGCTGACATTTCTAATAGTCATGGAGATTTTAAGAGCACTAGTGATTTAGTCCCTCTCTCTGTCTCCTCTCTACATCCTCTGCCAGTCCACCCCTGACTCCCTCTGCTCCACCACCTGGGCGACATCTAAACCCCAACAAAGCACAGAGCTGCAGCTCCTATGGGTGTGTGCTTTTCCTGTGCAGGACACTTTCCTCCCCTGAACTCTACTGTTCGCCTAACTATTCTTCCATCTTCTCAGGCCTTACTTCAAACTCCTTCTGACAAAAGCCTCTCTTGACTGTCCGGGCTGGAGCGATTTGATGCATTTATGAACATGTTTGCTTAACAGCCACCTTCCCCAAGGTCTGCATGCCTTCTGAGCGAGCAGCACTGGGTCCATAACTACAGCCCCAGAGATTCCAATTCATCTGTTGAAGCTGAAGAAAGGTAGAAAGGGATGCACAGGAGGACTTCAGTATGTACTCTCTCCAGCAGGTGTGCCCACCACCACTGCCAGGAGCATTGTGCCACCCTCCTGGATAGGAGGGACTGTGAGCCGAAGCTAGCCCTTCCCCGTTGTGATCGACCCATCAGATCCCTCAGCTATAGAGAGTGCCTGGCGCAGGACCTTCGACTCTGCATCTTCCCTTTCTCTGGTTACTTCTTTCTTTATCATCTCCTTCTCCAAAGCCCTCTTTTCTTGCTGAGAGGCGAGCTCCTTTTCCAGTCTTTCTGTCTGCCTCTCCAGCTCACTCTTCAGCTGTTCACACTGGATCAAAGCCTGCAGGCAAGAGAGCGAGAAGGGACGTCAGGAGTGGGAAGTCACACCAGGGAGAAATGAGGCAATGACACCTTCTCTTATTTAAGATAGTTCAACCCTCCTCTAGAGCCCACTTGAATGACTGCTCCCCAACACTACTGACTGTCATAGCAACCCTGATGTCACACTCACTCACAGGTTTCCATCTCACAGCTGAGGCTACAAGACTGGTCAGCTGGAGAGTTCTGGTGGCCTTGACAGTGGCTACAGAATACTCAGAATTTGAAAATAAGTTCAGAAGAGCTAAGTGCCTTGGCATTTTTAGTTTTGTGTTGTTAGCACTTCATGAAATACACATGAAAAATATACTAGCATCTCACTTTTAATTCTTTAAAATAGACAAATAAAATTTTAAGACAGATGCCAAATTCTGTATTTTATTTGCATAGGCATCCACCAACACTCCATTAATAATGTTTCCTTAATATAACTAAGATTTAGTTCATTTCCCTTAAACACAAAACTCGCTGCCTACTGGTATCAGGATGGACATCTTGCAACATCAGTAAAAGTTAATAACTGAAAAAAAGTCACAATTTTCCTTTGAGCAAAATTATCCACTATGTTTTCCAGAGATCAAAACTCCCTGGATTCCAGAAGGGGTTGCCATCCCACAGTCAAAAACCTGACCCAGAATTGTTCCTTTCTAAAAGAACTGCAGGGACAAAAATGGAGAAGAGACTAAGGAAAAGGCAATCCTGTGACTGGCCCAAATTGGGATCTAGCTCAGAGGGAGGCTCCAAGGCCTGACACTATTACTGACTAGAGCCTAGCATGCTGTCCTCCGAGAGGCCCAGTAAGCAGCTGACTGAGACAGATGCAGATCCTTACACCCACTCATTGGACTGAAGTGGGGAACCCTGTGGTTGAATTAGGGGAAAGGCTGGAAGAAGCTGAGGAGGAGGGCGACCCCTTAGGAAGACCAGTAGTCCCAACTAACCTGGACTCTTGAGATCTCTTAGACACTGACCACCAACTGGGCAACATACACGAGCTGGTCCAAGGCCCCGACACACAGAGCAGAGCACTGCCTGGTCTGGACTCAGTGGGAGAAGAGGCGCATAACCCTTGAGAGACTTGAGGCCCCAGGGAGTGGGGAAGCCTAGCAGAATCAGGAGGACATTGGGGAGGAGGAATGGGATGAGGAACTGTGGGAGGGAGGACTGGGAGGGGGCAATGACTGGACTGTAAAAAAAAAAAAAAATAAAAGTAACCAAAAAAAAAAACCCCTCTCATTTCCTTTGGCCACATTCATAATAATACCACTATCTATAATGTCCAACAATAAAATAGAACTGCAAACTACAATAAACAAATCTTAATCAAATTAACTTACTATGGCATCTCAGTCCTCTGGCATTTATTTATGCCTACAACCCCAACGGCCCAGCCCAGGACCCACAAAGCTTACAGCTAGATGATTATAATTTGGACAGTTCATACTGGTGTTGATATGGATAGAGCAAAGGACATACTCCTCCACTGCTGGTAGGAGTGCAAACTTGTACAGCTACTTTGGAGATCAATATGGCAGTTTCTTAGAAAATTGGGAATCGATCTACCTCAAGACTCAGCTATACCACTCCTGGGCATATACCCAAAGGATGCTTTATCCTACCAGGAAAGGACACTTGCTCAACTACATTTATAGCAGCCTAATTTGTAATAGCCAGATGCTGGAAACAAGCTAGATGCCCCTCAACCAAAGAATGGATAAAGAAAATAAGTTATATTTACACAATGGAGTATTACTCAACTGTTAAAACATAGTATCATAAAATTTGCAGGCAAATGAATGGAACTAGAAAAAAAATTGTGAGATGACCCAGACCCAGAAAGTCAAACATGGTATGTACTCACTTATAACATAGTATGTACTCACTTATAACATGGCATGTACTCACTTATAACATGGCATGTACTCACTTATAACATGGCATGTACTCACTTATAACATGGCATGTACTCACTTATAACATGGCATGTACTCACTTATAACATGGCATGTACTCACTTATAACATGGCATGTACTCACTTATAACATGGCATGAACTCACTTATAACATGGTATGTATTCACTTATAAGTGGGTATTTAGGGGAGGGAGCATGAGTGAAACCTCCCTAGGAAGGATACTGTGGGTGGACTGGGGGTGGGTAGAGACAGGAACAGGAGGGATCAAGTAGGAGGAAGATGGAGGGAGAGACAACTGGAATTGGGAACCAATTAGGGGAGATAGGAACCTAGTACAACGGAAACTCCAAGGAATCTACGAGGGTGATCCTAGCTAAGACTCCTAGGAGTGGGGGACACAGATCCTGAATCAGCATCTCTTGTAATCAAGCAAGACTTCCAGGAGAGGAACTGGAACAGCAAGCTAGCCACAAAACCTACAATTTATCCCTACCTACAAGATGTGCTGTGGTAAAGATGGCTCAGAAATTGGGGGGATGGCCAACCAATGTCCAGTCCAGTTTGAGACCCATGCCATGAGAGGGATCCCACCCCTGACACTCTCTAGAGGGCCAGGAACCAGAAGCTGGATAGCCCAGACACCTAGGACAGAACCAAACACAACCTAATGATATTCTGTTATACCTAGACCAGAGCCTCGCATAACTGTTATCAGAGAGGCCAGCAACAGATAGAAGCAGACGCAAAGAGCCACAGCCAAACATTAGGTGGAGCTTGGGGAATCCTGCAGAAGAGGGGAAGAAAAGACTGTGGGATCCAAACAGGACAAGAACATCACAAGAAAACCCACAGAATCAACCAGGAAAGCCTACATGGATCTGACCTGCGTCCTCTTCACATATGTTACAGTTGTGTAGTGTGGTCTTCTTGTGTGTCTCAGCAGAAGCAGACGCTATCTCTGACTCTCTTGCCTGCTTTCGGGACCCTCTTCCTACCACTAGGTTTCCTCATCCGGCCTTAATATGAGCGAGGTGACTAGTCTTACTGCAATTTGATATGACATATTTGGTTGATATCCCTGTCCTTTTCTGAATAAAATTGGAAGAGGAGTGGTTAAGGGGGAGGAATTGGAAAGAGACTGGGGGAAGAGGAAAGAGAGAAAACTGTGGCTAAGATGTAATATATGAAAGAAAAATTTTTTAAATATTTGAAAATACAAATACAAAAAACCAAACTGCACAGTCCAGTTGTTGACAATGGATTTGGGAATGGTCTCAGTGTACACCATTGGGTTTTATGCACAGTTATGCTGCCCTCTGCTAAAAGCTAAATACAGACAGAAAATATCTAGGATGTGCAGCTAACTCCTTCATCCAAAAGGTATTCACTTTCAGGTCTTTATATTGTAAAGTTTCTGTTATCCTAAAGTAGGAGAGCCAATTTCAAATGTGTCTGATTAATCACAACCAAGTACAGTTTGTCTGGACTAAAACCAGCTCTCAAAGGGAGTTAGCCCCAAGATAAACCCTAGCCGAATGCCTTAGAAATTAGGAAATTTTAAGTTAAATTGTAAGAGATATGAGAGTGAATTTTTTTCCATAACTGAATCCCTGAAATACTAGGAAATACTGAATTCTGTGCAATTGTGCTAATAATAATCACTTTCCACTAATCTAGTAAAAAAAAAAAAAAAACACAATAACTTTTACTGACATAATGAATACTACTGGTATAAGCAAATGGAATCAGTATATCTAAAGAAATTCCCAACTGAATAAAAACTCGGTGTTAACATCGTTGAGTATGAGAACAGCAAGAATACCTGAGAGTCCAGCCAGCCCAAACAGCAAGAGGGAAAGAATACAGTTTTTGCAAGGAACTGGAAGAAATGGTCTCACGGTGGCCTAGCAGGAGGAAGGTTCAGTGGAAAGCACAAAGTGGAGCTGTCAGTCCTATGAACACACTGTGTTGATGACTGACTGCTGTGTCTGAGGCTTCTGTCACAAGCTCACCAGCAGAAGGATGAGTAGGTATGAGGAGCAATGAGGAACCCTTAGGTTACAAATTGGTGATGGCATCTGTCACTAGGTCTGCCACTAAGTTCACTCATGTTAAATAGATTTCATTTTATATACTTTTAAATTGTTTAACATTTATACCTGGTTACAGTGAAAGAAACAATAAACTTACTAACATGTGAAAATAGAAAATTTAGTCACATATGCATGTATGTACACACATGTGTAGTGTGTGAGTGTGTGTGCATGCACACATACACACACGAGGAAGCCAAAGCAGTCCTCAACTGCATCTCTACCTTAACTTTTGAGACATGGTCTCCCACTGACCTGGAGCTCACTCGTTAGATGGAGTGGCTGGCTACTATGCCGCAGAGGCCCTCCTGCCTCCACCCTCCCAGCAGGTCCTACCTCAGGCTTCAACTCTTAATGCTGGAGCAGCAGCATTGGGTCACCCTTGGACCCAAGTCAGGGAGTGTGGGATCCCTGAGATCTAAAACTGTCTCTCTAACAGGGGACCTCACCGATGGCTCAGGGGTTTCTAACCCTTATTACAGAGTGTTTACAGGATGCCAGTCCTTGTCATTCAAGAGATCCCATTTGGTCATTTTCTAGAACCACAGCTGATGTATAACCACGAGGAAACTAAATCCCCAAAGGTGAGATCACAACTAAGATGATCATACCCAAGTGGGGCCTGCACCCCATTTCTCCTGGGGGGGGTCCTCCTTTTCCTTACTTGGTGGAAATGGCCGCCAGCCTTGAGGAGCTGAAAACCTATGGTGTCCCACGCCAGTGGATTCGGGCTGTGTTTGTTCCTTTGCAGTCATCTCATGCTGTCCCTATCAACACTCATCTCAGAACATAACTTACTGGGCTTCGTACTTCTATTTCTAGGTTTATTACACCAAAGGATAAAAGTTACTATCAAAAAGAAGTCAAACATTTCCCACAACAAAACTGGCATCTGTCAACTGAAGTTTTAAACCAGGAAACCTACTTTATGTCATCTCTTATCTTCCTCTCAACTGTTACAGTTCCCTAGGAATTCCAGCAAAAGACTCATGAATAATAAATTAATATATTAGTGATTTATTATTTACTGTTAGTGAACATAAAATTTAAAACTTATAATATGAATTTATTTTTCTGAAACAAAACCTATTAAATAAAAATGATTATCAATACATTTAAGATTCTAACTTATGAATAAAACATGGCATTGATTTTAATTTATAAATGCTTGCTTACTGGAAACTCATCAATAAGCCTACAATGAGACTATTTGTATAGTCATGTATCGGTTAATGACCATGTTCTGAGAAATGCATACTATATAATTTTACATGTACATAAGCCTAAATGTTGTAGGTCATGTCACTGCATCTGAAGATATCAGGAGATACACTAAATATGAAGTGAATGCTGCTGCTGCTTGTGTGATCCTGCACACACACAAACACATACACACACATATGCACGCATACGCGCACATACACACACACAGAAGAAATAGTCTAAAATAATGATAAACAATATAATACACATGAAAGCCAATAACACAGTTGCTTTTTATCACTGAGAGTTATATATAATAAATAACCACATATGCCACATTCTGATGCAACAGTAGTACTGATCCCAGCATCACCACACATGCCTGCTCATACCGCAGTGCCACTGGGTGAGGGAATTTGATGCAGTGACAGCTTGTTTTCGTTTTGCACTAGGCACTGTGCTGCAAGTAGCCTGACTTCCACACCCGCAAGTGGAGTCCAGTGCTCAATGCTTTTCTGGTCTTTTTTCTACTTTTTTCTTATTCCTTCTCTTTTGCTTCTATCAAAATCCAAGACACAGAATAAAAGAGAAACGTTTTTTAAAAACATTTACGGAACCTTCTGTGTTGCCATTTGTAAAAGCAAATCTTCCTGAGAGTGTCCTTTCGTTTCTCACGTGCTCATCACTTCTTTAAGTCTGTGCTGCTCACTTACTCAGCCTCTTCCCTCCTGAGACAGGCAGGCAGGCAGGCAGGCAGCCTGGGAACCTCTGCTCTCTGCTTCTGGAATTTCATCAACACATTCTACCCTCTTTTATTCCCTGATTATACTACTTCTCTTTAAAAGTCATCTCCAGTTGTAGTAAGTTACACTTTCCAAGTAAAACCCCCCACCAGACTCTCGCTATGCACTAAAAGCTTCCTCAGTGGCTAGCACAGAGTCACTTCACAAGTTCATCAGGATGGTTTCAGTGTGTTTTCAGTTTGTATTGAAAAAAATACGGCTTTGCCCAAACCACAGATCTAGAAAGTAGGATAGCACTTCCATACCATTACCCAAAAACAACATTACAGTCTTCTCATACCTGATATTGGATTTCTTACAAACAGGTCAGGTACTTTCACAGCCACTAGACTGTAAATAAGTATAAATAAAGTAATGCCTTCTACCTTGCATGCAATACAAACAATGACCACTAGGTGGCAACAAACGCCAAGCAACTACCTAGCATTCAAAAGTACTTCTAAACAGAAAATATCCACACTCACTATCTTTTAATACTCCCCCAAGGCAAAATTCCTATGTCTTATCAGAACTTTAGGTGAAAACTCACAGACATTAACATCATTTTGGCTAACTCAGTGTGAATTTCAATTCAGTGTGAATGCCAGGTGCACAGACACAATGCCCACCTCGCACATTCTTCTTCCTTTTTAATATTGTTCTCTCATACAACACATCTCAGCCACAGTCCCCCCCCCCCCACCCCCAGTCCTGTCTCCACCTCCCCTCTGCAACAAATTCTCTCCTCCTCCCTTTTCCTTCAGAAAAGAGGAGGCCTCCCAGGGATATCAACTGAATAGGGCATAACAAGATACAGTACGGCTGGGTGCAAACCCTCATACCAAGGCTTCGTGAGGCAACCCAGTAGGAGGAAAAGGATCTCAAGAGCAGGTGAAAGATTTAGTGACTTTCAATGTTAGGAGACTCACAGTCTAAGCTAAACAACCATAACATATTTGCTGAGGACCTAGTGCAGACCCTCAAAGGCTCCATGACCAGGCACTTCAGTCTGTGAGACCTCGTAAGCCATGTAAGCTGAGTCTGTGGGCTGTGTTCTCCTGGTGTCCTCTACCCCTCTGACTCCTACAATTCTTCGTCCTGTGGGAAGACGCAGAGTCAAAGGTCCTGCGCCAGGCACTCTACAGCTGAGGGCTCTGACGGGTGGATCACAACGGGGAAGGGCTAGCTTTGGCTCCCTTTGGTCCCTCCAGACAAAGGAGGTGGAGCAGAGATCCTGGCGGAGGAAACCTGCCATGGACACTCCTCTTGAGAGGTGCTTGGGGCCGGAAGTGAAGCTAGACTATAACATGCAGAAGCTGCCTGTAGTGATGTACATATCTGTGCACAGTAAAACTATCTGTAAACAAGAAGATTATGCACACAGGTCTCCCAAAGCACTTTCCCATACTGTTCCACACTCTCTAAGTAGTGGCAGAAAAGAAATAGTTACAGAAAAATAAGAATCTCCAAATAGTAAGCTTTTGCTTTTTTTTTTTTTTTTTTTTTTAAATTTAGAGAAATCAACATTTGTGGACTGGCATCATTTTAATATGTGTTTGGAATTAGTTTAGTTATGAAATAATCAAAGAAATCTACACGTGGAAAGTGGCTGTGTGTTATATCCGTTTCTAGCCGTTAGACTTGCCTTGGTCTTTTCAAAGTTGGCTTCCTCGGTCATCTGCACAGCATGCTTCACTTGTTTATAGGCACTTGTCTCTCTCTCCTGCACTTCTGCCAAGCTGCTCCGTACAGAAACTAGCACAGACATTAAGTCATCCCTCTCTCTGTCAGCACAAAAAGAAGACAGCAAGTAAGAAATGAGCATGTGCCACGTACTCGGAAGTTGGAGGATGGGAAAGCATCCTTGTGTGTTAAAAGTGCTATGGGGCCTGCGCAGCTTGCATCAAGCACAGCCCAGAGAATGAGCCTCTGTCCTCCTCCTGCAAGTGGCAGGTGGAGTGGCAGAAGAACTGAGGTGTTCCAGGCATGACCACATCTGCATGGGTCAATACCCTTCTGTGGAAAGAGCTGGCACATGCAGGACCATAGAGTAAAGCCTCAGCAGGGGAAATGACGTAGAACAAGCGAGCGAGGAAGCTGGGACAAGCAGCCAAGCTCAGAGGAGTGTGTGCACATCAAAGGCAGCTTTACCAACAAGGGAGTGTGTGTTAAATATTTAGAATATTTGAAGAGAAACCGTGGTTTCATTCCTTAGCAGGGATGGGGTTCAAAGGCTGTGCCATGCTGTCTATTCTGGCTTACTTGGACTGGTAGAAACACTTCCTTTTCGATCTTTCCAGTGGCTTCATTTTCATCCCCTCTCCCCTCCCCCCAGCCCCTGGTTAAATTCTCTCAGCTAGTTATGAACAAAACCTGTAGTTTTTTCTGATGTTTACTTCTGCTTTTCATTTCAGTGGGTATTTTTATGGGACTCTTCAAGCCCTCCAGTTGCATATATGACACTCAAATTGAACAGAATCTTGGCCACTGGTTTTGATCCTGGGCAAACTCCACCCACTCATAAACAAGCCTCAGCCGTCCACTAGGCTGAGCTGCTTGTTGGGCAAGCAGAATCCCAACGCTATGACATGTACAATAGCAAGGACCCAATTTCCCAGGTTAAATCAACTCCATAACAAATTCTCAGGGTATTTCGCAACTTATTACTGTGTAACAATCCCCAGTAGAGGGTACTAGAGAGACAGCTCAGGTAGGAGAATTTGCTCTTACTAAGGACCTGGGTTCAGCACCCACCCCAAGTGGTTCCCGACCAGTTCTAAGTACAGTCTCTAGGGACCCAGTGCAGCATCCACGTTGCCGAAGCCACCTGCATGCATACAGACAAGCACACGTATATGCAAAATAAAACTACAGTTTAAAACTCTACCTACCCATGGTGCCAAAGAGAGAAGTGAGGTAGTGAATTCTCTGTACACACAAAGCAGAGTGAAAAGCATGCTGGACTGTACACATGCCATCATGTACACCATCATCATGACCAGCTTTCTCATGCAGCGCCAACCCGCTGAAATAAAAGCTTAGTTTGCCTTGTGCTGCCAGATTCTAAACTGTCAGAGAAGAAGCAACTGGGATAAAAAAGACAGCAAAGCAAGCATTGAAGAATGGTTTGGAAGATCACACACACTGATTTCAAACACCGTTCTAAACTAACCAATGACTCCATTTCACAAATCTCCTGAAGAAAAGATTTTAAACTATCTGTGGTATTTGGAAAACAGCCACATTTTTAGCAACATTTAATGCTGAACACATTCATAAAACCTCTTTTTGTTAAAAAAAAAAATTGTTACAAATGGCATAAAATTCATAGAGTGATGATGAGCTTCCTGATTTGTTTTAAATTGATGAAAATTACTTAATTTTTATTCTAAGTGAAATAAAAAACAGTAAATTGTTCTGATGGAATATTATGAAGCATAATTATGTGGGAAAGTAAGAGACTCCAAAACAGATCTAATCATTCTAAAGTAAAAAAAAAATTGAATACCAGCAAAACAAAATTTGTACTTATTTGAGTTTCAAACAAAAGTATAAATAACATAAATGGGGGATATACAGATGAAGAGAACCTATGAACCTAGAGGAAAATCACCCTTGAAGGATAACAAACCAGTCTGAGAGTCATGTGGTCACCTCCCTGAGAGTTACTGAATAGCAAAACGTTAAACTCAGTTACATCCTTTATCTACTCTGATACTACAGTATCACAAAGACTAGGTTCCCAGCTCAGTGCATGTAAAACAAGTTAACAGATACCACAAGGCCAAGCGCTAGCACATCTGTCTCTTATGGGAGACGGCTTTAACCCACTTAGTTTATTTTCAGGGCATCCTCTATCAAGTGTAGAATTTGTCACATAATAGATGCTCAACAAAATAAATGACAAGAAGAACATATGTATGGGGCTGTGAGACAGCTCACGGAGGGAACGCACTTGCTGCTGAGGCTGACAAACTGAGTCTGATGCCAAGGAGCTACATGGTGGGAGGAGTTAAACAACTCCTGAGAGATGCTCTCTGACTTTACATGTGTGCCATGGCATGCATGTGTGCTCATACAAACACATGCACACAAAAACATATGTAAAATTAAAAACATAAAAATTAAATAAAATTAAAATACTTTAGAATAGTCTGCTTGTGAGTCTACTACTTTTCCATATTAACATAATCTTAAAAGCTGTGTATGAATACAGACATCCATAACAGGAAGACTTCAGAAGTGATACCAAAAGGGAGTTCCCAGTAATAATGTTATAAGATTTAAATGGAAAAGGTCAAATTATTTAGAAGAACAGAGTAAAAGTTAGTTCCTCTAGTTAGAGATATTTCAGGATATAAATTCATCAACCCTTAAGCCAAAGAAAATCAGTAAAGATGAGCCGCAAACACAGACATTTCATTAAAATTATCCTTTAGGAGATGGCAAATGAATATCGGACGGATGGGAGTGAGCCATCTGACTGCTACCACGGCTACAGGAGGCTGTGCAGGTCATCCTGGCAAGCTGCACTTAGAGCTGCGTCTCGCCTTTGGCTGGGTTTCAACTCTACTCCCTGGATGACCCAACACTGGACACTCAGGAAACAGAGAGCTCTGGGTGTCAGGCTGGGCTTGTCAGTGGGGAGCCTTGGTTCCTTCTAGCCCATCTTCCTCTGCCTGCCACCTTCTCAGCTGATCTCCTCCTTCTCAGCACCCCACACTTTCCTCTTGCATCTGATGAGACTACAGGTTATTCAGAAATGTGACAACACCATGGCAGGTAGCCAGGTGGACTGTGGGCAGGTGCACCCTCCTCCAGAAGCTGTGACCAGAGGACAAACCTAGTGCTAGGCCTGAGGACAGTGGGACACAGTGAACAGGCATGTGTGACATCATCTTCTGAGGCAAAGTTCTGCAAAACCTTAAAAATAGCACATGATGACCCCAGGGTCTCAGCCAGGGAGTTTCCTGAGGAAGCTGAGCTAGCCACATGAATTAAGCTCAATTAAATACTCCATAGCCTGGGTAGAAAGCAGTCAGGGCTGAAGATGCCACACAGAACCCAGCCTGCAGGCCTGCACTGGAAAGGCCTTTGCAAGCACTCACTGTGAGTACAGCACATCAGGAACTTAATGCTCGGACAGAGCAGGAAAGACCCTGAGCCACAGCAGCCCTGGGTGTAGATATACCAAGGAGAGGGTTGCTTTAAAGAGACATGGATCAACTTCATCTTGAAATACAGAACTATTAAGAAACAATGCTTTAAGTCGCTGTCAATTTTAGGCATTTGCAATACACAGCGTTTTAATAAGCATCATTAGTCCTGTTTCTAAGGAAAATCTAGAGGGCTGACGAAACATTTCGTTGTGCCTCATTTTTGGAAAGTTCCCTGCTGCAATTGTTTAAAGCCAGCTGGACAGAAGCCTGACAATGAACACAAAATGGACCAAAACCTCAGGATGGCATTATTGGAATCATTTTTCCTCTAAATAAATAAATAAATAAATAGTAACCAGGATTTCTCTGCAGAATTTCCAACTACCTCCTCAAAAACCTTTAAAATGTTATCATTAAGAAAGAGAATAAAAGAAATTAGCATTACTTTTTACCAACTTTACAGGACAAAGCAGCACTTCAGAAGATTTCAAACCAACTTAGAAAACGCAAGCAATATGAACAGATCTGAAGTTACTCATTATGATCCCCAACATAAAACACCACAGAACTATGGGTGGTCTGGTCCCTGTGTCATGCCTCATGCCCTTCCTGTCCACCCCACACCACTCACAGCCCCCACGTCTCGAGCAGCTCTTGCTGGACTGTGTGTGGAAGGAGACGCTGGCGGCAGGTTTCACGAGTCCATGTCTCACAAGGCTCCGGCAAGCTCTTCGAATTTATCATATTTAAGGTATGATTCTCAAATTCTACATTAAAACTATGTAGCATGTACTGACATTAAATACACAAAACTAGAAATCCAAACCCATGACATGCTGGATGCTTTTCAAAGTCAGCGTCGTGCTCTGTAGGCCGCACTGTGCATTAATAAGCTGGAAAGGTCTAAATACCAGATTAAACAAAGGGAGCCTTACAACCCTCAAAATCCACAGAAATAAGAAAAGCAGAAACCTTTCACCCTATTCTGTTACTAAAGCACAACATGAGGCCACATTGCTGACACAGCAGAAATGTGAACTAAGTAGGCCAGCACTGCCTCTCAGAGGCTGAGATCAAATTTAAGGTAACAAAAGCAGAATTCTAACTGACAAGAATCTAATTTCTGAACAAAAGCCAGACATTCAATCAATATAAACACTGTAATCTCTATCAGACACTCAATCAATATAAACATTGTAACCTCCATCAGACACTCAATCAATATCAATCAATGTAATCCCATTCTACATGTTCTCTACACCCTAGAAGGCCAACACTATAGGGGTGCACTCTGACCTTATTTGCTGGTTGATTTCACTAGACTAACTAGTTAAAACTGCCTTTGACATCTATTTCTCTGACATCCTATCTCCATGGAAAGTTAGTTACCAGTGGGGTTAAAGACTGTTTGAAACAGATCTTCCATTCTCGTGGCCCCTTTTCTACTTTTCCAGTGTTGACTACTGTTAAATATCTGGTGTGTATTATTTTAAATCTTTTTCTGTATACATAAATGACCCTAGAGAAAATATTGAATATCGTATTGGACCTAGAAAATCAAATAGTTTTGTTTTGCTGTTATGCTGGGTAGTTTTATTTACTTTGGAGTTAGGTTCACGCTGGCCCACATGGGTCCTCTATGCTTCTTCATGTATGTGTACGTGGATGTACAAGTCTGTGTGAACTGTGTGCGTGGGTGTGCACACAATTTTTAATTTTCACGTTTATTTACCGTGTGTGTGTGTGTGTTACACATGTGTGTGCCACAGTCCCACTGTAGAGGTCAGAGGACAACCTGCAAGGCTCGGGCACTCCTTCCACTATCTGAATTCCCAGGGACTGAACTTAGATCAAGTCTTGTAGCAAGCAGTTTGCTGGCTGAGCCATCTCTCCAGCCCCTGATTCTTCCATAAATCAGCGTAGTTGACACATACCGCAGTTTAGTTATTCCTTTTGAAGGACACTCAGGCTTTTGCACCCTTACAGATAATGCTACAAAAGCATTCTATATGCATGTTATACTGTGCATACATATGAGCTTTCTTTGTAGGAAACTATAATGCTATATATATAAACTATATATAGTTATAACTATAACTATAAATTAAATATTAATAGACAGTGCTACATCATCCTACAAAGTAGCTGTGCTGATTTCACAGTGCCACCAGCAGGGAAGGAAAATCCTGGTCTCAGCAGAATCTCCCATCATTAGTCACAACCAGTCCAATGGAGTAAGTTGTTCTTAGTCGAGTGACTATCTTCTGATAACTGACAGCTTCCTCTCTTACCAGCTCCTTCCCCTTACTCCTAGTGCAACAGGGCAGTCTGCCATGTTTTATTTCAAAACTGAATACATACTCTATTATTTAGTTACACATGGCAAACATTTTCCCAATCTTTTACTATAATTTGCAACATTTTATTTTAAGTAAATTAAGTCAATCTCTTAAAATTGTTTTATAGTGCTGGGAATTAAACCTTGGACATGCTGGATTAGTGTCACATCACTGAGGTACATATCGAGCCTCATGTCCTGTGAGACAGGATCCTGCTCTATAGTTCAGGCTGGCTTGGGATTCTCTGCTTTAGCCTACCGAATGCTGCCACGATAGGTGTGAGTTACCACGCCCAGTACCCATGAGTACATTCTTAAACAGTCAAGGGAATAATTTTCTGGCTGTTTGTGACTTTCACTGTTGCATATCATGCTTAGGATACGAGCCCAAAGCTATCAGTCTACTTCTAATACTTTTATAGCCTGAATTACATTTGGCTCTTTATACATAATTCAGTTTGTAAAGTACAGTTCTATTCTTTTTTTTCAAATAGAAAAATTTAATTTCTCTGAGCCACTGCTTCCCAAGTTATAAACAGGCTTAATAGTACCTGCATCACAAAATGCATTTTAAGATTAAAGGAGACTATGTTTTCATGTCCTAGCTCAGATCTGGCCAATCACTATTTATTATTTGGGTAAATAAAACATATATATATATATATATATATATATATATATATATATAAAATATATATTATTGCTTCATTTCTGGTCCTGTCAGAGTCCCTGGCCTTGGTGGCTACTCAAGTGTTCACACTTCTCTGCCTGTGATCAGATAGGGGTGTATATATATATATATATGTATATACATACATACATATATATACATATATATATGTATGTATGTATATACATATATATATATGTTTTATTGAAAATATGTAAAAGCTTTAATAATAATTCACAACATGTTTAATAAAATCAAGACCATACCAGTCATCCCTACTGGCAAGTCAGGCTTTATACAGCAATCAGTACATCATTAAGGTGTGGAAATCACAGTTACCAGAAACATTAAAGCTTCTTACACTCTGAGAAGCACAGGGGCTTTGGTATTAGTGTCTAGATACAGCTCAGCAGAAGAACGCTGAGCATTTACAAAGAAAGTACTGTATAGATATCATCTCAACTACTGTTCCAAACACCTGAAGGCTCTAAACATGAGAGAACAGAGGCCCAGAAAAGTTGGGTAACTACAGTGATATCACACAGCAAACAGTGGAAGAACTAGACTACGCACCCAAGGCAGCCTGCACCGAAGCTCAGTGCTCCTGTTAATAAGGTAAAGCTGCCTCTGCATATTTTCCCATAAAATAGCAAAATAGAAAACTCCGTTCAGAACAATAAAGCAAGTTGTCTATAGCTCAAGACACACAGAATATCTGCCTACCTTTAATGATCAGTCATGCCATGTTTACACACCAATTCTGACTATGGGATCTCTGACTGGTAAGCAACCACCCCTATCTCATCACAGGCAGAGAAGTGTGAACACTTGAGTGGCCACCAAGGCCAGGGACTCTGACAGGACTAGAAATGAAGCAATAAACAAGACCTCAGTGCGGCTCTCAAGTGGACATGATGTATTCTAAAGATTCAGAGGAAATCATGAAACCAGCTGAGGAACTAGTGGGTGGGGCTTAGTGAGGGAATTAACTCGGAAATAAATGCAGTTTGGTTTCTGAAATGAGCAGAGCAGACAGAGATGGGACAAGACTAATGAGCATGGGAAAACACAGACTGCAGACAGCATTGGATTCTATAATAACCAATAATTTTCAATTTCTACTGAATGAAATTTTACAGAAGAAAAAAGACTTCCTCTAGAGGAGTGAAACTAGGTCACGAGGTACACATGGAGGCCTGGGGTACTTCAGCCTGGGCAAGAATTTGGACAGAGCTCCTCTGTAATCACACCCTAGTCAGCGTTCCTCCGCTGATGCTCTGACAGCTGCATCCTCTTCCCATGACATCAGAATATGCTTTGCAACAGGCACATGAAGAAGATATGCTGATAGCCCATTCTGCCTAAACCACACTGTAAATCCAAGGCATGGTGCAATCTAGAGAGTTCCAATCACACTCATCTTGTGAAGCATACTGTTGAGACTAGGGTCACTGAACTGGGTGACCCATGAAGAATATCTATTTCAATCCTTTTACCTCAGATGAGATTTGAACTAAGAGCTAAAATGATTTGTTTCACGACATGTTGCCCCACAGCTGGTACACCAGACTTTTGCCACTCTTCCATCATGAAAGCTACAATGAAGGGACCATCTATCTAATCTCTGGTTTATTGGAAGCCGAACTTAACTGCATGTGACTCAGCTTGGGATCAAAGGATACAATGCCCTCATAGACAGAATGTCCACCATGGCCAAAGCCTCCAGACACAAGGCACACTTACTTAGTCAGCGTCTCGATGGCCTGGGTGTGCACATTGGTATGTGTCTGGGAAAGAACAGCTTCGTGCTGAGCACACTTCAAACAGAGGCCACCCACACGGCTGGATGCACTCGCAGTTAGAAGAGACTCTTTATGCTTCAGTCTTTCCTTAAGATCCTCACAGGTTTTCTGATATTCCACTAAGTCTTTCCTAAAAGAAAGTGAAACAATTCTAGGCTGAGTCCAGGGAACAGTACTAGTACAGAGAGTATCATTATTGCCATGTGTGGTGTTGCGCACAGGAGACACTTTACATATCTATCTTATTAACTCTTACCATAACTTTGAAGCACAAGAGTGATTACTTTATCTTTCATACTACATATGAAGTGCTATCAAGTAATTCTAATTTTGATAACAACTGTAAATCATCAAACGTTAAAGACTATATTAAGAACTCCACCTTTCTGTTGTATCTGAAAATGGATGACTTTACCTCAGAAGCATCAGCTGAGACTCCAGAAGGTCAGTCTTCGCCTCGTATGTCAGTTTCAGCCTTTCCTGCGGAACAAGGTGAGAAAGCACATTTTTGCTATGTCTTGTTTTCATAAAAAATGTAAATTCTAAATAGTAACTCTAGTTTTCCTCTTGCCCACAGGAAGATCAAAGCTACAGGGATGCTTTCACTGGCTCACTCCAGCTCTGCTGCTTTGACTATTAGGCAAATGGCCATACAGAACCACTGGGTCCGAAAATGGTGACTGCTTACAATTTTTGTTTTCTTTTAAAACTGCACATACCAAGTCTTACCCTTAAAAGTGTGACTTATAAGAATTTGATTGTCGCATTCCGGTCTGGGCCAGAGCACTGAGCAGATCTTGGGTGGCAGCTCTGCCCCCAACCTCCAAGAACCCAGAGGAAGTGGGGATCCCAGGCGCTCTAACTCTGGCAGTATCTTAGGTAAGCAGACAGCAGGGCCTGACTTAAACAGGGAGTAACTGGGACCCACAAGGACCCAGGAAGTCACTCCCGGCTCGGAACACAGGTTCCTTCCGGTCTGGGCCAGAGCATTGAGCAGATCTTGGGTGGCAGCTCTGTCCCCAACCTCCAAGAACCCAGAGGAAGCAGGGATCCCAGGCGCTCTAACTTGGACAGTGTCTTAGAAACTGGTTCTCAGATCTGAGGCCTGAACCAGACCTCTGTCAGGTCTGCTGTTGTGTGGACCCCGGATTCCACTTGAGACATACTGGAAGGTCCACTCAACCCAGAGCCACAGAGAAACAACTGAACTCAGAGCGTCAGACAACATATCCTGAGATATTCTAGAGGAGACACTGCACCCAGAACAGCAGACACTTAGCTGGACTGCTACCTTGGAGGCACCATATACTGAGGCATCCTAGAGGTACCACTGTAATCAGTGCAGCTGGAAAAGATCACAGAGACATCTGGACCCCTAGGAGATCAAACACAAGCGAGATAACTGGAAAGGCAGGCTTCAGTCAGAGACAGCAAGTACAGGCAGCACTAGAGTTAACCAGATGGCAAAAGGCAAGCGCAAGAACGTAAGCAACAGAAACCAAAGTTACATGGCATCATCAGAACCCAGCTCCCCCATCAGAGCAAGCCCTGAACACCCCTTCACACCAGAAAAGCAGGATTCAGAATTAAAATCACTTCTCATGATGATGATAGAGGGCTTTAAGAAAGACATAAATAACACTCTCAAAGAACTTAAGGAGAGCACTGGTAGACAGATAGAAACCCTTAAAGAGGAAACACAAAAATCCCTTAAGGAATTGCAAGAAAATGCAACCAAACGGGAGAAGGAATTAAACAAAACCATGCAGGATCTAAAATGGAAGTAGAAACAATAAAGAAATCACAAAGGGACAATAACCTGGAGATAGAAAACCTAAAAAAAAGATCAGGAGTCATAGACACAAGTATCACCAACAGAATACAAGAGATGGAAGAGAGAATCTCATGTGCAGAAGATACATGGAAAACATTGACACAACTGTCAAAGAAAATGCAAAATACAAAAAGCTACTAACCCAAAATATACAAGAAATCCAAGACACAATGAGAAGGCCAAACCTAAGGATAATAGGTATAGATGAGGGGAAGACTTCCAACTTAAAGGACCAGTAAATATCCTCAACAAAATTATAGAGGAAAACTTCCCTAACCTAAAGAAAGAGATGTCCATAAATATACAAGAAGCCTACACAGAACTCCAAATAGTTTAGACCAGAAAAGAAATACTTCCCACCATATAATAGTCAAAACATCAAATGTACAAAACAAAGAAAAAATACTAAAAGCAGTAAGGGAAAAAGGCAAAGTAACATAAAAAGGCAGACCCATAAGAATTACACCAGACTTCTCACCAGAGACCATAAAAGCCAGAAGATCCTGGACCAATATCATACAGACCCTAAGAGAACAAAAATGCCAGCCCAGACTACTATACCCAGCAAAACTGTCAATCATTATTGATGAAGAAACCAAAATATTCCATGACAAATCCAAATTTACACAGTATCTCAACACAAATCCAGCAAAATTATTCAAAGAATAATTGGTGGAAAACTCCAACACAAGGAGGGAAACTACAACCTAGAAAAAGCAAGAAAGTAATCTTCCAAAAACCGTAAAAGAAGGTAGCTACACAAACATATCTCCACGGATGTTAGCCCAAAAGCTTGGATTAGCGAAGACTCAACCCACAGACCACATGAAGCTCATGAAGAAGGAAGACCAAGAGGGGATGCCTCAGTTCTACTTAGAACGAGAAACAAAAATGCTCAAGGGAGCAAATAGGGAAACAAAACATGGAACAGAAACTGAAGGAGGGGCCATCAGGAGACCATTCCACCTGGGTATTCATCCCATGTACAGCCACCTAAGCTAAACACTGTTGTGGATGGCTGGAAGTGCATAATGTGAGGAACATGATATAGCTGTCTCCTTAGAGGTCTGCCAAAGACTAACACACTCAGAGGACGATGCTCACAGTTAACCACTGATATGATCAGGGGTTTCCCAATGGAGAACTCAGTAAGAGGTCCCATAAAAAAAAAAAATGAACACAGAGTGGGGGGGGATGTAAGGGCGGGGAGGGGATAGTGAGGGGGGTAGGTGGGGTCACTGCCTCATAGAAGCATGAGGAGGGGGATGGGATAGGAGGTTTCTGGGTGGTGGGAGGAAGTAGGCTAAGGGGATAAAATCTGAAACGTAAATACTACAACCAATTTTAACAAGCGAAAAAAAAGTTGTCAGAACCAACATCTTTAAAAAAAAATGTTAGCCCTTTGGGGGGGGGGAATTTTTTTTTTCTTGATACTAAAACTTGTTCTGAGAATTGTATATTGCAGAATACACAGCCTTGGTGTATCTACTCATCAAGCATACTGAGCAGACCTGCCCAAACCTCCGATGTCCTGGAATTCCATCTGGATCCAGGGAAGACACAGCATCAGGGGTTTATCAACTTACTCTTCCCCCTACCCCTCTTCTAAAATCTCAACGCCCTTAATCAGCTTGAAGAAGTTAAAGAAGAGTCAGCGCCCCTATTCCCTGAGCTTGGGGACTAATGTGGTTAATAATGGTCTGTCTTTCTAGGGAAAAGTAGTGGTTTTGTTGGAACAGGAGGGATTAGCTAGGACTTATTGCATAGCCATAACCTATTGGTAGAAATCTGTATAATTATTATCAAGATGAAGTTATAATTTCTTATATGGTACAAAATTTACTTTGATTTCAAATTTAAGGTTTTCATTGGTATGAGCCTCTTATTAATATAAAAATGAGATGAATATTGATACTCTCATGGGCATTGTGCCTGTATAACACATTTAGGAATACAAGGCCTAGACCCAGCCCTTTTTTAACTTTTTTAACTGATTTGGGACGGTTAACCTATGAGTTAAGGGACTATAGCAAATTCATATTTTTGAGTTTATTGTTAGGGTGTTTTCCATATTTTACTTAGAAATAGCTGAGAGGAGTTAACGGAAAACAGTCCAGGTTACCTTACATGGATAGTTGGTTTTCAAAACATCAGAAGTCCATAGAACTGATGCTACAAATATTTATATATTAATGTTCATATTGATTAGAGACCTGTCTGCTCCTAACAGCTTCCTGTCGTGGATTCTAAGAAGAAATTGAGCATCCTTGGAGTTACTCCAGTTGTGTGGTAACAGCCACTAGGCAAGAATTGCCTCTCTCCATCTACAGACAAATTACTGTCCAGAAAAGGACACACATGCAGAATAGTCGACTGATTATATCTGCCTAGACAGAGTAATCAGCCCTTAATAATCCTGCATCACTAAGATCTGTC
The DNA here is from genome assembly GCF_011762505.2 of Arvicanthis niloticus. NCBI lineage: Eukaryota > Metazoa > Chordata > Mammalia > Rodentia > Muridae > Arvicanthis > Arvicanthis niloticus. The sequence continues at coordinate 66,815,840 of NC_047673.1, read as the reverse complement.
AGATGATTCTGGGCCAGAAGGCTGAAGATTTGATGTTCCAACGTTCGGTAGTATAGGGGCTTTCCAGGTGTTCAGCGGTCTCTATAAATTGGCTAAGTTTTAGAAGTTATGTTTAGTGCTTCCCATAACTTCAGTTAACTCAGTCATTCTGGATTTCTGATGGGGTTGAAGACCTATAGTCTCATAGCCAATCCTGGCTATTTACTTTGAGAGAAAAGATCTGAGTAGATGGTTTTCAGCTGACATTCATTCTAAAGCCAAAAAAGCCAGGATCAAAAGTAAGTGTTTTAATTAGAAGAGATGACAGAGGTTCTGGTTAGTCAACAAAATGATGGACTGGGTATTAGGACTATCTTGTACCTCACTGGTACAATTAGGAATAAGTATGCTCTAATTGTATTTTGAGAGAAAAGTTTTACTTTAACAGGAAGAGTGATATGTAGGAGGAGCTAAGTGGGAAGGAGTACTGAGAGGAAGAGATGGAGCAAGGAGAGAAGATGAAGAGGAGAAGCTAGGTGATGAGAGAGAAAGAGAGAGGGGGCATGGAGGCAGATGTTCACATGTCTCCACCCGTCAAAGATAGTTTTTATATCTAGGTTGGGTATTGGGTTACGCTTCTGATTGAGCATTACCAAACTTATAAATCCTTTGATTAACATTTTTAAAAAATCCTATAAAAGCAAAAAGGAAAGGGGGGGCATGGGACAGGGGTGTTCTAGGGAGGGGAAATGTGGAAAGGGGATGGCATCTTAAATGTAAATAAAATATAAAATAAAATTAAAAAAAAGAATTTGATTGTCATTTAGTGGGTTCATAACAATAAAGTTCAAACTTTATCAGAATTCCCCATTGTAAGTGAAGCATGCTTGGCATGCAGTATATACATGTTCCGAATGGAAAGGTTAAAAGTTTAATGCCTACCGTGATAAGCCAAATGGCTACCCTATCTGTAGCCTGACTCTGTGTGCAATCTACCATTTAACAAGTACTTTTTAAGGTATTTACACAAGGTCCCTCAAACCACAGCAAGAACTTCCACTCTTGTAAGGAACAGAGTGGCACATGAGTCTCTGTGAGATGAAAAGGAGGGAAAGCAGAATTATAAACCAGTTAAAAGCTAGGCTTCTCAGAGCAGGAGTTAAGGCTTGAAGAATGATTTCCAGGACAGAATCTGAAGCTATCACACCACACCGTATCTTTGGGCTGCTGACTGGATCACCAGAAGGTAAAATGCTATGAGAAGGAGCAGCTGGATGTGGGAGAAACAGGAAAAGTGTGGGACATAGGAAGAATATAAATGTTAGAACACTTGTTTATCCAACCCATGCAGCTGAGGCACTGGACATGCACTGAAAACTTATTATCAAATTGACTGTAGCATCAGAATAATTGGGGGAAACAAAGGTTACAAAGAACTAATTGCAAATGTGTAGATAAGAGGTTAGACTGTGAAGCAGATAACCCAGCGAAAAAGACTGAAAAGTTTATAGTGTTGAGCGTTTCACAAGCCAGGGGGACGGAAGTTTATAACTGATTAGATCTGAGATAGAAAAAGGTAAAACTCATCCAGGTTTCTGAACTGAGTGATAAAGTGAATGCCAGTGCTAAATATTATTTCAGAACCAGGAAGGAGAGAAAAGAAACTCCCCAAAATGATTCAAGCAATGACACAAGGGAGCCAACAATAGCACAATAAACAGAACTCAAAAGCAAGACAGCCACGTTGAGTGAAAAGCAGCAGTATAAATAATCCCATTGGTTTACAATGGCATAGACACCACATTATAAAACTTACATCAGAGAGGCTGAGAGCCAGAGCCCAGCTGTGTGCTTCTTCTAAAGGAAGACCCTCAGATACTAACATATGAGCAGGTTAAAAGGACAAGAGAAGAGAAATCCCACCATTCTAATGCTAGTTTTTAAAAAGTGTGACTTAGTAAAATAGTAAAATCTGCAAGCTTTTTTAATCATGTGAGTTCAGAAATGAAATATGGAAATAAATATTATTTATGACAGCATCCAAATCAAGTAAGGACTAGTTCTAATGAAGGATATTTAAATCCTTTCCTCAGAGAACATAAAAATAGCTAACTATGGTGCTATACTCCATATCTAGTGCACTTCTGAGACACAGGCAGGATGATCATGAGTTCTAGGGTCTAAATTCCAGGCCTACCTGGAATAGACCAGGTCCAGGGCACCCTGCACTACACTGAAAGACCCCGTTTCAAGAAAGCCAAAGGCCAGGGATGCAACTCAGCAATGCAGTGCTTTGCCTAAAGGTGCTCGGCCCAGGTTTTGATTCCCAGAATCTCAAAGGAAAGAAAAAAACTAACAAAGGTTAAAGGCGACTTAAATAAACAGAGTTGTATGAGGCTCACAAGGATGGGTGAAATGGTATTATAAGGACACTAATTCCCAAATAACATATACTTTAAAAAGGCAATCTAAGTCAAACTCCACAATGTATTTAGAAATGGGAAAGGCCAAAATAGTAAAGATACTCTTTTGGGAAAAGAATAACAGTCTGTATGACATGGCCTACAGACTCAGGCTATAATAATAAACACAGCTTAGTAGGAGTACAATGAAGCAGATATAAACAGAATCACACTTAACCTATGGAAAAGGCGCTGAGATGCAGGGGAGGCTTCCCAGGTGCGCTCACCTTACATATGCAAGCGACTGGGTTGAACCCTCAAACTCACAGGCACAAAATACAATGTGAAATGAAGGCACAAGACTACTTTTCAACAATAGAACTCTAATATATTGATAAACACATGAGAAAAAAAAATGTGATCTGTGTGCTTCACATCACATACCAAGATGAATTCCAGGCAGACTGTACATCTAAATGTAAAAGGCACAGCCGGACACTCCAGAAAATACTGTAGGGAAAAATCCTATGTCAGATAGAAAGGGACTGTTTAAGATACCGAAAGCACTACACAATGAATACGAAATGAAATCTTTGTAACTAAAGCAAGCAATTAGCTACCATGAGAATTAAAAAGTAAGATACTTAGTGAGACGACAAACTTACTATACATAGTATACATAGTATGTATACATAGTATGTGTGTGTGTGAGAGAGAGAGAGGGAAGCTTTGTACCTGAATAAATATATATATATATATATATATATATATATATATATTCCCTCAAATCACATATCAAATACACGTAATAAAAGAAAGCAGAAGCACTTTAAAGCACACTTTTCCTTAAGCTCAAAGGTAGCCTGGGTTCATGCTGAGTTCCAGACCAGCCTAAGCTACATAGAGAGACCTTGTATGAAATAAACTCATAAAAAACAAATAAACAAAATCCCCAAGCAAATGCACATAGTTCGTCAGAAAAACCACCAATGGTGTATAAAGAAGGTTATGGACTTCAGGACAGCATGGAAACTGGTAAAGAACCGCTCAGGAGGCAGTCATTGATAATCAGTTCGAGCTGGACACTGACACAGCCTAAGACCACGTGTGAGGTGCATGCCCACAGACATAATGAATGTTCTCTGCAGAAATATTCACACCACCACCAAGTTAGAAGCAACACAAATGCCCATCAAGACTAGATAAGTCACTTGTGGTACACTCATTTGGTGGCTCCTCAATGAAAATCGCTACGTTTCTGCTACATACAGTAACATGGGTAGATATCTAGAAATGCAATGGTAGGAAACAAAGACAAATTGTTGGAACATACATGTAATCCCAGCACTTGAGAAGCAGACGCAGGAGGATTGAGTTCAAAGCCAGTGAGTTCAATGCCACCCTGGGCTAGATGAGACCCTGTCTTGAAAGCCAAACTAAATTTAAAAGAGAAAGGGGGTAGGGAAGATGGAGAAAGAGAAAGAAGGGGGGCCAGACAAAAGAATATATACCATTGTAAGACTCCATCTATATAACCTTTTCTTAATTCACAAGACTCAAGTAAAATGTTTAGTAATGTGTTCTTGGCAAATGTTCATGAACATCAGGATGTTTGATTAGCTATGGAGTAAAGAGAACCTGGATGGCAAGGAGCACAGCAAAGACGTGCAAGGATGGTAAAATAAATAAATAAATACTGAGCCAAACGATAAGTTCGTGAGTATTCTTTCAGAGTAAATCACTAGGCTGTAACCTTTGAGTACTTTAATGAACAAGGGTTGTGCTGTGCAGTAAGAATGTTAAGGAAGAGGCTGTTGAACTGGTCCACGCGGTATAAAACTGTTCTTAGGTAGAGATCATTTGCAACCATAAAATGAGCAGGCAGAATGTGCTATCAGGTGTTAAAGTGAAAACAGGAGACAAGGAATGCAGACAGAATATATTCAACTGTCTGGGAAAGCCTGGGAGTAAAGGAGATAAAAACGTAGGGTCATGAACAGGATAAAATGAAAAAACACAATCTTTGAGAAACCAGACATCAAACTGACTAAAGAAAAGGCTATAAGCAATTGCTTCATGTGCATCCAAAGAGCAAGGAGAAACACAGGCAAAGAACTGGAGAAAGCAGAGGACATCACAGAAAGGAACCAAGAATAACTCTAGAACAGAAAAACCTCAATGAGGAGCACGACATTAGAGGGGTTAAAGACAGGCCGTGAGCAACTGGAACAGAGAGCAGCGGAAGTGACTAGGGCAGAGGGCAAAGGTGAAGAGCAACCCGTGATGGGAAGAAATGGAGGTAGAGAAGCAGAAGCATTCCACACTCACCAGCTCCAGCTTCCATTTGTCGGCATCACCAGTGGACACAGTTTTGCCAGTTTCAGCATCACCGTGAGAAAATGGTCTCTTTGCAGCTTCATCCACCCTAGAATCTTCTCGTGTCTTAATCCAAGAATTCTGCATGTTTCCCTGAAATAAAACACACCATTAATTGCAGCAGACATTCACCATTAAGTAAGCATGCAGACTATACATGGAATCATGATTTCCAGCCATGAGGAACATGTGCATGTTGAAGCTATGCTAGACAGTGGGTATTACAGGGTCAAGTGCCCATGTGTGCAGGGAATAATGCAAATATCCACAGAGAAGCCTGGATGCCTGAATATTCAACATTCTCCTCAGAAAACAGACACTCGGAAACTGACAGTCTTTTACTTTCCATATTCTGTAGATGCTAATAACCATAGCTGAGAGTATGTTAGATATTTCTGTGTACTTCATATAATTTGCTAAGAGTCACAAGGATAGAGTGTAAGGATTTGAGCCCTAGCAATATGGCTGCAGTATTTACTGTAACAAGAGAGACATGGGTGTTCTCTGCCCTGGATTACTGATAGTGCTTCCAAAACTCCTGATATTTTTAGAGTGAAAAGACCATACATATTGCAGTATGAAACTTGGTATTAGTCCACAACTGCCAATACAAGAGCTCCTAAGACCTTCATAACCACAAGCGGTGGGAACATTTATGCTAATAAGATAACATAGGTTCTCCCAAGGCTTCAGGAAGGCGGGCAGGGTTTACCAGAACCCTTGTTAGAAGGGGGAACTCTTAGCCTCCCTATTCTCTGAGGATGAGAAGACTGGAAACTGACTTGCCAACGGCTACTGGTTTGTTTGGTCACTAGCAAATCAACCACACCTATGTAAGGAGCCTTCTGAAAATTCCAACCGACAGGAGTTTGGAGAATTTCTGGGTTAGTGAACAAATCATTGTGCCACAATGAACTTTTCTTTAAAACTGACCCTCTGGGATCTGTGTATTTCATTTTTCTAATTCATTTAATCTTTTTAGACAAGAACTTGAAAGCCACTGGTTTTGGTGGTAATTGAGATTTTCAGAACCAAGCAAAGCTCAGTTCTTAAAAGACATTGCAATACTCTTATCTTAGGACTAAGTCACACTAGAGAGAGGATGTTGGGCTTTGAGAGCAATCAGAAATTCCATTTAGCTTTCTGGAAAAGTTTTGATTCTAGTTTTGTGTCACTTAAATGAGGCAGCCTCCACCTGTAGTTGTTCATAGGTAGTTTGCTGTCACTACTAACTGATGTGGAAACTTAAGGGTTCTTTGGAAAGCCAGTTGAATGGTGTTTTGCTGGGGCAAACACATGAAGGAACATTTCGTGAAAATGGACACAGGTGAAAGGCTAAGGCAGACACTTTTGAAGAAACATTTCATTAAAACAGACACAGGAGAGAGGATGTTCTGCTAAAGCAAGCACCTGAGAGGACATGTGATGAAGGATTCTCTGCTAACCATACATGTACTGGCCTGCCTTACATTTTGTAGTAGAGCTGCATTTGTCAAGATGCCATAGAGAGAAATGTACCAAAAAACTTCTGGTGTTGTGATGCAGCTTCTTGATGCTTCTGAGGACTAGGGCTGACTGGCAAAGTGATGTCAGCTGAGACAGGTGCACGTGCTAAGATAAGGCACATGGAGGACACGTGATGCTTGGAGGGAATAAACAGAACTTGACGGACAGTGCAGGAGGCTGAGCTTGGTTTGCTTATAGAGCTGTGCAACATTTGTGGGTCTCGAGTCTTCACTGATCTCCACTTTGCTGAGTGAGACATAACCTAGAACTTCTCAGCGTATTCTTCCGGATCCCTCCTGCTGACTCGAGCCGAGGCTGAGACCTGTTGTCTCTGCTAGGTCATGTCTCTGCTGCTGATTAATGTTTGCTATGTTGGCTCTACTGAAATGGACTGCTGATGTATCTGTGAAGTTCTTGTGAGTGGATCAAGCTGCTGCTGTAAACCTATGAACTACTGCAGATTTCCAGACAACACAGATGGGAGTTCTCACAGATGGGAGAAGCATTTCTAAAGGTCCACTTTCCTCCTATCCTTTCTTTCCCACCCTCTGGTGGGTGGTGAACTCTAAGGGAGGTTAAAGTGTTTAAGAACCATCATTAAAAATAAGGTTTGAAAAAATTAAAGTTACAACTAACAGAGGTAAAGCAGAGGGTGGTGAGAGGAGGAGGCTAGGGAATGAATCCGGGTCCCAGGCCAACACATCTGCAACCTATTGTGTAAGTAGGGCCATGTCTTACAGCTCATATTCAGTTACTTCTGAAATCAATCAAGGATAAGGTACCAATTTCCTCTAGAGAAACTGGCTATTAATGCTTATAGACCACAGATTGCAGGCCCACGATATAAAACATTATTATTCTTTAGAAATAAGTGTTTTGTCTTCTATAGATAGCTTTTAAAACTTCGAATAGTATTTAACCAATTATTTTAAATCCTTAAAATCATTGAAAACCTCTTATTTACTTACTATAGGAAATATTAGTACAGAAAATGACTCAGAAATGTTCCTATCATAGATCTTTGAGATAGTGCCAAAATCTCTAACAAGTAAGATATTTTAATATTATTATACTTTTTAGCTACAGAGAAAGCTTTTCTGACAGGAGTCTTTCATGGGGATTAAACTATGATTTTAAAAGATGAGTGATGCACTCTATGAATAGTTTCAGTTTTAATAAAATACCATTACCATTCTTTTATAACATCTAGGTTATCAAACATCCCAGAAGTTCCAAGTCTTGGGGGCTTGCCTGCAAGTGCAGAGATAGAATTGAGGAACAGAATTCTCTCTTCTTTGGGAGAAACCTCTGGGCAATATGGTTTGGTTCAATGTGAGCATCTCTTACTAATTTATACACACAGGCAGTAAAACATGAACTTAGGTAACTGGGTTCAAGAAGTCAAGACAGTCTGGGCTCCTGTCCTTGCTTTAGCATTTTATAGCTCTGTGACACTGTATCAGTTACTTAACTACTACATTATTTTAACTTTCTCCTCTGAAATACAAATAGTACCACTTGCCTTGTAAGCTATTGTGAAACTGAAATAATACAAGAAAAATTAACAGGCTTGATACAGTACCTGATACAAACCCATGCAGTCGCTACAAATGATAGTTACTATATAATTATCTCAGTTATTTACAGAAGAGGATATTGGGACACTGGGTTCTAAGTTCGAAATAACCTAGAGCACTGTTGAGACTAAGTATGAATATCTGAGTCACTAAAAAACCCATTTTTTCTTGAGAAAGATAACATCCCTAACTCACCAACACTTAAGACATGCTAAAAAGTTTTATGCATATTAATTCCAACACAGTATCAAGAATGCACTGGTGAAAGACCTGTTTACCTAGCCAAGTAAACAGCAAGCACAACTGTCCAGCAACAATGGACACCACAGAAGGCTAAGGGGCAGGCCAGCACACCTACTACAGTCGTTTCAGGGGGAGTGCCCCGTTTACTACATGTGAATGAGTAAGATCGACAACACAGCCTCTCTGGAAACTTGTCTAGTCTACAATTACAACTGTAGTTTTCTTTTGGCAAATCCTCTTTTCTCAGACTGCTGGCAGATGTGCTGCTGCGACCATTGCTTCCTTCCTGCTCACTCCTGCCTCTTACTCACTCGTCTGCCCAATTTCCTCTCTCATCACTTCCTCTTCTCCCACTTCTTAGCCACTGTATAAATATTGAAGACAATGAATAATTGACTCACTGCTAAGTGACTCTACATTTACAGAAAAAACACAAGACTGTAATTTTTTAAAGGCACTATTTCCAAGTACTTTTTATTGGATGATCTTTTCTTTTCAATTTGACATCAAAATTATAAGCGCTAAGGTGGGATGTTTAACCACCAATATTAGTAATCATATAAAGCTTTAAAATTATTATATATCAAGGAGTAACTTTTCACAAATGTAAATGTCAACACAGAAAACAAACTGAACACTAATCATCGACCCCACTGATGAGTTTTCAAAGTCAACTCAACAGCAAATACACACACACACACACACACACATGCACTCACACACGCACGCATGCACACATACACACACACACACACACACACACAAACACAACTCAAGGACCAGAAAGGAAATGCTGGGTCAGGCTGGGGGAAGTAAGCTACAAAACCAAAATCAGATGACACATAAGTACATCATCAAGAATCTCACATATTCTTCTTTATAGAGCTGATTTACTATTGATACCTACATCTAGAAACACCTAAAGTCCATGACAACATAAGCTGCAACTACCAAGCATCATTGAAGGCAGAATTTGTCTACGGACTCTAAATGGTCTCTACATAGTCTTAAAACCATTTTATCCATTCTTCAAAGTCTGGGCCAATGATACTAGAGACAAGAGGCAACTTGAGGTTTATATTCCTAGGATCTAACCGGACTGGCAAACTGTCGGGGACTCTTGGGGGGATGGAATCCAGGAACTCCCACTGTAGACCCTGACGACAGTAAAGCTTCTCAAATCACCAATAAAGGAACTAATTACTATGAGCAAGGCTGATACTTAGTAAATACCATGAACCTTGCAGATTCAGAACAGAATCTTGATCCTCAGACTCACAGGCCAGGGTTCTTAGAGCTCAAGAGAAATGTAGAGAAAGTCAACAGATCCAAGTAAGATGCTAAGATGCTGAACCATTCCTAGATTAGCACAGTTCCTCCTATATAACACATTCTGTGCTTGTAGGTTTCTCTTTTCATATGAGAAAGGCATAAAGGCAGAGAAGACACCAGGGGACCTCCAGGCTTGTGTTCTGTCACCTGAAGACCCACTCCATCACAGCTGAGTCTAACTACTAAAGCACTATGCAAATTTGAACATGGCATTCTCACCAAACTTCAAGGAGAGATAAAACAAGTATGTCCAAACGATGGATCATGGGCCATATGTACCCTAGAATAGCTATCAATGTAATGTAGCCCAACACAAAATCATCAACTTATTTAAAATACTGTGAGTTTGTTTGTGGTTTTCTTCTTTACAACTCAACTTCATAGTTCTTGAGTATGAACTTTGTAGACAATATTATATCAAAAGGTTGGACCCAGTTGAAAAGCTGAGAGAAAGGGTAGGAAGAAACATTCAAAATAAAAGACTATGGTTATAAACACCACTCACAGACGCATCCAGGAATGTCTGCTCCCTCAGTGTCTCCTCGTGTCTGTGAGATCTCAGTTCTTGCTGGAGCCTTTCATTCTCAAGTACAACTACTTGCACCCTACTTTTCATTCCGGATAATTCATCCTATAAAAAGCAGAAATTAAAACACATTAAAGAGTTTAAGCAGCACGTATTAATTACTTGGAATCCAGCATGAAATAAATTATGGAAGACTTACACCATCAAATTCCTGATGTACAACAATTATATTAAGGTCAGAAAGGAAACCCAACCCTAGGTAATATTATCTAGTATTTGGGTTACTTAATGGATAGTTGAAGTCTGCTGGTGGCCATATCATAAGGTGTTATTATTTTGTTTCTACAAGGAATCAAAGACTAGAGGAAAGTCTTAGTTAAAATGATTATCTAAGAGATTTTTTTCAAAATGAGGCAGTCTGCTGAAAAGTAAGTAAAGTAAGTAAACCTACCAATGGTTAAATGTCAATAATGTGTGAGGACTAAATGAAGGGAGAGAGCCAAGGCATAGAAATATGCAGTGTTTATCAATTGGTACCCAGAAGAACTACAAATGACGCAGACTGGTATAAAGTTTGACCACTTTTATTTATATATATCATTGGCCTAGTATCATGCAACAGAAGCAACTAAGGAAGTCACAACTTGAATAGCTACTGAGTGGTATCTTACTTTCTGAAAACAAAAACAAAAATCTTAAAATACAGATGTGTGAATGCTTATCCTACTATTCATTACTACTATAATAAAAAACTATTATGTAATATGCAAATTCCTTTTACCTACATTAGGAAAAAAACCTGTAGTTAAATGTTGTGATTGAAAAAATAAGTTCCAAAAGTCCAGTTCTTAGGTCAACATGTAATTAAGCTTGGAAGGTGTCAACTCAATCTCTCTAGTAAAAAACTTTAACAATCTGAAAATAAAAATTCTTCTTAGACCCACCTAAGAAATGAAGTCACAGAGAAAGTTGTGCCTCTAATCCAGAGAAAATGTGCTTAGAACTACAACACTGGAACAGAAACCTTTAAGAAGCCTCTGCAGAAGCCAGTACTTAGGGAGGAAAATCCTAATGATAACTGATTCAGAGTTCAGTGTGAGTCAGTTTAAAGTTTAAAGACTCCAGGGAGATCTAGGACCCCTCAGAGTTTTAATTCCATGGCTACAACATACTCAAGGTAAAAATGAAAATAAATCCACTCATGCCAGGAAGGGGGAGGTGGTGCTTATGAATTATGCCCAGGACCTATGTCCTCTATAACAAGGCCTTACTAGGATGGAAACGGTTTCAAGGACCTGTAGACACTGGCTTTATAAAAACCTTTATGAGCTCAGTGAAATGTGAAAGGGACTCACAGGATCAGAAAGCACTGTGTCTTCTCCATGACTTTCCATACCAACAGGGCTTTCTCGTAACAGAGGAGAAATTCAACCTACAGAAATTCTTTCAAAGATTCTCTAAGGAACCCTGAAGATAGCAGAGGAGATGATTCCAAGACCACAGAAGAAATTTTAGCCTGATGTCTCTAATAAAAGCAAACCATAAAAATAGCCTAACTTCTAGTCAGAAAACAATAAAGCCTCACAGTATGAGCCAGTTCTAGTTAGGCCTCTGTTCTGTGAGAAATACCATAAGCACTTGGGAGAGGAAAGGTTTTATTTAGCTTATACATTCTGAGTACAGTCCATCATTGAAGGAAGTCCGCACTGGAGCTCGAGGCAAGCCTAGAAGCAGGAGCTAGAGCAGAGCCACACAGGACTCACTTACTGGCCTGATTTCTATGCTTCACTTGGCTTGCTTTCTTTTACAAAGCATAGCACTGCCCACAGTGGACTGGACCCTCCCATATCAACCAGTAATAAGAAAATGCCCACAGACATACTCACAATTCAATCTGATGGAGGCACTTCCTCAGCTGAGGCTCCCTCTTCCTATAGGGCTCTGCTTTGTGTGACGTCGACAAAAATGAACCAGCACAGCCACTTAACCTCCTTACTATTACTTAGTTCACCATGTACAGCATTAACACCAACGTCAACAACAAAATAACAAAACTACTGGGCAATTAACCAATCAGAAATGGTATGAAAGACAGTACCACATAAGAGTAGTTATTTTCAGTGGATCACAGTAAACATGAAAACTAAGAATTGCAAACTTCTATATAAGATATGACTGACACACATTGAGATCCTAACGAACATCTTACCTTGCAAAACTTGACTTCTGCTTCTAAATGATGAATATATTGAGACTGGTCGTTAATGATAGGAACGAGGTTGTGCATGGTAGGCGTGCTACCATCCTCACATTCTGATGGCCGCTACAACAGAAAGGACAAGTTAAACAGCTCCAGATTTAGCCAAGAATCATCTGATTACCGTCTCTACACTCAATTTAGTGCTGGTGCAACATAAGCAAAGACTGGACCACAGTGTACCGGACCACAGTGTACATGGAGTATTTATTTCTCTATTCTATAAATTTTACAGTATAAGACATGAATATTATTTTTGAAAGACAGAAAGTAACAGAGTTATTAAAAGCACATGACACATGGAGTTTCTTTTTAGAACAGGGTACTATAACTGCCTTGGGATGGGCTACCTGCTTAACTACTTAACAGCATGACAGCCCATTTAGCAATCGTACCACAGAAGAGGAGTGTTCCCTGAAATTCACATCAGCTCACCAAGGAAGAGACTTCAGAAGTCAACTGCACACCAGGGAAGCAAAACTCTGTTCCAAAGGTCACATTAGAAAAGCTAGAGTTTGGGCTTTCAATTTGTTGTTGTTGTTGCTGCTGAATGGATTTATAGGAGCAGCGGTGTGTAGGAGTGGAGGGGTAAACATAGTCTAGCAGCAATTCAAAATTGTGCATTCTGGGGCACAAATCCTCCCTGAAGGAGACACACAGGTGCACCATGTAGTCCAAGGAGACACTTCAGAAAAAGTTCTGCTGCTGTTTGTTTTTAAGGAAGATGGAATCAGGAAAAGGGAAATGAGAGTCAGCCAGTCAGCCTAACAGGAAGGCTTGCAAAGAGAACGCTTTTCCTCACTCAGTTGATTTTTATAGCTCTGGCAGAGAATTATTCCTGGCTAAAGTATTTTCTGTACCAAGAGCTGGGCAGGATATAAAAGAATCAACTCTGAACTAGGTCAAAATCAGAGTCTAGGCCTTAGGTCTACAAACTTACGTCACAGGCTTGCTAAAAGGACACTGTGCCTGAATGCTGGAATTTTTGCAATCATAAGAGAAATGATATATTTAGAACTCTTAAGAAACCCACAAAGTATGACATAAATATTAACACATCATAGTAGCAGTGCCACCTCACGATTCTAGTATGTGTGACAACTGTAGGGGATGTGGAAATAAAACCAGTGAAGGAACAAAGGTGGGGCAGAGAGAAACACCATAGGCTTCTGCAACTCCTTAAGTGTCCTGATCTAGCTCCACAGGATCTGAAATGGCTCCCGGCAAGGCCAAGTGGAAGGCTGCTTCCCCTGTCCTCACTGAAATCTCCCCATCACTGGCCCCTCCCCTACAGGCTTAAGGGCAGATGAGTCAGATACAACTAAACAACATATGCTGTGCCCCAATTTGTTCATGAATACATAACTGTACCCTAATGGGCTGAAAAACTGTATGTAAGCTTATGAACTAAACAATAAAGTTAGATCTGCACCCTGATGCTGGTCTCCAGAGTCCGAATCCTAGGAATCTTGATGGGCTGCGACTCTTCCCCCATTTCCTGGTCCCTGTGCCCACAACTGAATATAAAGCCTGCATGCTGCACTCTAGACACACATGGCTTCCCTTGACTTACGCAGTGTTGTAACGGCACCCTCACAGGAGCACTGCATTCTTCCAAGCACATACTTTTATGCTTAATTCTTACTTTACCGAAATACACTTCACTGCGTATTCAACATTTATAGCTATTGATTATAATTTTACAACACATTTTATCACTCAGTGCATTTACTCCTGCTGGCTTTTGGTTTCTAGAATGCTTGAAGAGCACAAAGTGAATGGCGTGCTTTCACACCAAGTAGAGGGAGTTGCTGGAGCTGCTGCCCATTCAGACGTGCTCATCAGCTTGGGAGACAAAGCTGAGCCCTGGCATGGGGAGCCAACTGGATCAGGCAGGGAGGAAGGCTCTTAAAATATATATATATATATATATATATATATATATATATATTATATATATTATATATATATATATTATGTGTGTGAGGACACTGTCACTGTCTTCAGACACAACAGAAGAGGGCATCAGATCCCATTACAGATGGTTGTGAGGCACCATGTTGTTGCTGGGAATTGAACTCAGGACCTCTAGAAGAGCAGACCATGCTCTTAATCTCTGAGCCATCTCTCCAGCCCCAGGAAGGTTCTTTATTACACAGAGTGGCTGCTTTACAAATGTGCAGGTCCATTTACAGGAGCACATATAATAGTGTGGGGACCTGCACTCTATACTTATACATACTAATACTAACTATGAGCTGTGTCAATTAGAAGACACTACCATGTCAGACCTACCACTACATAGACTCTTATATGTCAATACAATATGTTAGAAGCACATGAGTTTCATAAGAGTAAAACTAGACATTGTTGAGATGGACAGCATATCTAGGTATTTTTTTTTAAGTCGAATACATAGATATACAAACTATAACAAACTCTTCAATATATATATAATTTCCAAAAAATGCTGTATAATTTCTCACTAATTATAACACTAAATAAAACAGCATTACAAGGGAGAGGACCTAACATTACAGTTAGTAACTTCTATAAGTGATCAAATACAGATATGAACTTTTAAAAAATATTACTGAAATATTAGGCCTTTGTAGTGACTGTCACTTTTATATATTAACTAACCATTGCAAAAATACATGTATCAAGCTGTTCTCTTGACCTCATTTTTGAAACAAAAAAATAAATGGAAAATATCAAGATTTCTTCAGTTCAATCAGCGGTGGAAGAATGTTTCTCTAAAATTACTATGGCTGTAATCTGGATCATGTGCAACATGCACAAACTGACACAGGAAACTGAAGGAAAGCTAGGAAGCCGGGCTTCTGTCAGGTTTCAAAGGGTGACACTCACCGAAGGGGACAACTTTCCTCTTCGTGTTGGCGATGTCTCATTTTCCTTACTTGTTTGTTGACGCAACAAAGCTTTCAGTTGATTGACTGCAGGGCAAAAGCAATGGATTTATCGACCTTGCTTGAGATTCATAGGTTATGCACAGCTCAGGCTATAAATGCCCCTCAAAGACCACACAGCAAAGAATATGCCCTCGCTTAACATTAATGGGAGATAAAAGAAATTAGAAGAGGTAGGACCTAGTGAAGAGCTGGGGATTTGATTATCAAAACAAATCATTAAATTTGAAAATCAAACTATTAAATGGAGGAAGTCTTCAAGTCACTTGGGGAGAGTGGGGTCCCGCATCTTCTTCTTCTTTTGCCCTTCCTGGCATGAGGTACGCAGGCTTACCTATCTTTATGGACCTCCCCGATGTGCCCTGCCACATGTCCAAAGAAGCAAAGCCAACCAATAATGGGCTAAAACGTGCAAAATGATAAGCTGAAACAAACCTTTAAGGTATGCTTGCAGACTCCAGTAATGTTGGGAGCCGACTTTAGTAGAAAGCGGCTAGATCAACTTTGCAGCCATCTGGAACCATATACCCTGATGAAAGACTTGGTTTTCAAAAGCCTATAACAGCTGAAGCACACTCTGATAAATATATTGTTTATCCCACATAGCTTGTTTTGCTGTTTAGTGACCTCAGCTGTATGGTGCACGTGGTAAAGTGTTTTCACCTGTGTTCTCCTGCTTGTGTATATAAATACCTCAGAATTCCCTTCAATAAGAGAGACTTGATCACACCCTGTCTTGTCTTCATTCTTCGAGTCTCCTGCCCCTGCAGCCCCACTCTCTCTCTTGACCAGAGCACTTAGCCCCAAAGCGTTGAGGCAGAGAACGGGCCGCAACACAGTAACATCATCACTTGGGAGACACAGGCAGGGGGATGACCATAAGTCCAAGCCCACCTTGCCTACAAAGAGGGTTTCTGGCTATCCAGGGATTCATACTGAGACCCTGACTCAAAAAACAAGTATATTCTTAATAGGTTTGTTCATTTCAGATGTGGTTATAGTAATAGATAATAGACTAACATTTTATTACTAAACATCAGTTCAGCAAATATTGCTTAAACTTCTATTAGGCAACAAGAACTTTGCCACTGGCTGGGGATATGAAGAAAAAATAAAAAATACACCCCCTTGAATACAAATTTAATAAGCCAAACAGCTACAGCACTAGATATAAGCTTTTAATGTAAACCTAGAGCTGTGCATAGGCTTCAAGAGCAGGGAACACAGTTTGTGCTTGCTTTTACATACGTGCTAACAGCAGCACTGAACAGGAGTTCAGCATGCAGGGAAGAGTGGAAAGATGCAGGAGTTTCAGTCACAAGGCATTGTAGGTGTAAAGTTATAGATGCATGGTCATGGGTTGCTGAGAGATGGCTGCATTCTAAGATGGGTGGCTCAGATGAGGCTTGTGAAAAGGATGGCTAAGAAGACAGCATGGAGAAATATGACTGAAGAAGTATGTTAGGAAGTACTGTTATGTTAGGAAAACAGTGTTAATCCATCCTAAGGACTGTGAACTCCAGTCTATAGGATTTTAGAAGTTAAGAGAAGAAAGCTGAGTAAAGAAATTTTATTGCTTTTTTGTTACACATCAATAGAAACTTAGTAGTAGAGTGGTCAACTGGGTGGAGTGAAGTCTGTAGAGTTGGGAGAATCCACTATGTGCCATGCTCCAACTGACAGTCACACTCACCAGCATGGCTGTGCTGAAGTTCATGCCAGGCCACCCCTGTGTCCTCATTTTCTACATTGACGTTGGTGGAAGGATCCAGTGCATCTTCTTCTACAGTGACATCAACTTCTCTCAGGGCACATTTCAATTGGTGAATGCTTCTATTGGCACGTTCTACAACAAAAACCTGATGAGAGTCAGAGCCAATAAAGTGGTGGCAAGCACCCAAGTCCTTGGCCAACAAGGCATCGTCAAAAGATGTATCCATTTTAGGGGAACCTTACGGCACAAAGCAGAAGTCTAGCTTCAGCTAGCTAAGGAATATAACAGAGGAGGTAAGAGAAGATGAAATCCAGTTAGAAATTAGACTTGGGGATCTCTACAGTCCCTGTTCCGGCCATTCAGAACAATGAGCAAGGAGGACTGAATGGCAGAGCTCCCTTTGTGCCCAGATAATCACTGGCTTGGGGAGATTCCTTCCTTTCCCCTGGTGCTTGAGACTCGCCTGTCCCATCTGGAGATATGAGGTGAGCAGACAGAACCATTCAGGAGACTCAGTCACTCCAAGCTCTGGCCTCAGGAAGCCTCATTTTCTCTATATCCCTACATCTCCATATTCTTGCCCCACCAAAAGAATTCAAGCTGCCTGACTTAGTTCTGATCAAGAGTTGGACAGCTGGGTTCTCACAGTGGCAAGCCAGACTATGCAGTCCTGGCTGACTCCATCTCACACAGAGATACGTGGTTAGCAGAAATGACCACCTCTAGTGTGGAAACTGAAACTAACCGGCACACAGTGACATAAACTATCTATAATAGACTACTTGAAGGTATACTGTTATGATAGCTCATGTCTAAAAATAGCCTCAGGGTCACACTGCACTTCCTCACAGGCCTAATTTTGCATTAACAGACTGCAGTGACAATTACAGCTCATCTTTACAAGGGTCAGCATGTTTTACTTTCTCTGTCTTGAATGATTATTTAAGAGCAGGCCACCCTGTTGGAGAGACATATAATGAAGCCAGGGGAAGGGGCCAGGCTCTGAGACTACTAGGCCCTCCTCTACTCTACGTGTCTTCAACCTAACTGCTCAATGTAGCCTCCAAAAGATTCCAGACACTATTTAACTGTAATGGCATGAAAATGAAGCTGAAGAGAAAATTTAGTTAGTAAAGTCCTTACGCTACAAACATGAGGATCTGAATTCAGATCCCCAAAAGCTTTGTAAAAAGCTGCATGTGTCAGAGCACACATGTAACCCCATCATTGGTGAGGGCAAGAACAGGTGGATTGCTGAGGCTCATTGGTCAACCAGTCTAATTGGATCTATCAATTTCAGCTTACCTCTCAAAAGATAAAAGAAGCGAGCAATCAAGAAAAGGCACTCAAGGCTATCTTCTTCCTCCATATGCACACACACAAGCATAAGCACATGAACACACACACACAATCAGACTGATAATTATCATTGTTAGTCATCTATGAAAAGACATTTTATGAACACATGTTCTTCATTTTCTACAATGTTATTAACTTTTAAGTTTTATTACTTAATACTCCATGTTATAAAATATGCAATATGGTTACCTTACTTACAGAAACTCATCCTCTACATGAATAACACTAAAAAGAACCAGCCCTTCTGGTCTGACATGAAAAATGAAATCCTATTGTCTTCATGGTGAACTTAGCACCACTGTTTTCTCTATTCCAATCTGATTTCCACACAGACCTTCCTCTAAACACAAACCTGGTGCTGACTGATAACCAGGTCTGGTCCCTTCTTACTCACTCTGGGTATAAGAAAGTCCAGATTAGATGCAGTCCTGTTTTAGCATTACAAGGAGCAGTAACAGTTTTCTAAAACTCAGAATTTTCTAAACAGACTTGCCAATGGAAAGGAAAACCAAAG
The DNA here is from genome assembly GCF_011762505.2 of Arvicanthis niloticus. Taxonomy (NCBI): domain Eukaryota; kingdom Metazoa; phylum Chordata; class Mammalia; order Rodentia; family Muridae; genus Arvicanthis; species Arvicanthis niloticus. The sequence continues at coordinate 66,797,125 of NC_047673.1, read as the reverse complement.
TGTTCTATGACATGCAGTTCAGACATTTAGATTTATGTCCCTAAATCTATAAATAAAGCACTTGGCTTCATAGCATCCATTAGAAAGGAAACAGAAAATTTGACTAACATTGAAAGTATGCTCCACAGAGCTATCAAATTACTTTATTTCTAAGACAAAGAATAATTATTTATTTATACCTACTCTGATTAGAAGCTAAAAAGTTATATTAGGGAAAAAGGGAAATCTGAAACAAAATGCACAATGTGGATACAGCCCTTTTGTGAGATTACAATAATGGCAGGGTTTCTGCTTTATATATTTATTTTGTAGCACTGGGGATTGAACTCTGAGCCTATGGGATGCTGGGCAAAGGCTCTATCACTAAACAACATCCCTAGCCTGTGGGCCAACTTGCAGCAACCCTTTCAGTCCTGTTTCTAACACTGTGATCAGTCTTTCAGAGCCACACCAACATAACATACTAAATTGCATCAAAAATAATACATGAAATTACTAGACACTGAGCCCAACAATTAACCTCCCTCTAAAAGTGAATTTTCGTTTATCTGTTTTGTTTTTGCAAGTACTCAATCAGTAGTTATACGTGTCAGAGAAGAAATCTTTGCAAGAACTAAATCCTAAAACTAAGATCAAGTTAAATGACATTTTAAAATCATTTTTAGCATAACATTTCAAAGCACTCTAAATAGTTTCAATTCTCCACAGCAGCATAACAAACTGACTTAATCCTGAGGGATAAATTAAGACGACTCAAGACAGATGAAATGCCATGACTCTTTAACTGGAGTCACTGCAACGGAACTGTCCATCATCCACCAGCTGCAGCTCACTGGGACTCACACTTAAGGAAACAGATTAGACAGGAGGATCCATTATCATTTCCTACCCCACTGCTCATGGCAACAGCTTTATCTAACCAAGAGCCAGAAAGAATATCCATTTCCTCTGTTCTCTGAGGCCACTTGCCTGTTTCAGAATACATCTTGATTTCTTCTCTCCAGCACCAACTGCAGGCTGTATATAAATTTAAGTATGCATATAAATGCAAATAAAACCTCTGCATCTGGCAGGTCACATGAATATAAATGCAAGTGAATTATTTCTGCAGTCCATTATCTAAACATCAGTCAGTACAAGGAGCTCCTAAAAGGTTTGTAAGCTGAAGACTGAAGTCAAAGTGTGCCTTACTCATTTCTCAGTCAATCTCTCTTCTCCTTGCATTTTAACTCCTGGCTCACCATTGAGGCTCTCTTCGTAAACATTAACTTTTTAAAGGATAGCTTTAAACTTTGACAATTATGTGCACGCATATAATGTTTATGATCCTATTCAACATCTACTACTCTCCCTTACTAACCCCCACTCCCTCTATACCTTCCTCCTCCCCCAAAAGTCTTCTATTTAAATGTGGGTTATTTTGTTGTTGTTGCTTTATAAACCCACTAGGATAATTAGGATTGCCTGCATGAGTACAGGTGTGGAGCTATTTACAAACAAGACAACTTACCAGTCGCTACACCACTGAAGAAGGGCCTCTACTCCCACCGCCACCCCCAAACCAGCCACAGGACTTGTCAATAGCTCCTCAGCTAGGGGTAGAATTAACATGTTTTTGAACAAAACACAAGAGTCCCTTAGTGTTAAGACCAAAAACTATGTTCATCTAGTCAATTATTAATTTCTATATTTTCCATCTGTCTAGGAGATATGAAAGAGAAATGTCCTAGTGTCAGGGGTGGGGACTCATCCTGCAAAGTGCCCAGCTGTCTCCGAAAAAACATGCAATGAACCATTTCCTAGCCTGAGATGTGAGAGGCCCTGCAGTTCCTGACACAAAAGCTTAGACTAGGCAGACAAGCAGAAAAAAAAAAAAAGAAAAGAAAATGAAACTACAGGAAGATGAGAAAAATGAGTCTGTTTATACTTGACTGAAACACAGCCCGGTTTAGAAGACAGCTATCATGCTTTACTAGGGAACTAACAGGTAGCAAAATCATGAGAAAAACAGCCTCATCCAAAGTTGGACAGAGCCAAGTCTGTAAGCAGCCAGAACAATAGTGGAAGTGGCTAACAGAACTTTACAGAAATAAAAATGTCTCAAACAAAACTGTAATTCTAACTCTAATAACTGAAAACATGCTGAAGGGTTCAGCGCCAGTGGAAAGACAACCTCAACAAAAGTATGACCATCCTAAGAAAGCAGGGCCTGGAAGATTATCAAGGATAGGTGTGACGTGGAAAGTCTGAGACTGCTATGTCCATCTTGTGGCATGCATCTGGGACCTTGCTAGCACCAGTTTGGCAGACTAATGCACCTTTTACCAATAGGAGATTAACTCCAGCTTGAGTGGCAGAAGATTTAGGGTAGAGTTACCAGACAACACAATCTATATTCATAATTGTAATTACTCTTGCTTGAGTCTCTTGCAGAGCCTTGCAATGGCTACATGATTGTTTCTGAACATAGTACTATCACTGTTTCAGACCTGATAACTGTCTTAGGAACCGGGCTATGCATCTTTGCCACTGCCCCTGGCTTCTACTCATGAGATGCCAGTATCACTCCTTTCTATCCCCAATTGTGATGATTAAATATGTCTGTAGACATTACTAAATGTTTGCTTGCTAGAAAAATTATCCCTAGTTGAGAATTATTGGTTGAGATCAATGCAGCAAGATAGCCCCTGCTGAGTCTTGAAGAGCTATTCCCACTGTCAGTGTTAAACCCACCATGCATACCACTCTATCATACTACAGTAGCAGCCTTTTGCTAAGGTGGGCAGCATTAGTAACACACTCTTGTTACTGGTGCTGGTAGGGCAGAGGATAACCAAAGCCTGATACCGAATCAGCTCTAGGTCTACTCCTTCAAACCTCTCAGTGGGCTTAATGATCCAGGTTTCTGGGATGTGTGCAAAGGGCATCAGGATACTTTCTTCACCTTTGGACTCATGTGAAAACTTTGTCATGAGCAGGTAATGTCACTGAAGTTCAAATCCTTAAAGACAGCAAGATAGAATAAAATTTTTCTCCTTTTCCCAATAGCTTGTCATCTTCTTTTCAGGAACACAGTAAAGTACCCTTATAATTTTATAACATATTTAAAACAGTTATGGTTTCAGAGCTGACTCTAGCTAACTACTGTGAACGTCCTTTGTCTGTTGTTGGGATGACTGCTGTGAACACCCTTTCTGTTTGTTGTAGGGTGACTACTGTTGAACATCCTTTTTGTTTGTTGTTAAATCTTGTCTTTTACCTATTTTGCCTCAGTAGTAGAAGAAAAGAAAGCTGAGATTTTGTTTTTACCTTTTGTTTTCAACTACCATTAGTAGCCTTGAACTAGAAATCCTCCTGCCTCAGCCTCCTCAGCACTGGGATGGCCTATTTCATCACACCTTGCTTTTTGATTTTCATTCTAGTTCAAAAAAAAAAATTAAAAAAGAACTATAAAAGCTAAAAGTACTAAAACTAACATGAATATATAAACAAAATTGTTCATAATTTTTACACCCTCTCAAAGTGCTTTCGGATGTATGTGTAGGTGTGTCTGTGTGTTTTGTGTGTGTGCCTACAGACACGTAAATACAAATAACAATGGCAAATAATAAAAAGAAAAATCAAAAAATATTTATGGAAATAGAAATGTAAGTTTTGTAAGTAAATCTGAGAAAAACAGTAACTTTCCCCAAAGATAAACATGTGTACTTAAGCAGGCCAAAGGTCCAGATGACATCACTGCTAGCTGGCACACATGCGAAATTCTCCGTTAGTGGTGCTATTACATAACCCTTCTGCAGATATGAAATCTTCCCTAGCAGGATCTAGAGAGATGTACCACTCACATCCAAGTAAATCATCCTCCATCAACACTATCTCCAACTACATCAAACACAGAAGGAAGGCCCTTCCTCGAGACTGGTGTTTGTACCACAGCCCCTTCTCACTTTCAAGGCACCAGTCCAACCTCTTTTCAATTTCACAAGGCGCTAGCACGATCCTTATCCTTGAGGAGACAGAGCAGACTCTTGGCTCTTAGGTAGGCTTGTGCTCAGCTTTCCTCTTAGATAAAGAGCAGAAGAACAGGAAACACAAGGGAGAAGGAAGCCAGGAGGAAGTGAAAAGCACAAGTACAGTGTGCCCACAATGCTGTTCTTTTCCTAGTCTTCACAAAGTCCCTTCCACACCTTGCCATCTTTGCTCCCACAGGCAATAATTCTCACATCTAGTTCAAGCTTTTAATTTTACAGATGAGGAAACAGAGATCCAAATCCAACTTATTAACTGATCCAAAGTCACACAGATACTAATCAGCAAATTGACAGGAAGTTCCGTGATCTGCTGCCTAGTCACACATTCTCTCCTGACTCTGTCATATTCTCCACAGATTCCATCACAGGCTGAAAAACCAATGTTGTGAAGGGAAAGAGGAAAACTGCATACAGAGTACACATAAAAGAGAAAGTATGTGTTCCTGTCAAAGCACAGGCTTGTTTGAATGGTATACCCACTCAGCCAAAGGTGAACAGAAATCATTTGGTCAGGTGATAAACTGCATTCACACAGCTCAGGATGCACCAAGGGATGGCGCATGGCTCTGTTAGTAGGGACAGATAACCCATGGCCTTGTGATCTCTGTTCTTTAAAAACTGAAACTGCATGCTCAAATGTGTTAACACCTAAAACATCTAGTAAATAAACATTTGGCCACCTGCCTAGAGGCCTTCCAAATCCCTTCTAGTCTCAGATTGATCTGTGGCCCTCAGGACACCAGCGATATGCTCACTGTGACTATGCGGGAAGCTTGAATGCTTCTGTGGCTACTTCATAAAAATGAAGAATAATAGCAATTAATGGATGCACACTGCTTTTAAAATCTCAGGAAGAAATAGGAAGAAATACCAATACTTTATTATTCTTCCATATGCATAAACTAAAGAGGACATTTTATAACACAATTCTTAAATATTGGGCACTCTTGAAATAACAAATGGTGTCATATTCACCACAGTTTGACCTCTTAAAAACAAAAGTTTACTTTAAAGGAACTATTCTCTCTAAAAGTGGTAATGGACATTTGACTAAACTCAAGGTCAGATTTGACCCCATTTTGTTGTCTCTTTCTAGGTATGGTTGCATATGCTAAGAAGCGTGATCAAAAAGCAATACATCCTGAAAACCAGGAGAAACTCAAATCTACTTCTTGAATCATTGTTAAAATGATAATTTTTTCAAATGTTTATCTCTTTTTCTATACCTCTTATTTGCCATTGGTCAAATGTTTTGACCTTAAATGGTTATCATGCCAATTATAAATTTTAAAATTATCTTAATTAGAACTTCATGTTATTACTACTGGAAGCCATAGCAGTACTGCTCCACATATCACTACAAGATTTGATTCTTATGGTGCTGGGGATTGAATTCAGGACCTTGTCCAGGCCTAAGCAAGTGCTATTCCATCAAGCTATACCCACTTCTATAAAATTAGTTTGAAATTAGCCCTATGACTATATCAAAATGCTTAATATTAAACAATCCCCCAGTGTGTGGGAGGAAATGAAGTCCTGAGTAAGTGTGTGTTGTTGACATGAGCAGCCATGTCAAGGACCCAGCGCCTCAGACCCGGCCTTCCCCAGGTCAGGCTCTGGAGAGTAGCAGGGCATGGATATACCTGACATTTAGCTGAAACCAGTACATGTAGAAACTACAGACCACAGCTTTCTCATCCCAGATGACTGCAGCATCAGACTGTTCCTCTCCAGAAACTCCCTACTGAGGCTGAGTTTACAGACTGCTGCTGCTATGTCTCCACCGGAGACCAAGGCCCACTGTGTCCCAGCTGATGTTGTCTGTCATTTCTTCATTCCATTGCCCTAGTCAGATCAATCATGTGTCTATATAAAAATAATTAATATTAAACAGTCCCCAGTATTTAAATAAAAGCCCAAAATTATGTCACAGAAGAACTAGATGAAAAAAAAACAACTAACCAATCAACCACAACAAAAACAAACAGAAAAACTTAACCACTCAAAAAAATTATAACAAAAAAAATTATAACCATTTATATGTTGAACACAGAGTTTTTCTTGATTCCAACATAAAAGTTAGAAGCAGTTACTTTGGAATCCACCAACTCTTGAAATATCAATAGGAGGAGGGCTGCATTTAATTTCACCATCCTATAGTTTGAATACTGAGGCTGCTAACAATCTGTAACATCACAGATGACAAATAGACTACAAAGTCGGAAGGAGATAAACTTTCCAGTCTTCTCAAAAAAAATTAAATTTTACAGGAAACAAATGTTTAAATGCTAACATTTAAAAAGCATTTGCGTGCCCAACATTGGTTACCACCCTTATTTTAAACCATAGCTTTGCTTATTGTCTCCCCCATTAATCCAAAGACTCCACACCACAGAGACTCGTTGTCGGTTCATCACCTAGTATGACTAACCCAATCAGGCATTCGGTTATTAATTGCTGAATAATTCAGGATAAAAATGATTCAAATATTTTAACTGTTGGTCATTGCATATAGGGTTATGAAAATGCAGAATAGGAAAAAGGACATCATAACCTGAAGAATAAAACTTTAGTAACATTTTCACTTTCTATGTTCCACATTTACTTGCTCATCTCTCCTTCCTTCTTGTTCACATGCCAGACAAGCATTCTAATACTGAGGCACATTCCCAGCCCCTAACATGCATTTCTTGCTACCGATTAATGATTTCTTAAGCTCTGAAAATAAATCAGTTTTATGTTCTTTATTTGTTTTGTTTATTTGTTCTCCACAATAATCATGTTGTAGTTGGCACCACAAATTCATAATAACAAACTCTCAAGTTTCCAGAGATTTTGCATGTGGTCAAAAGAACAGAGCTAGCTAGCTAGCTATGAGTACGGATAGCACTTTGCCAGATAATCATTCTTCTGGTACTTTGCTCAGAAAACTTGAATTAACTAAAACAGACTTCGATTATAGTGATTATGACTTGATTAATAAGAAAGGCATAGGCTTTGAAGATGGATAGGCCTGAACTCAATACCTGCCTTTGCTGTGTGAATTTTGGCCTACAACTCAACCTCTCCCAGCTTTGATTTCCTGACAGGTAAAGGGGGTGGGGGGAATTAGTAAGATACAGTTTTAAATGCTTTGCTACATGAAAATAATGTAGATCAGTAAATATTGTATTATTTCAAATAACTACCAGTGTTTTGTTTCTGAACGTATGTCAGATTTGCCTTACTACACCAGAATTTGCATGTGTAAGAAACATAAATAAAAAATTTATTGGATTAAACAGCAACAGCATGGCAACAGGGTAAAAGTGGCATGGAGCTGCCCATGAGTTTGTGCTGGTACTGGTCGATAAGACACTTAAATCAAGATGTAGGTCCCTTGTAGGGTCAGGTAACCACAAGAATCACAGTTAATAATGCTGCTTAATCCTAAAAACAAAACTAAAAGATTTCATCCATAAGATCAGAGCAACATCCGTTTTCTTCTTCCACACCCTGGTTAGTGCTCAAGGAAAGTGTTTGGAAAAAACCCACTATAGCCCGTGGTACCTAGGAGCTACCAGGCACTGAGATTCGGAGCAACTCACCCCGGAGACTCCGTTGGTATAGCCCCAGACTGTCCTCCAGGGTAGAGTTCCCTGGGGACTTCGCCATAGGGTCAGAGATGGGAGTTATGCGGGAAAGTGTCCAGTACACCCCTCCGAGGACAGGCCTAGCGCTGGGGGTTGGGGGATGTCTGCCTGCTTCCTGTCGCTGCTGTCACTAGGGAGCCAGGAACCCCGGACCGAGGTCCTGAGGGCTCTTCCTATCCCCTGGCCCTCATGGTGAACGTCGGGAATTGTAGTTCTCAAGCTCAAAGCCTGCAGCCTCGAAACTCTTATGAGCCTTCAAACTATACTACACTTCCCAGAGGGCTATGCGCTCGGGGCGCCACTCCGGCAGTTTAGCGGCCTGAGCCGGTTGCCAAGAGACGGGTTGGCAGGCCGCGCCCTTTCCTTTTGCATAGCTTGGATTAGTACTGCTGTCCTGCCATCCTTAGTAAACTGTATCGACCCGCTTAATAGAACGGGCTCGGTGAGGGACTTAGACTCTTCAAAACGGGCCGGTGTGGAGTTGATCCATGAGCCCTCGCAAGGATTCACTGTAAACGAGGTTTTAGTTAGGCTTTCTGTCAAAAATTTTTTTCCTTAGAAAATGAAGTGTAAATCTTCAGCAGCCAGACTGTGAAGGCGGCGGACACTGCAACTCCTAGCTTGCCCAGAGCCCCGCCCTCCGCGTGAAGTTGGCGCGCTGCCCGCTGGGAATCGTAGTCCGGATTGGTTGCGGTCCCACTCCAGCCGAGCCGCTCTTCATTGTTCAAGCGGGTCTTGAGGGCACGCCTGCGCAGTGGGCAGCTGCTAGAGCGTGTGGGTGAGACCCTCTGCAAAGCCCCCTTTCATTGTCTGGGTCTGGCGCCTGCGCAGTGAGGCATCGCTGGGTCCTGGCTGGAGGAGGGAGAGGGCCTGGCTCGGTGCCCTCTGCGAGGCGCCTGCGCACTGAGCTGCCGCTCGCTGCTGTTCCCGCTATGTGTGGGGCGTGTGTGGAATAACGTTATTGCCCAGCGGAACCGAGGGGGCCCCAGCTCCACAGCGGCGGCGACGACGACGAGGACAACGGCGAGGGGGTGGGGGGAGGACAGCGTGGCAGAGACTGACGGGACGCGCCGCGCCCCGCCTCCCGGTCCGGTCCCTCGGTGAGGGGTAAGTGATGCGCTCGGGGTCGGCACGGCCCGGGATTCTGCACATCCTCAGCTCCGGCGGCCGGAGCCGGGCGCGGCCCGCGGCGGCGTGGAGTGCGGGCCTGGAGGCCGAGGGACGCCACCCGGACGCCCCGCGCGGCCGCCGCCCTCCAGTCTCCTCCCCTCCCCCATGGGCTGCGGCCGACTGCCCCGGGCCGGCTTCCCCTCAGTGCGCCCGTTCCTCTTCTGTTCACTCCCGCTTTGTGCAGCCGCAGCCTGAGCAGCCTGGGAACGCTGCGGGCGGTGCGTCGAGGGAATGGCTGCGCGGCCGCCGGGGAAGGGAGTTTTCCAGTGCGCCCATCCCTTTTGTAGGGTTGGTTTCGGGGTGTGAGGAGGGTGCCGGCGTTGGGGAGGGGGTGACGGACGACGAGCCTTCAGATGGCGTTGGGAGGGCGTGGAAGACTTGCTGTCACGCAGCTTGCCGGGCGACTGCACCCCACGTAGCCTCTAGCTCGGTAGTAAACCCACGGGAGGAGCGAGTGGCTTCCTGTGGGCTTCATTGTCCCAAGATTCAGTTGTACGGTTTGGGTCTAGTTCACTTCCATTTTATTCAAGGGGGAGAAATAGCAGCTGCGTGACACGTAAGGGAAGACAAGGAATTGTATCCTAAGTCATGTGATCTCTATTCTCTGATCTTGAGTATAAACTGTCTTCCTGACCCCCGATCCCCAAAGAATATAAAGACAGGCTGTACAGGCTAGAGTCCCAAGTCTGCCAAGCTGATCAATATAAAATTACTAGGTGACAATGAGGCTGGGCTTTTAGGTAGGGCCTGACAGCGAAGCTGTTGTTTAGCAGGGAAATGAACCAGCAGAATTATTTTTTCCACTGGGTGGGTAATGCGTTCATGTTCCTAAGGGAATATATTAGGATAGACTTAAAGCAAACAAAACAAAAAAAAAATAGGCCAGCTATGTTTTAGTTTCTGAAATCAATTCGGTTTTATTCTGTTAATGAAAATTCAACAAATTCAGGAATTTGTTGAAGCAAACAATAAATTTACTTGAAAATGCATCCTTTAAAATCGTTTGAAATCTTAAGCTTATGGTATTTGCAGTGCTTTGCCAATCTTTTTGCTTAAAACAAGCAGCCGATAGGATGAAGCAGGATGAGGAGGAGGAGCAAGTGGAGGGTTAATGTGAGAGTTATAAATACAGAACCTAAATCTTTACTGATAAAGCCCTATGTATTAAGCCTTCAGGGACTGAGGAATTGAGCACTAAGAAATAGCAAGTTAACCATTTTTGCCATTGTTTTTAAAAAAAAATAAAACCTGCGCAGCTTTTAGTTTTTCCTTTTGTAAGTACTATAAAACTAAAACGTTGGTGTCCCAAACCAGGAGTCTGAAGTGGGCTTAACAGAAACTAAGATACTAACAGGCAAAGTTGGCTGACTTGTCTGCCAACTCTGAAGCAATGGAAGGCAGAGGCAAACAAAACAAAGATCTTTATTGCAGTGTGATCTCTCCTATGTGTGTACCCTAGTCCCCTGTCCTGCACAGATTATTAGAACATATTCCACATATTCTTCGAGTGGTCTGCATCAGTTAACTCTATTCTCACAGTTGTATTAATTTAATCCTTACATTGTGACATATATTACTAATTATACTGAAGTGGAGCTTAAGTTTTATAGACTAAAGAAAAAATGTGCTTTTTGTAAAAAAAAAATGTCTTCCATACTTATTAATAACCAAAATGTAATACATGTCCTAATATTATAACATGATCAACTCTACAACCTGTGTTAAAAATAAAATATATACACAAGAACTTAATGATGTTGGTTTTTCTTTAATGAATTATATTCTTCTCAACTTACACTAGAACTCACCTTTTGATAATATTGGGGGAGCTTCTTTTGCTAAAGTAGATTTTTTAATACTTAACTTTTGTTCTTTAATTCTACTCTATCTTAATGTTATTTTATATTAGATTACAGCCAATTTCTTGTTTGTTTGGGGGTTTTGTTTTGTTGTTGTTTTTTGAGACATGGTTTCTGTGTAGCTTTGGCTGTCCTGGAACTTGCTCTGTAGACAGGCTGGCCTTGAACTGAGAGATTTTTCTTGCCTCTGCTTTCCTAGTGCTAGGATTAATGGTATGCTTGGCTTGGCTTAGATTTCAACCAGTTTAAAAAAAAATCATAATCAGATTCCATGTGTGAATTTTATTTAGTAAAATTTTAAGTATATCTTACCAATAAATTTCATGGTATCCTAAAATTGCTTTGTGTAGAATACATAATCTTCATGTTTCTTATTTTAGCATTAAAATAAACATCAATATCACTTCTGCATGCTAATTCAAATATCAGAGTTGTTTTTAAAATTCCATAATCAGTCATTTGTCACTTTCTTATTACTTTTTCTTTACAAGGGCAGGGGTCAAAACTCAATTTTATTATTGCATTTGGTAGAGATCAGATACTGCACCTCTAGTGGTTAAAGCTCAATATGTGAACTTTATATCTGTATGGGTTTGCTTTCTCTTTTTTTCCCGTGTGTGTGTGTGGTGTATTTACATACATGGGTATATGAATGTTTGCATGTGTTGGGGCCTGCATGTGTGCCTGTGCACATGGAGGCCTGAGACTGAAATCTTCCTTGATTGCTTTTTACATTGTTTATTTTGAGGCAGGATGTGTTTGTTGAACCTATAGCTTATGAATAAAGCTCACCTCACTAGCTAACTTATTCCAGAGATCTCTTACCTTTACTCTGAGCCCTAACTGTACATCCCCACACAGGTCACCAAGCCTGCCCAGCATTTACATGGGTTCTGTCTGTCTGAACCATCTGCTCGTCTTGCTTACTTAACAAGTCCTTTAACAGACCCTGTATGGTTTATTCACTTAACAAAATTCTGTTCCTGATAAATATTTTTCACTATTTAATGCATAATGATTTTTCTTCTGTCTTAAACATCAGACTGTTAAGTAGTGTACTATTCTAAAAAGAGTATGATAGATGACACTAAGCTGTAAAATACCTGTATAGTTGCAAGTTTTTCTAGATTAGTTAATACACCAATATTTGATGGATAGATAATGATTAAAGCATTAAGCATAGACCTCTTTCACTAAAATAATAGAGAGTCCTATTTAGTGGCATAAAAGCCTCAGACCATCTTTTCTCCTTTAATTTTCCTTAACAATGAAAATTTTTAGTAACTACCCTTGGCAAAATGAGCTTTGATTTATTTGCTCTAATGTTTTATGAGGGATGTGTTTAGTAGTGAGTTCACTTTTTTGTGGTATAAAAGAATAAGAAAACATCTGTAGTTTATTAAACTGGTTTTCTTGTCCAGTTTAGTTGAAATGATTGTGCAACAGGATATGTAATTTTTAGGCAAAGTAACATAGCAAATATGAAATCTATTTTCATGTCAAACAAAAGCATAGAAGAAACTGGAGGAAAACTAATGCCATATAAATTACTTTCATACAATAGTAACAATACAAGGGTGAAGAATCCCAAGCACTGTGTAGAATTGAAACCAAGTGAAACATAGCAGAGAATAAGCAACCATTTTAGTGCACTAATAATTAATAAATGCTACAGAAAATATTTCTCTTTGGGGGTATTATTGAAAAGGCAAAAAATACACTGTATGGAGCACTTACTAAATGGCAGGTTTCTTTTTTTTTTTTTCTTTTTAAACATCCTTTATCACAGTATTATCTTATACATTTAAAGTTTAAAACCTTGGGATTGGAGATATGGCTCAGCAGTTAAGATCACTAGCTGCTCTTCCAAGGACCTCAGTTTAGTTCCCAACAACAAAGAAGTTGTTTCCAACCACCTGTAATTCCAGCTACAAGGAGCCAGACACCCTCTTCTGCCCTCCAGACAACGGAGACACACATGGTGAATATTGTACACGCAAGCAAAACACATAAAGTCTTAATAAGCTCTTTAAAAACCTTGAAGCACAGAGTTAGTTAATAACTGTTTTTATGGCACATATCGCAGAATTGTTGAGTTTGTAACTGAACCTTTGTGATTTGACCAAAGTCAAAATTATTTTGCCTTATCTTTTTTTAGTAAGTTAAGTGATGATACCTGTTCCTTTATTGTCATTAATAAAATGCTGAAATTTAAAAATAAAATGCCACATGTTGCTAAAATTCTTGAGATTCAGCTTGGCCTTGAACTCTTTCCTAGACTTGAAAGGAAGTCCATTTAACCTTCAGAAATTTTAATGAAAGGTCTAGGTTGAGTCCTAGGCCAGAGGAGGTCCCAGCTAATGAGACTGAGCCATCTGCTACATGGAGAGTGGAGAGGAGTGGGATGCAGAGAGGGCCTTTATTCAGTATGGCCACACTAGGAAGGAACGAGTATCAGGATATAAATCCCTGTCTTCTGGATAAAGATAGGAGCTCTGGGATTCTATAATAATGGCTTTTGCTATGACATTTTCATATTTTAATCATCTCTTTGTCTCTGCCCATCTCCTCTCTCTATCTCAAACAGACACACACACACACACACACACACACACACAGAGTGTATGTAGAACCTAGGATACTAGAAAGAATCCCATAAGAGGGTAACATAATTCTTTTCTTTAGGGGACAGGAAAGATAAGAACACATGTGAGTTGGAAGATGAAGAGCAGAGAGTGGGGACAGAGAGGTGGGAGAGAAATGGAATGGAGGTGATAGTCAGCCATAACCCAGGAATTATAAAAAGCATGCAATCTAATGCCAATTTTACTATCTGAATTCTTCCCATTAGCTGTAGTTCCATCTTAAAAACAATACAATAAAGTTTTTCAAAATTACCACTCGCAACTTCATATTTGTACAGTTTCCTTTACCTTTCTTGGCTCTAACTAATTTGAGACAGTTGAGTTGATGTGGGTTTTTTTCCCAGTACAATTTCCATATTTAATTCTGCAGTTATAGTCTGGCTGTATAACTATTGCTTACTTAAAGCCATGTACTTTTGTTTGCAGTCTGAAGTTGTGTCATGTCTTTAGCAACAGTAATTTTTTTTTCAATTCTGAGACTTCCATGGGGAGGGTAATCATGGTTCTTGAAAGTTACATTCTTGTAATTCGGTGAAATTCTGTACTGCTTTCCTAATATTACAGTACTCTTTCTTACGAACTGATATTGTTAATAAGTCATTAGTTTTCTTTGACACTAGTTGTAAGTTTTGTTTTATTCTAGTGTTTTAACCATTAGAAACTCAACAACCTTATGTTGGTTCTCATTTTGTTTTTTGAGTTTTTTTTTCTGAAAACTACTAATGCAGTCTATATAAATATCCTTATGTATATTTGCTAGTCTCACATACTCCATTTATAACATGGGCAATATTTTTGAAGCAATGATTTACCCTTACCTTCTACTCAATTTTACCTGTTTTAATGTGACTATAATACAAATTTGTTGAAATTTTCTTGAATCATGAGTCTATCTTCTCATCCAAGGGATTAGCTTCCCTTCCTGGCTTTTGGACATTTATAAATTTAATAAGCCATATCTCTAATGTCTTCATCCTGTCCGAGTACTTCTCATAGTCAAGATTTATAAATAGAATCAGTGCCACATAAAATATGCTGGGGGTGGAGAAGTGATACAAAAGTAATAAAAATTATTTGTAGTTTGGTTTCTTTTTTTCCTTGATTAATAAAGGAATTAAATGAAACTAGGAGTTTTGAGGATATGGATGATAATGTCACTATATGATAATAAGGTTGAGTAAGGAAAGGTGCTATGAAGCAGAGTTTATCAGCACCAAGAAAGGCATTGCTGTTGTTAAGTTTGTGACAGCTGTAGAGTGCAAACACTACTGCATGGCTTGAAATGAGGACAGTGGTTTCACTACAACTGTATTTAGACCATAGCTGCAGAATTAACATATAAACTGGCCAGAATTTATTAAAATGATATTGATAAAACCTAAGGCCAGTTGACAGAAGAGAAGGCAAAAGAAAGTGAATAAAATTAATTAAATTAAAGAGGGAGGGATGGTAGACTTTCCTTTTTTTTTTTTTTTTAAGGTGTGAGTACATACAAATGGTTCAAGTGGTTCAATATTTTTAAATGGTATGTAAATTCCTTCTTACCCCTGTTTTATAAATACTGAATTACCACTTTCTCCAATGTATCTCTCAATTCAAACAATTACAAATAATAATCTTAACCCTCCTTCCATCTTGAATGCCATGATTTCTGAGTATTTGAGAAATCAGTCTTCAGAAACAATGGTCACCAACCTACCCCAGATATTTAACATTCCAGCTTAAGTGGTGGGGGGAAGACATGTAGGTATCTGGGTAGAGAATATTCTCACATGCAGTGTGGTTCTGCAGGGAATGGGATAAGTGAATTTGAGAACAAAGAGGCCACTGTGACTGGAGATGAGTGAGAGAAGGGAAGAGGAGGAGGAGGAATTAAAATGGGATGGAGCTTTTATTGGTTGATGTTATTTAAGTGCCGTGGGAATATATTGAGGACTTTGAAAGGATTGTTTTATAGATAGCAGTGAAAGGGGTGCAAGTATGGAAATGAAATGAGCTAAGAATTAATTGGAGTGATCTAAACTAACTGTTTAGAGTAACTGTGATGGTGATAGGGAAAGTTGTCCATGTCTGCCTTTACAGAATCAAATTTCTGTAAGGTTAGGAATCTTTTTTGAACATCTAAGTAAACATATCAAGTAGGTAATGGGATATATAAGACACAAATTCTGAAGAGATTTAAGGATTCATGAAATGTAAACACCACCAGTAAACTGAAAGAGATTAAATTGTATAGTACCCCAGAAGCCAAGTGAAGAAAGAAATTTTGGAGGTAAGAGTGTCCAGTCACGGTATCACATTTAATCACTTGAAAATATATAAATATATATATATATACACACACACCCTCTTAACTGGTGGTTACTGAGCAAGCTTTAAGACTTCTGGTTCTGCTAGATAATATACTTAGTAAAGGTTTATTATATGTTACATGGAATAACAAAAAACAAATTCAAACCTTAGAACTTGAATAGGAAGGGGTCTTACACTCTAGGCAAACAGCTAGAAAACTGATTTGAGCAAATCCAAGGAAAGGGGAAAGGAAACTTCTTTAGGAAAGAGGCATAAAGTATAAAATAATTTGGTGGAAAACACATTGGAAATAGAAGACTTTCTATGGAACTATAATTTAAAAATATAAGACCTGAAGATATAGTTCAGTGCTAGACTCTGTGCTTAACATGTGAGAGGCCCTGTATTCAGTCCACAGGTTAACAGAGTGAATAAGCACACACAAAGGCTTGATATCTAAATAGAATTAAATCTTCCAGTGCTTGAGACCTTTAAATAAAATTAGAATAGTATTTGCAATATGACCTATTGACATTTTCTTAAATACTTAGGAAAAAATTACATTTATTTGCATATGTATGTGGGTATGTGATACACAACAGGAGGCCAAAGGATAGCTTGGAGGAGTCAGTTCACTCCTTCCACTGTGTGAGTTCCAGCAATTAGCTCAGGTCATCAGGCTTGGCAGCAAGTGCCTTTACCCACTTAGCCATTTCTGGTTGATCTCCTATGTACATTATTTAAATTATCTTTGTGTTATTTACAGTGCCTAATACAATGCAGTATTCTACAAATACTTAATGTTCTGTATCACTTGGTAAATGATGTCAAATGAAAATTATATTCTGTGTATGTTCAAAACATGCGTAATTATTCTCTCCATCCAGTGTTTTTCATCTAAGTTTATTGGATCCATGAATTTGGAACCCTTGGGAATATGTGTTTGTGTCCAAATATACTTTGAGGACTTTACTGTTATTTGCTGTAGTTGCTCAAGAGAAATCCTCCTAAATTGTTCAACTAACACATTGCAAAGTGAAGGCTGCTTATTAATGTTTACTTATTCTTTTATGGATTTAAATATATTATATATTGTAAAATTTATAAAAATGTTGAGTCAAGAAGCATACACTTTGATAATTCACCAGCTATTATTTATTATCTCTTTCACATATTCTTGCCTATTCTTGGGGTTTAATTTGGCATGAATCTATCTTAGGCTTTATCACTAACTTTTTATTTAAATATTTTTATCAAGTTAGAAAAAAATTATAAAATATTTATTTAAACCCAGGACTTGGGAAAGAAATTTCACTTTGAAATTAGTATGAGTTTTAGAATTCTGCCTTTGTATTTGCATCAGATCTGATACAGTTCTTTCAAACCAAAGGAAAACAGTGATTTCTACACAGATCTATGAGAAATGTCCATTTTAATGTTTATAATTTTAAAATAAATTTAAATAAATTATAAATAAATTACATGTTGATAAAATAAAATCCTATGCCACTATATAAAATCTGAATTGGAACACTAGGAATGTAGTTTGGTGTAGATACTGCTTACCATGTGTGGGCTGTTGGGTTTGGATTTGATCAGTAGCATCAGAGGATTGGGCAGGGGGAGATTAAAAATATATTCTTAAAAATAAAATGGGAGCCATAGGAAAAGAACTACAAAAATGGTATATACTTTTGTCAGTGCCTTAGTTAGGGTTTTTTATTGTTATGATGAAACACCATGACTAAAGCATTTGGTGTACATATCACAGTCCATTGAGGAAAACCAAGTCAGGAACTTAAACAGGGCAAGAACCTGGAGGCAGGAGCTGATACAGAGGGTATGGGGGAAGGGTATGGGTGCTGCTTGCTGACTTGCTCAGCCTGCTTTCTTATAGAATCAGGACCACCAGTCCAGAGATGGCACAACCTGCAACAGGTTTGACCCTTCACCATCAATTAGAAATTAAGAAAAGCCTTGCCTACAGCCCTGTGTCTCATAGTTGTGAAAACTCCAAAGGCTACTTTTAAAGTTTAGCAAGTTAAATATCTGCTGAAGGTCTTGTCCCTAGAGATAGCATCATCTAGTACAATGGAATAGATGAACAAGAAGCTCCTTCTTAGTTTCTGTGTCTTTTATATATGTGCTGATTCTGTTTCTTCCCAAAGGCTGCATCTCTTCTTTATATTATTACATTATTATTGTTGTTATTATTTTATTATTGTTATTATTCACTTTATATCCCATTCCTCCTGGTCACCCCCTGTCACATCCTGCAATAATCCTCTCCCTCTCCCCACTCCTCTTCTCCTTTAAAAGGTTAAGGTTACCCCCCCCCCCCCCCAGGTATCTCCTCACCCTGGAACATCAAGACTCTGCAAAGCTAGGCACATCCTCTCCCACTGAGGCCAGACAAGGCAGCCCAGCTAGAACAACATATCCCAGGTATAGGCAACAGCTTTTGGGTATAACTCCCCACTCTAGTTGTTGGTACCCACAAGAAGACCAAGCTGCACATCAACTACATATGTGTGGGGAGGCCTAGGCCCAGCCCATGTATGCTCTTTGTTTGGTGGTTCAGTCTGAGAGCCCCGAGGGTCCAGGTTAGTTGACTCTGTTGGTCTTCCTGTGGAGTTTCTATTCCTTTCGGAGACTATAATCCTTCCTCCTATTCTTCCATAAGAATCTTGATGCTCCATCCACTGTTTGTCTGTGGGAGTGGGCATCCATCTGAGTCAGCTGCTGGGGAGGAGCCTCTCAGGGCAGCCATGCTAGGCTCCTGTCTACAAGCATAAGAGAGTATTATTAACAGTGTCATGGATTGGTGCTTGACCATGGGATGGGTCTCAAGTTGGGCGGGTTATTGGTTGGCCATTCCCTTAGTCTCTGTTCCATCTCCCATCCCTGTATTTCTTATAGACAGGATAAATTTTGGGTCAAAGGTTTTGTGGGTGGGTTGGTTCATCCACTAAGGTTCCTGCCTGGCCACAGAAGGAAGTCTTAGCCTGCCCCCCTCCCCCCCCCCCTCTCTCCTTGGATCTTGAAATTATTTTATTTTATTTTTTATTGGATATTTTATTTATTTACAGTACAAATGTCATCTCCTTTCCCCATTTCTTCTCCCTAGAACCCCCTATCCTATACCCACTCTTTCTTTATGGTTTTATACCATTTTGATTATATGTATATATTAAGGTCAGTTCTAGGTTGAGGGTCTAGCAATACAATGAGATGCAAATAGTTGAGGAACAAGCACTACAATAAACACAAATAGTCAAAGAAAAAGCAAGGCATTAAATACAGTTACGTGAACACTCCCATGATCACTGCTTCTAGGGCTTATCAGGATGACCAAAGTATCTGAGCCTACTTCCCTATCCTACCCCAAGGTCATTTTCATCTTTGAAGCCTACTTCCTTGTTCTAGTCTAAAATTTAGAATCCTGTCTGTAATTACTTCTTTGTTCTGGCCTAATATCTAGATTCCTGCCTGAGATTACTTCTTGGTTGTAGCCTATGATTTAGACTCCTATTTGAAATTACTTCTTTGTTCTAGCCCCAAAGGCTCTCCACCTCTCCCCCTTTTTTATTTTGTTAACAAGACTGAACCTGTCTTAGGTCATTCTGAGAAGAATGCCTTTCTTACTCATCATGGAATATGCATTATCCAAGGCAATGCACTTCTGTCTTAGGTTGATAAGGCTCTGTGATGAATCTTACCCGTCCTTGGCTTGCCAGTCTGTTAATTTAATAATTTTGTCTGGGGTCCATTTTCAGGTTTAAGCCATGTACTTTGGCTGCCAACATGTTGATGTTGTTAAAGATAAGCTTTAACAAGGTGGGCAGGAATAAAAGGATTCCCAGGACGAGATGGGCTAGCCTGATCAAGCTATATATGCCATTCCTGAGGTTTGTTCAAAATGGAAATACTGACCTCAGGCCATGGATAATTTAATCGGCGTTATCTGCAGCATCAAAGGTCAACAAAGCAGCATTCTTTAAATTCATAATCTCACTATGCAAACACACCCAGAAAGGTGTTAGGATTATGCCAAATATCCTACAAGTGTCTTTAAACTTTTTTCTAATTATAATGACAATCATTATGAATTTCAGAAGTAACACTACTCCAATAATATTTGTCATAACACTTGGGATGTCTCCTAACTCTTGAACCCTGAACCTCCTTCAGATAATTTGAATGGGTTATAGAGCACCATTCATTGTTCCAGATAAATATAAATCCTTTTGTATACTTAATACATTAGTAACATTTTTTGCTAGATGGTTAACAAAAATAGTTGTCTTAACTCCTTGTGTCAATGCTATTGCAGAAGCAGTGGTGCTAACAATGAATGGAATTAAAGCTGTTATACCAGCAATAATCAAGCCTGCTACCCTCTTGCTTCTGCTTAAAGCCTAACTCCCTTCTTCTTGCAGCACTTTCAAGCTTTTAATACTCAGGGCAGTGAGACGAAAGCTGGTTGATAGACCCCCGTAACAGACATGTCAGGTTTCAACACACTAACATAATTGGAAATTATACAGTCAATGCAACTTACAATAAATGCTGTAGAAAAGACAAAACCAATTTTAGCTTGACAATTAAAAGAGCCTTAAAACATGCACTAACCCTTGTTTGAAATCCAGATCATGTCCCAACATTATCTCTTGCTATCCTAACATCATAGCAAGCTACAGCTGGCTTCCAAATATGTTCCTGACAAAGTCCAGATCCAGTCTTCCAAAAATAGACTGTTATTTCCCATATTGGATTGATTTCTAGACCAGTACATGATTGAGTCCTAATAGCCGGGCACCTTTAAGAAGAATACAAGAGACATAGTTTCTCTTTTCAGTTCTCTATCCCACAAGGTCTAAAAACTTGAGGCAAGGCAACTTGTCCCATCTGGGATATAATCAAGCAAAGGTGGGTCAGAAACATATGTCCAGTACAGCTCCCCAGCCACCCTTGTCAGGGCACTCAGCAAGCTCACAGGTTGGCATCATTCTCTGTCTCAGCAACAGTATGTCTCACCAATCTTTTTAAAGTTCCATGGCCCTCTTCCACAATACCTTGTCCTTAAGGATTATACAAAATCTCCGTAATAAATTGTTGACAAAAAGTCTCGACTGCTCAACTATAATTGCCAGACCCATTATGTTTTTTTTAATTGGATATTTTATTTACCTTTCAATGTTATCTCCTCTCTCATTCCCCCCCCCAAACCCCTTATTCCATCCCCCCTTCTCATATTACTATGAGGGTGTGCTCCCATCATCCTCCCATTCCAGCCTCCCTGCTCTCAAATTCTCCAACACTAGGGAATCCAAACTTTCAGGCACCAAGGCTGTCCACTTCCACTGATACAATATTACTTACTTTTCTCCTTGTGATTAAATACCTAGTAGAAAGAATCTGTAGAAAGGTTTACCTTTTGGTTTTCTTCTTTGTTTTACACAAGGTATAGTCCAAGCACAGCAGGGAAGGTCTGGTAGCTGGAGGGTACCAGGGGCATAGGGTCTGACTTCTTTAAAACTAGGCAGATTAGAAAGCAGAGAGCTGGCCCATAAACAGGGCAAAACTATAACTCTCAAAAACACTAGTAGTCTTTGCCGTCTAGGCTTGATGCCTCAAAAGTTTCATGAATTCTCCAAACAATATTCAGACACATGAGGCTATTGGATGGCATTTAAGATCCAAACTACAACAAATACCTTCATTTAAATCATACCAGAGTGTGAAAGAAATTAAAGGATATGCAAACTACATAGTGGTATATAGAGATTGAAATAAAAAGGGTGATTGTGAGGTTTGACAGGAGGACAGAAATGTAGAATTGGAGAAAGTTCAATTTTTGGAAAGGAAACGCATTTGTTTTATTGGAGTTAGGGTTGACATATGAGTTCATGGAGGGTCAGTATATCATTTTCTAACAATAATTGTTCATAAAATTACTAACATTTGAGGCTAAGGAAATAGCTCACTGATTTAAGCACTTAACCAAGCAAGTGTGAAGACTGGAGTTCAGATCATAGAAACCCAACATAGACACTGGGTAGGTACGGCAGTCTGCTCAAAATTCCAACCCTGGGAGGTGAGATTATCAAAACTACCCCTATTTGTAAGATCTAGGCTTGAATTTGAGACCCTGCTTCAATAAATACTGTGGAAGAGTAATTGAAGATGTTTCCCAATACCAGCATCAGGCTACCACATGAACGTGCACTCAGGTGCACTCACATGACTCCACATACATGAGAAAGAAGGAAAATTAACATTTTTCTCAACTGAAAAATGTAAGATACACGTGCATACGTTTTACCATCTTAAACATTTAAGTCTAGTATATATACACAATACTGTACAGATAGCACCACTATTCATCCATAAAACTAAATGAACTATTAACCAGTAGTTCCTTCAGTGCTCCCATCTCCAGGTCTTAGCAACTACTTTCCTTTCTCACTCTGATTTCTGCTACTGAAAGCACCTCATATAGTTGAAAATATATAATGTTTATAGTTCTGTGAATGGCTTATTTTACTTAACATTGTCTTCAAGGTTGATCCATACTGTAGCAGGTGTCAAAATTCTCTTTTAACAATGCACAATATTACGTTGTATGTACCATATTTTATTAATTCATCTGCCCATGAACACTTGTATTATCTCCTAGGTATTGACTATTGATAGTACTAATGATTTATCTATGTTCTGCTTTTCTGCCTCAAAATTGCTGATATTCAAAATAATACTTCCAAGTGTTTTATGCTGGTGTGTCTGAGAATTATCCCCTTTGACAAAATCTCTGTATTTCATGTTCCCAGAAATTATCACACATTGTACTGTTTTTATTGAATTCTTAGGAACCTTGTGAAGTCAGGTAATGATGAACATAATTATTTTCAGGTGGAGAGCCAAAAGAATTCAGTCTAGACCATGAAAGAACACAGGTGATTCAAAGTTTAGCTAAAAGATGAGAGTTCATTTTTCTTCTAATTTACTAACTTATTTTTAAACCTCTGCTGCTACCTTTATAAATGAAAGTACAAATCTCTTTATGCTCTTCTGATTAGACTAAATTATCAGCTTATCCATATTGTCTGCTATAAATACAGAACACTTAACTGAAGCCATCCTTCATATAAAAAGCATATGGTTTCTGTTTGTGGAGCTGCTGTAACTAGAGTAACCACTAACCACCTGTTTAACAAAAGTTACTCAGTTCTACAAAGGAAAGCAAGTCACAGTTTCCATGTTTAGAAACTGGCAGAGAAGCCTTGGTAAGAACTCTTAATGCCTCAGTCATGCAAATGTGTAGCATTTTTCTGGTAGGACTGTTCACTGAGGATTTAATAAATGATTTTATGAAGGAAGTTTATTAAGTTGCTACCTTTTCTCATCAAATTCAAATTTTCTTTTGAAAATGTATAATAAAGTTAGATACAACATCAGGCTTGATACTTGGAATGCCATCTATTTTTTTGGTGAACAAATATTAAGTTGTAGATTATATTTGTTCTTGGTTCATATTTATTTTAACTGCTTTTAAAGAAGAGTTGTTGATTTATATGGCAGATAATAAAGGTAAAATTTAGGCATTTATTCCAAAATAACGAGTATAGAACAAAAGTATTCCCTCCTCTCCCTCCCCACCCCACCCCCGTCCTTCATAAAACTATTCTTACTACTGGTTTTTCATGTGAGCATAGAGTCAGTATTTTGGTAAGAATCCAAAAACAGCACAGCTGCAGATTTATTTTTTGTGAGGAACTGTACAAATGAGGGTGGAGATTTAAAGTAAAGGAAGTTTTCCCAAGAACGTTTTTCATTGTCTGTCCCAAATCAAATTAATTATAAAGCAGAGTTGAAATTTTCAGTGTCATACATGTGTTTCTGTGTGTGTGTGTGTGTTTCTCAGAGATGCTTCATCTGACTGTCCATCTTAAAGAATTTTACCCTAAACTATTACATTATTCTTTTCTCTCTGATTTATTTTTTCTCTCTTCTGCTGTCAGGAAAGCTACTTTAGTCCATTTAGCCATTTGTTTATTTTAGCTTCTGTGAGATTAGGTACTTTTTCTATCCTAATTCTCTACTTTCTTCCTAGTATCTGTAATATTTAAAACTTAAAAATGAAAATGGATTTTTACCAAATTTCTATAATGTTGGAATTGATGTATAATATCTTTGGTCATTTCCAAGGAAATACAGTATTTTTAAGACACCATATTTTTGCTTATATATGTTCATTTTTTACATAAGAAGTTCTTAGGAAAATGTCTAATACATGTTAAATGGTTAATAAATTCTATTATTATGTACAGGATCACAGAAAATTATGTGCTTGCTTTTCAAACCCCAGTGGCATTTTGTTTGATTCTTAATTCATATGTGAAATGAAGCTATAGCTATTTCTTTCATTTTCAAATACAGGGCATCAAAATCAAAGACTTTAATGTCAAGCATGTCAAGCATATTTTTTGTTAGAGCCTGACGTCGGTGCCAGAAATGAAAAAAGAATCTTTAATTTGTGTATTTAGTTATAGTTTTTCCTGTTTCTTTTAAGTGCTTGCCATGATAGGGAAAAGCATGATACAAGTTAT
The DNA here is from genome assembly GCF_011762505.2 of Arvicanthis niloticus. NCBI lineage: Eukaryota > Metazoa > Chordata > Mammalia > Rodentia > Muridae > Arvicanthis > Arvicanthis niloticus. The sequence continues at coordinate 66,772,887 of NC_047673.1, read as the reverse complement.
AAAGCCTTATGGGCTAGTTCATGCAGTGGTTTATTACATGTGTTTAGTTCATGAATCTTACTGATGGTCAAAGGACAAATTTGAAAGGTGAAATTTATCACTTTATTGTTGTTTTTTAACTAAATCTCAGTCATTCTGTTTTACCAATGAAGACTCAAGACCCAAATACTAGGGTGAAAGCCTGCTAACTCACTCAGAGAGGCAAAGAGAGCACCCAGCTGACCTTCTTCCTTAGCTGACATCCCAGAAGGAATTCCCTCTCTCAGTGTCAGAACACCTCCTTCAAACCAAATATCCTGCCCTTCTACTTCCTATGTGTGTCTGTCCATCCTTCTGACTCCCTCTTACTATTTTTTCTTTTCTTTTTTATTATTTCCTACATCCCAATCTCAGCCCTTCTTTCCTCACAGTCCCATCCTCACATACCCATCTCCCTATTACCCCGTTTCCTTCTCCTCAGAGAATGTTGTACCTGTGTGTTACTTTCTCAGAGATGCTTCCTCTGACTGTCCATGGGTACCACCCTGCCCTGGTACATCAAGTTGCAGCAGGACTAAGTGCATCCTCTCCCACTGAGGCTAGACAAGGCAGCCCAGCCAGACAAAGGGGATCCAAAGGCAGACAACAGAGTCAAAGACAGCCCCTGCTCCAGTTGTTAGGGGACCCTCATGAAGACCAAGCTACACATCTACAAATATGTAAGGGGCCTAGGTCTAGCCTAATGTATGCTATTTGGTTGATGGTTTAGTCTCTGTGAACCCCCACAGGCCCAGATTAATTGACTCTGTGGGTCTTCTTATGGTATCCTTGACCACTCCAGCTCCCTCAATCCTTACCCCAACTCTTCCACAAGTCTCCCAGGGAAGCTGTAAGTCTCTGCATCTGTTTTCATCAAGTTCTGGATGAAGCCTCACAGAAGACATGTACATATTCAATTCCTGTCAACTGGTTGCTTGCTCCGCCTCTTGACCTATAGTTGATTTTATTTAATCCTGTTTACAATTTTCAAGCAGAAAGCTCTTGGATTAAAGGTGTGTGCTAAGGCTGAGCCACACCTCAACTAAAAACAGCTTTCTCCAGTAAATAACAAAATCTCAGGGTTCACAGTGTGATCAAATATCCTGCAACACTTTATTCCTCTTTGTTTCAAGTTTTACTATTTTATTAGGAGAAACATATACTCTGAAACAGCTAGGCAATGAGTCAGATCTTTAGAGGCCATTGTCTCTCACGTTTCCTGATAACTTGAAAAAAAAGTTGTCAAATGATAACATTTTATCATCAGATAAGGTTAGAGAAAAGCCCTCTCTGCTCTGAAGAATGATGGTCCTATTGTGAGGACAGCTATTTATTTGTCTGCAATAGCAGAGATTGTAGGGTAAGATGAGCCTTATTCTGTGTAAAGCCATCTGGTGATGAATCAGCCAGCTGATTTGCAGAGCATAAGGATGGACTATCCTTAACATGTGGCCTAGTTCAAGTAATTCCATGCATTAATTATACACTAGGTATGTAATATAAGGAAGCCAGTTTTTTGGCATGGATTGTACAATGCACTATTTCCTAGTTCTGTAGCAATGCTGTTGTGTGTCTCAAAACTCCATTATAATTTATATCATTCAGATCTCTCTTGACATCAGTTCTCAATTGAGTTACATGTAACTACAAGCAGCAGTTTGAAAATTTATGTTTTAAATAACAATACAGTAGTGGATTTCCCTCTGGCATTTTCATACATGCTTCTTTTTCTTTGATTATTCTTTAGTTCCCTCCCCCACCCCCTGTTCTTTCTCTTTCTCTACCCCTTAGTCCCATTCCACAGTAACTTCTTTTCCTGTTCCCCCGAAGAATTCTCTTTACTTCGTAGTCCTCTCTGAGTCACAAACACACTCACAAAATTAAAATTCAGAATCCACATATGACAGAAAAGATGGGATTTTTCTTGCTGAGTCTGGATTACTTTCTCTTTAATATACTAATTTTCAGCTATATTCATTTTCTTGGGAATGATATGGTTTCATTTTTTATGCTTGAATAAAATTGCATTATATATATGTACCACATTTTCTTTGATTTATCAGTTTGGATGTAAAAATGAACTCTTCTGACAGGAAAGTCCAATTTTAAAACTAGTCTAGGAAGGTGGGGGTGTGACTGTGGTTCTCAGTAGATTTACCTACTGAAATTTAAATGGCATTTAAATGATGGAATGTTAAACTGTTGTCATCTAACTGCTGAAAGGCCCAGCCCTGTGTGACAAGATGATAACCTGTGAGAGATTGCTAAAGAGGTGCAGAACTAGGAAATAAGGGCCAGCTTTACTTAGTAACACATTAGGTGACCTTAGAGTTCCAGGTTACCTGCAAGCCAAGAAGTCTAGTGGAGTTGTCTTCATTCATAAATACCCTCTGCGGTATATTAGATTTGATCTTTTACAGAGAGAGGGGTAGCAAAGTGGGCAGTGGTAGGAAGAAGGGACGAAGGTTGTCAAACATTTACAATGGGTAAAAGATTGTTCTAGGCTAGAACCTAGAGATGAAGAAACATTATGGCCTTCCTCTGGCAAGTGTGAGATCATCTTATGTCCTCATTCCAGTCTGGAATAAGAACAGCGTCCTGTTTCCATCTAACTTCCCAGCATTCTCTACAGGATTTAGTTCCCTGAGGCAAGATTCTTTTGTTTGTTTGCCCTAGCAACCCTGGATTTGGTAGGCAGCTCAATAGGTGTGTGTATATATATTTAAGTGTATTATTTATTTTAGTACATGTATACTTGGTGTAAGCATTTAAATGGGTTGAACTTGTCTGTCTCCTCATCACTGACTCTTTTTCTAATGTTTTGGAATCCATTGTGTACTATCTATAGTTACATATCCAATAGCAGAGTGTCTTGCTTCTACTGAACTATAATATAAGTTGATCATTGATCACCAGCCTCTCCTCATCCCCCCTCTCCTAGCCATTCCCAGATACTACCATTCTATGACAGCAACAGTTTTGAATTGTGTAAACCAGTGAGGATTTATGTTATTTCCTTTTTCTGTGCCTAGCTTATTTCATTTAACCTGAGAGTCTCCATTTCCATCAGTGCAGTGTCGAATGGCAGAATTCTGTGCTTTATTATGGTTGAACCATATTGCCTTCATGAGTAGATGGACACTTTGCTTGGTTTCTTGGCTGTTGAGGTTAGTGCTTCAGTACACTTGGGAATGCAATGTTTCCCTCATATATCTACCTCCTTTGCATATAGGACGAATAGGGCTGCAACATCATACAGTGACTCTATTTTTTTAATTTTTAGGAACCTCCAGAATGCATTTTATAATACCTGTGTCAATTTACATTCCCATTTGAGTTCCTATCAGCACTTGTTATCTTTTAGGGTATTTGGACAGCACCTACTTACTGGATTAAGGTTCATTGTGGTTTTGTCTTCCATTTCCCTGGTGTTTACTGCTGCCCACTTACATGTCTTCTTTTAAGAAATACCTGTTTGAGTCTGTTGCCCATTTTTAAATTGCTTGGGATACTACATAGATGACCTACTTGTAGTCCCACCACTCAGAAGGTGCATGCCTAAGTTCCCTAGTTCAATCTGGTTAGCTAGACTACCTGGATCAGGAAGATACCCATTGCCAAACTCTGGTCTTTTCATGTTCTCTTGCCACAAACACAAATATACCACAAATACACACATGAAAAAAGAGTACCCGAGGGAATGATGAGAAAGCTGTCTTAGAGATACCTGGAGAAAAACAGAGAATGTAGCTTTGTATTACATTGCATTTCCCAGAAGAAAAGATACTGAGTGGACTCAAGATTATTACTTTAGGGCGGTGGTGGTGCACGCCTTTAATCCCAGCACTTGGGAGGCAGAGGCAGGCAGATTTCTGAGTTCAAGGCCAGCCTGGTCTACAGACTGAGTTCCAGGACAGCCAGGGCTACACAGAGAAACCCTGTCTCGGAAAAAAAAAAAAAAAAAAAAAAAAAAAATTATTACTTTAGCCCCAAAAGGAATGTAATACCCTACATGTTAAATTTAAGAAATGTGCATTTTCTAATTTTAAACTTAATGAAAAGCCAAATAAGATTTGTAAAAAGCTATTTTAACTATATTATTTTATGTAGTTATAATTATATAAGTACATTTATATATAAAAATTATATATTACATAATCACAGTGTTATGTGTTGTGCTTTATAAAGACTGTCTTACAGCAAGTAAAAATTAAAGGATGCAGCAAGCCAGTGGTGGCGCAGTGACTAAGGTAGCCACCTGCAGAGGGGGAGCCCGTGCCCTTTGCTCTCTCTCTCCCAGTCCGAATCCTGCTTTCCCTGTGTGACTCTGCCCGAGTTTCATGGGAAAAAAAAAAATTAAAGGATGCTTTATAGCATATGAATGATATTTGTTTAAACTGATTTTTATACATTAAGAAATTATTCTTTTTGTCCATGTATGGTTCTTGTGTTTAGATTGCTTTGTTCAAGATGAATTGATTTACTTTGATTATATCATATAGTAGTTTCATTTTTGCTCCCTTGAAAAAATATGCAACTTTTGACCTCCTTACTATACAATGTTTTAAAATCATTCTTTTGTGTAAATGGAGTGTGTAAATTATGTAATATATTTACAGAAAGATTCCTTTAATTCTGGTTCTCTGTTGACTTGACCATGGAGACTGCATAGGGAAGGAAGTGCTGCAGCACCAATGTGACAGAAAGTATATGAAGACTAAGATCGTCTGTATTAAATAGTTGGACGACTGGAGAGTTAATAAACTACATAAAGCAGCCAAACTGATTAAATAAGCTGAGAAAGTAAAAAGACTTGATTGTTTTAACTTCACACAAAATTATTTCCTTATTTTGGTAAAAGTTGTATATGTCAGGTATGTGTAGGTGACTGGGTTTTTTTGTCAGCTTGACACAAATTAAGGTCACTTAGTAAGAGAGAACCTCATTTGAGAAAATGCCTCAAACTGGACTGTAGATAAGGTTGTGAGGCATTTTCTTGATTGGTAACAGATGTAGGAAGGCCTATCCCACTGTAGACAGGTCCACCCCTGGGAAAGTGGTCCTGGATTGTATAAGAAAGCAAACTGAACAAGCCAGGATAGTATATTCCTCAATGGCCTTTGCTTCAGTTCCTGCTCCACTGTCTTTCTCTGAGTTCCTGCCTTGGCTTTCTCCAATGATACCCTGTAGCCTATAAGCTAAATAAACCCTTCCCTACCCAAATTGCTTTTCATTATGGTATTTTATCACAGAACATAAATCAAACTAAGACAGTCACATTTAACATAGAACATACAGGATTCTTACCAGAACATAGGATAGTGTTGCCTTTAGTGTATACATCTATTTTATTGTAGAATGTATCTTTCCATTATAGTAAAGTTTACTTCCTAGTCAAGGGCAGCACAGTATATACATCTTAGGAAACGCTGAAAATATTCTTTGGATTCCCAAGACAAAACTTGAGTAGATGGTATCATGACACTAAGTATAGGAGAGGAAACTAAGGAACATGACACTTATACTGTGCCTGTGATCGTGCAGAGTAAAAGTAGTAGAATAGGATTCAGACTCACCCCTTAATCTTACTGACTCAAAAGTCAGAAATTGTTACTGACAATGTCATATCCCATAGGACAGTAATTGTTAAAAGCTCAGTCTACAGGCCCTTGTGTGTCCCTGAAGGCAATCTTTTCAAGGGTAGGGTTCATGGGACCAGATGTTTAATGAAGTCAAAGGACTTTCTGCTGCTTGTTGCATTTCTTTAGCACACCTGATACAAAAACAACTGTGGTAAACTTAAGCTCAGTAGCACAGATCAAGGCAGTGGACCAAACTGTATGTTGTACATCTGTAATTTTAAAAACAATTTTAAAAATCCACTAGCTTTACCTAAGACTGTCTCACAAAATGGTAACAGTGGATGACTGTGTTAAGTGTAGACCCTGAAGTCATACTTTTGTAGTGTTCTGCAGGACTAGAGGAAAGTACTTACAGAGCACTTAACCTCTGTGCCAGACTACTATGGCTGTCTCCAAGAAAATGAGTTGGGTCACTGTGTGACTTGTAAGCCTAATTAGGCCCAAGCTTTCATAAAACGTCAGTTGCGCTTCAGTTATTAGTAGATTGGTAAGCAGAACTAAATATTTGTCAAATGAACCTCAAGAAAAAGTGACAGGACTTTATCTTCAGTCATATAAAATTTTAGGTGTCAAGGATATTACTTGAGATAATGAGTTCTGTCTGTGAGCCATAGTAGTGCCCTAATATTTAAAGACTTTTCTGTTGACATGGGTAGTGATATTTAATAGATGGGTTTTAAAGTAGTATAAATGAAATGTTCAAGTATTTGTAATATCTACATAGTCCTGAAAACTGTTTTTCAAAAGACCAATTTAAAATGTTACAAGAGCTCATCCAAGTAGATGAATTTGTGCATAACTATGTGTGAAAGGCTCATTGGTACCGAGTTTCCAAATTCTAGATAATCAAAAAACTTTGCCTGTGTATAGTTATTTGTTAGTATCTTTAAAATCTCCCTACAGGACATTATCCCTGAATCAGAGGACACTTGCCGGATTAACATTCCTCAAGCCTCAGGGTGGGGAAGGCCCAAAGCAAGAAGACATTCCTGACCACAGAGAAAGATGCAAGTCATCTGGGTGGTACCAAGAAATAGCTAACTTTCCACTGTTCTTGGTTATCCCCCCCCCCCTTTTGAGGTTTTCCCAGTGTTACAGCCTGCTTATGTTCAAAATTTGTAAAATAACCAATCATGTGCAACCTCGCGAAAATGCAACCAATCATGTGTAACTGCGCGAAAATTCCTTCCTTTCCCCACCCCATGCTATTTAAAAAAACCCCTCAGTTTGCTGGCCTTTTGTCAAAATGCTGTTCCTGCGTGGAGCAGTTTTGACCTTGGCTAGCCAACTCTCCCCAATAATCCTCTGCTGATTGCAAATAAATAAATAAATAAATAAATAAATAAATAAATAAATAAAATCTCCCTACAAATATTGTAAAAGACTTAAAAGCCCTTTTTCTATCACTCAAAAATGAGGTTTTCTTTACATATTTCTACTTTAAAATTATGGTGGGAGAGTAATATAAGAAGGTAGAATTTCTTTCTATTAATCCAGATGTTTAAAAGATAACCCATCATTTTTAAGTAGTGCTATTTTTTTCCATTGGAGAAGGGGTAAAATATGAATATTTTAAACAAATATTAGTAATTTTGAGTGAAATTTCTTTATTATTATTTTAAATGAAACAAGTAACAGTTTTTCAGGTATATTATAACCCTTGTAAACAAATACTTCTAGGGGTTCCTCCCCCTTTTTTAAGTATTAGAGACTACTAAAAAACAAAAGTTTAAGAATTACTACTCTAAGAAAAATGTATTGAGAAAGTAAAGTAGCAACTCACACCTGTAATCCCAGCACTAAGGAGGCAGTGGCAAGAGGATTGGTCCAATTTGAGGCTATCCCAGTCTATTTAGCAAGTTGCAGGAAAGGAGTGGAGGGGAGGAGGAAGGAATTGATTTTTTTTATATTCAAATTGTATTCAGTATCTCTACATTTGATAGACACCAAAGCGGTGCCTTTGGTTTGCACATTTACTCTAGTTAGAGATTAGATATACTTTATAAATTTTAGTCTTTCTTATACTGTTTTTCAGCAAGACATGTATTTATACAGTACAAGTTTTTAAGTTACTACACTACTGTGTATATTTATTTTGAAGTTACAGATAGAGTCTAGAAGCCTTTTAGAATTGTAATAAAAATTACTAATGATTGACTACTGCCTTAGTCAGGGTTTCTATTCCTGCACAAACATGACCAAGAAGCAAGTTGGGGAGGAAAGGGTTTATTCAGCTTACACTTCCACATTGCTGTTTATCACCAAAGAAGTCAGGACTGGAACTCACACAGGGTAGGAACCTGGAGGCTGGGATTGATACAAAGGCCATGAAGGGATGTTACTTAGTGCCTTGCTTCCTCTGCCTTGCTCAGCTTGCTTTCTTATAGAACCTAAGACTGCCAGCCCAGGGATGGCACCACCCACAGTGTGCTGGGCCCTCCCCCATGGATCACTAATTGAGAAAATGCCTTGCAGCTGGATCTCATGAAGGCATTTCCTCAACTGAGGCTCCTTTCTCTGTGATAACTCCAGCTTGTGTTAAGTTGACACACAAAACCAGCCAGTACAACCACCTTCTTCAATCTTTCCTTTTTAACTGGACTCTGAGTAGAGTCTTCTGGATTATGACACTGATGAGAATGTGGTATATTGAATGAAAATGTTGAGGGCAGTTCTGTTTGAGACCTGCTTGCAGGGCTGGTGACAGATAGTGAAGAGTTTCTAATGTGTTCTTGTTCACATCTGCAGGATAATGTAGCTTTGCTAAGGATTCAGAAGCTAAGCAGAAATGAGCTTAACATCCTGGTTTTTGGTGAGCAGTGGAGGCACTCGCCACAGGCTGCCACGAGAAATGATTTTCGTTGGAAGAGACGACTGTGAGCTCATGCTTCAGGTGATGTATTGGCCTTCTCTATATGCAAGTACTAAGCTGGGCATCAAAATATGTTTTCTCCTTACAGAACCAGAGCATTCAGTTGAAGGTCAGATAGACTAATTTGCTCACCTGACTCTCATGTCAGTATCATCTACAATAAGTTCAGTGTTTTGAGGATTATTTTTTGGAAAATGAAAACTTAGAATAGAGAAGTGTTTGTGTGCATGTGTGTGTGTGTGTGTGTGTGTGTGTGTGTAAGAGAAAGATAGAGAAAGAGAGAGAGAAGGGGAAAGGTACAGGTACATATAGGTGCACACATATGTCCCTTTTTATTAACAGTTTTTAACCATATGATAGGTAAAAGATTAGAAAATAATTTATTGGATATCTGTGTATCAATTTCACAATTTTTAAACAATATGTAGTTTGATACACTCAACAAAATAAATTAATTTAAATTCTCTCAGAATTATAATATGGATATAATACAAAGAGTATTTTAAATATTTAACTACTTTCCTCATTCAGAAATAATGCCAAACTCATGCTATATCATAACACAGTTTAAATTTCATTTAATCTACTTTTTTGATCTATCCCTGTATGAGCTGTCTATCAATATTGTATGTATTGGTAAAATTCTTTTTTGTTATTTTAGTATTTTCTTTTAGTTTAATTGTAAACTAATTTAAAATTTAGCTTAATTTCTTTCTCTTAGTCCCGCAGTGTAGATAAGCAACATGCAGTAATCAATTATGATGCATCTATGGATGAACATTTGGTGAAAGACTTAGGCAGCCTAAATGGGGTAAGTTACTCTTTCTTTGAATATTTGACTAATGTTAATAAAGTTTCAGTACTTGTTTGTATGTTTTCCTTTTTCTTTAGTTTGTGTTCCCTTGTAAATACTTGCAAGGTGCACAGTACATTCAAGTCTCACAGAAGCAGCTAAGGAGTGATAGAGGAGATAAGAAAGGTGTTTAATGATGTGACATGTGAGAAAGATTCTCTTAAGATGAGACTGAAGCTTAGCCTCAGCACGTGCCTGCAATCAGTGTGTGGGAGAGCACAAAAAGGAAGGCCCTGGCAGAAAGAATGTGGGAACTACCTTTGGGCACAAGAGATGTGTTCTCCATTTAGAAAGGAAGAATGAAAAGGTAGATTGGACCAGGCGGTGTTGGCACGCGCCTTTAATCCCAGCACTTGGGAGGCAGAAGCAGGCGGATTTCTGAGTTCAAGGCCAGCCTGGTCTACAGAGTGAGTTCCAGACAGCCAGGGCTACACAGAGAAACCCTGTCTCGAAAAACCAAAAAAAAAAAAAAAGAAAGAAAAGGTAGATTGGGTGCCAAATACTGGAGGACCTCCTATATTCTTGGGCTGGGGAAAAACTGAGATCTAACCATTTACTTTAGCATACACACTCCTTTTTCTGAACACTAGGATTCAGTCTTGCTGCTTTTTTTTTTTTTTTTTTTTTTTTTTTTTTTTTTTTTTTTGTCTTTTTAGGTATTTTTTTTGTAACTGGTAGATTTTTTTCTTATTTCTATCTGATGTTTCTACATCTTGCAGAATGAAAATAATGACAGGATATGAGAGAATATTGATGTACTGAATTATTTCAACTTTATTTTCCTATGGCACTTGAGTGCTGGGAATGGAACCTGCCTCTTCTAGAAGAGCCTCCAGGGCTCTTCACCATTGAACTGTCTACTTCAGTATACTTTTAATACTATTGTAAGGCCAGAATTTTCAACATCAAAATAAAAAGTAATGTCAGAACTAGGGGGGAAACAGTGAAGTGCTATTTGAGAGCTCAGTTTTAATTGTAACAAGTGGTATAACCTTGGAAAAACTAATTTCTGTGTTCCTCAGTTTTGAAAATAGAAGTAAAATTATTCCTTACAGTTTGTTGTAAATATGAAAATAAGTAAATCATTTTAAACATTTAAACCAATATGCAGTAAACATTCAAAAGGGGTTTATTTATTGTTATTATGATTTAGTTATTTTAAGAAGATAGCTAAGACAATTTTACTATCCAGGAACCTATATGTACTTTTCAACAAATCCATTGTTGAACATACGTTGTTTTTTAACTGTTTGTTTTTAAATTATGTATATGTGTGTGTGGACATGTGAATGTGAGTGAGGGTACTCATGGGGGCCTGAAGAAAGCTTTGCATCGTCTGGAGCTGAACTTGCAGGTGGCTTAAGTTGCTGGGCCCTACCTAACTAGTCCTCTACAAGAGCAGCAAGCCTCTTACAAGACCACTGAGCCATCTCTCTTGCCCTCATTATTTTATGTTTAAGAAAAGTAACCCTCTGTCTTAGATTATTCAAGCCACTGTACCCTCTAAACTGAACCTCAAATATCACTTGCATTCTTGTTCCTTTTAGCCCATCACAAAATATATTTCAAAGGACCTGAATATATGTTGTTACCACCAGAAATGTTATTAACATAAAGCAGAAAGAATTGAAACAAATTTTCTTGCTGCACTTTGGGGACCCACGTTTCTGTGAGCTTGTTAAAGCTTCTCTGTGAGATTCTTATTTACCTTCAGTCCTCCTGCCTCCTCCCTCCACTGAGCACTGAGCCCCTGTACCCTACCATGTCTGTCCCATTGCACTCCTGCTTTTGTTACTGTGCTACTGCATGGCAGCCTACATTCTAACCTAGGCCTTTTGTTCTCTTTGTTCAGACTAGAGTTCCTTGAGTACATGAGTCCAATACCCAGCAGACATAAAACATTGGGGGTGATTACCTGCACAGTTGGAATTCCAGGGCTGGGGAATGGAGACAGGCGATTCCCAGTACTTGCTAGCTAGAAAACCTAGTCACACTGGCAAGCCCCACATCCCAGTGAGACACTTCACCTCAAAAAACAAGATAGATGGACTGTGACGAACAGGAGCACTAATTTGGATGTGCAGTTGTGTGCAAGTGATAATTTTGTCTATGATTATGTCATTATTATTATCATGATTATGTCATTATTGTCATGTCATTATTGTCATATTCTACAGTGCTCTTGTCAATTCACTGTATGATTGAGTTTTGTTTTTTTTGTTTTGTTTGTTTTTTCCTGTTTGCATCTATGGACGTTTAAACTGAATATTTCAGCTGTTCTCTAATAGCATAACCAAAGAAAAGAAGAAAAAAAAAACTACAAAGATATTATCTCCAGATGTCTTTTTGGAAAGCTGATGCAATATGTCAGGCATTGCAGTAAGAAACTTAAAGAGGACAGAATGATGGTTTATAATACTCTGTTGCTTTATTCTGTGTGGTCCTTTCACTACCATTAGCAACCATTGAATACTTGAGATTTGACTAGTCTAAATTCCAAAGGCTTAGCACACACACACACACACACACACACAAATACCTTACTAATTTTTACTTTTTGAGATAGTATTTTTTTAGTACACTGGATTAAATTTAAAATGCATTATCAAAACTAATTCCAATTCTTGTTACAAACCTACAAAAATTACAAGTAGTATATGTTGTTTGATTAGAAAATTGTGATATATTTCTCTTGCATAGTGCTGTTCTAAGTAATTCTGCTATAAAATTCTGATAAAAGGTTTAGTATGAAATAAGTATCATGTTGTAAGATGCTTGGCACATGTTAGAGTGCAGTTCACAATAAGTACTTTTGACTAGTAGATTGGGGAATTTGACTGGAATGCGAGAATTAATACTTTATATGCAGAATAACCTTTTTTATTTTTCCTTGTAGACTTTTGTGAATGATGTAAGGATACCAGAGCAGACTTACATCACTTTGAAACTTGAAGATAAGCTGAGATTTGGATATGATATCCTTATATAACTTGGTGCATTTATTAAAATCATTAAAAATATTTACTATAATTTAATACCTTATAAGAATTAATAATACTGAAAATTTATGCTTACTGTTTGTCTTCAGTTACTATGTTCCTAAGGATGATCATGGAAAGCTTGGTAATAATCAGCTGTTGCCCATCTCTCTCTCTCTCTCTCTGTGGTACTACTTTACATAATTTGGGTGTTAAAGAATGGAGCTTGGAGGAGTACTGTGAATATGAATGTCTTAAGCACTGTATACCTAGGTGATTTTTGCCAGGTGAATTACAAGGGCCCAAGTCAGTCTCTTAGGAAGATACAGACATTAACCTGCCTTCGCTCCCATTCTATACTGCTGGCTTAATTCAGAATGTAACATATTCTATGTTTTCTGACACCAATATTACATGACTAACACATTGTTATTTCATGTTTGTTCAAATTTTTATTTAAAACTTAGAGTCTCATAACTGGACTGTTATATGATTTATATGATAAGGAACCTAGTTAAATGAAGTAATAAGACTTAGCAATAATTAAAATGTTTTTATTTGTATTTAATTAAAATAAAATATTTCTTATGTTGAACATTTCTCTTGAGATTTAGTTTTTAAACATTTACTGAAACTCAGATAATTTTAAATGCTAAACATTAACAATCTGATAGATCATTTTAACAAAGAAAATAGGCTCAGATAATAATACTCAAATGTAGTATCATATATAACAAAAGCTGGACTTTTTAAAGTTTAAAATTTAAACTTGAATAGTTTTACACCACATATTTTACACTTATACTTTAAAAACTGAAAAATAAATATTAATTAAATACTTATTTGTTATGTATTTTAAATCTTTTAAAAATATGAATGGTGTGGCTGGTAAGATGGCTCAGCTGGTAAAGTTACATGCTGCCAAGTCTAGCAATCTGAGATCAATCCCCAGGACCTAAATAGTGAAAGAGGAGAGCAATATGTTGTGTGACCACCACACACATACTTGGTGTACATGCATGTGTGCATACAACAAATAAATGTAAATGTTTTAAATCACATATTAGATAAACTAGTTAAGAGTTATCTTTAACCAACTTAAGTGTTATCAAAACTTAACAAAGATATTTTGTATGTACGTACCTTCTGTAGTTAATTTACTATTAGCTGTCTTAAAACAAGAACACATCCTAAGAAATTCAGATTTTTAATAAAATTTTATAAAGTTACCTTTGAGTTTGAATTCCAGAAGAAACAGTAGCAAATTCAGTAGAGCACACCTTTGGTCCTAGCTTCTCAGAGGCTGGAAAAGGGAGATGACTTGAGGGTAGCATGAGAGTGCTTTCAAGAAGAATACGAGTCAACTTAAGAGATAGCCCATACTTTTTCAAATTGCAGATTGTAATCTAGGAACTGCAAACTAATCTTCCCCCCACCCCACAATCAACTCATAATACCTCTAAAATTGGCTAGGGCTTTTAAGCTTTTCTCCCTAAGGAATACCTCAGAATCATAGTCAGTATTGAGCTAGCATTTTCACTCAGATGCCCAGGGGAAGGAAGCTCATGTAGTCTCACTGTTCCTTTAAGATTTCATGCTGAAATTGACATGGCAGAAATTTTATTCCATGGGACAGAATTGTTTTAAACCATTTTATGTGATAGCTATATTTGTTTCTGTATTAGCTATACTAGATTGGGAAATTGTCATGCTTTATTCATATATAAATTTGAATTCAATTTCAAATCATGTGCCTTAGAAAGGAAAGCTCTGATTAATAGCATGTCTCCTTAATGGAGAGACAATTTTAACATGGTTTAAGATTTGCACTAGAAAACATAATGTATATGCTGTAAATATGTTTTCTGACTAGAGAACTTTTTTGTGAAAAGCATGAATTCAATAAAATATTTCATTTTTCAAAATGACCATATACTTAAAGCAGCAATCAATAAACATTCAGAAATGTATGCTCATTCAGATGACCACAGATGTGCCCGATGAGGAGGCCAAAATGCTTTCGTTGCACATTTATTAGATGCTTCCTATTGCCCAAATATAGTTTTGGTGGTCTGGGATTATACCAAAATGATTTTTTAAAAACAAAATCATTTAGTCTTTGAAGATATCATGCAGTTTTGGGGATATTTATTCACTCCCCTTCCCCACAATTCCTTCTGTATCTACGCTTCTCCCATCCTCTTTCCTTCCTACCCAACTTTGAGGTTTTCTTTTAAGTCTCCCCACCACCTGTGCCCCCAGCATTGAATCCAGTTTGTATGGCCTAGTTAGCTAGACTTGGGAGTGGTATGATTAACCTACCAGGGGTTGCATCATTAAAGAAAAGTGGCCCTACTCCTGTAATTGGCCTTAAACTTGTAATACTTTTGCCTCGGATCCCTGAGTGCTAAGAGTGTAAGTATGTGCCACCATTTTTTTCTCAGTATTTTTAATTGCCATACAAAGTTCTGGATTTCAAATACAGTTTGCTTTTGTTGTTACCCTTTACAGTTTTACACCCCAGTGACCTGTTTTCTGCTTTCATGTCATGAATGATCCATTACCACCCTCTATAATACCACTTATTCCATTCTCTTAAACTTCTCTCTGATTTCATTACCTGTACATTACTGTTACCACCTCCCCAATACACAAACACACATATATATTAAAATTCAAAGTGCACATTTAAATTTGAGTCTGTAAAATACTTTGGGTAACAACCATTAATTCTGCCAATCTATGATTAAGGAAGGCCTTTTTGTGGTCTACTATTTTTCCACCATGTTAAATTTTCATTGAAAAAGTATTACTTCCTTGATTATAGGTGTATCATTAGGAATTTTGTTTTGACAGATAGATGGAATATTTTTTGTATTTTTTCTCAGCAATTGTTTTTTTAAGATTTATTTATTTATTTTATCTTTTTTATGATGTTTCTGATTATTTTTTATTGGATATTTTATTTACATTTCAGATGTTATCCCCTTACCCCATTCCCCCCACCGCCCAGGAACCCCCTATACTGTCCCTTCTGCTTCTATGAGGATGTGCCCCCTCCCTCCCACTTACTCCCACCTCCCCACCCATGATTTCCCCCACACTGGGCGTCCAGCCTCCATGGGACCAAGGATCTCCTCTCCTACCTATGCCCAACAAGGCCATCCTTAAATATACAGCTGGAGCCATGGGTCCCTCCCTGTGTGCTCCCAGGCTGGTGGTTTAGACCCTGGGAGCTCTGGTTGGTTGGTATTGTTGCTTTCCCCATGGGGCTGCAAACCCTTTCAGCTCCTTCAGTCTTCTGTCTTAACTCTTCCATTGGGAACCCCATGATCAATTCAATGGTTAGCTGTGAGCATCGGCCTCTGAATATGTCAGGGTCAAGCAGGCCTCTGAGGAGACAGCTATATCAGGCTCCTGTCAACATGCACTTCCTAGCATCCACATCAGCATCTGCCTTTGGTGACTGCACATGGGATGGATACCCAGATGGAGCAGTCTCCAGACAGCCTCTCCTTCAGTTTCTGTCCCACACTTTGTCTCCATATTTGCTTCTTGAGTATTTTCTTACTCCTTCTAAGAAGGACCAAAGCACCCATACTTTGGTCTTTCTTCTTCATGAGCTTCATGTGGTCTGTGAGTTAGTACACTATTGCTGTCTTCAGACACACCAGATCCCATTACAGATGGTTGTGAGCCACCATGCGGTTGATGGGAATTAAAAATCAGTACCTCTGGAAGAACAGCCAGTGCTCCTTACTTCTGAGCCATCTCTCCAGCCCACAGATTTTTTAGTTGAGTATTAAAACCTTACTTTTTATATGTTGATTTTATGCCCTACAACTTTTCTGAAATTATATAAAATCTGAGTTATTTGATGGAGTCTATAGAGCCTTTTGGATATAGAATCATCACATGTTCAAATAAAAATATGACTTCTTTTTTTTTGGTGTTGTCATTTTGCCCTAGCTAAAGCTTTGAGCACTATGGCAAATAAGAATGTAGAAAGTGCTACATTTATTGCATTCTGGATTTTAGAGAAAACACTACATCGTTGTTTTGCTATTCAGTAAAATATTTGCATAGATTTGTTGTATATGTTATTTGTTATTTTGAGTTAAAGATTTTTTTGAAAAACGATGCATTCACAGTGATATCTGACCCTGTTTTTTAAGGTCACAGCTCTCACGAATAACTAAAACTAAAGTTTCGCTTTTCTCAGTCATAATTGTTTCTAAGGTAAAGGCTGATGTCTAAAAGCACATTCCTAGTATGCAGGTGAGTGTCTGTGACCCTTTTAGATAAATACTTATTTAATAAGTTATATTTGGATGGTTTAGATTAGCTATCAAAGTCTTATAAAGCACTGAGAAAATAAATTTTAGAAATTAGTCACATGGTTTATAGATTTAACCCTGTGTTTACCAGTACACCTCCCCCCCAAAAGTTTTAATTTTTGAATAAGCTTTAAAATTTTTAAAACTTACTGACATTATGAGTAACTGCATTTCTATCATTTTTCTTGATTGGCAAGTTGAAAACTACTTGTGAAAATTTACACAACTGAGAAGATAGCACATTTTAGGTATAAATGCTGGACCCACATGTCTAGTTGCTTTTCTATCGCTATAAAGATGCACCATGACCAAAACAATGTATAGAAGAAAACATTTAATTAGAGGCTCGCTTACAGTTTCAAAGGGTTAGTCTGTGACCTTCATAAACAGGGAGCATTGCAGGAGACAGACAGACTATGGCACTGGAACAGTAGGAGAGCAAGTTGGTGGCAGGCAGAAGCTAGCTGATCCATTCAAACCACCAACCATAGCAGTTTTGGATCTCACAGGTAAAGTCTTCTGATTTCCACACAGAAAACACAAAATATTTGAACATAAGGAACCCTGTCATTCTTTCTGAGCTGAAGTCTTAGGTCGGGGGGATACCTTAGAGAAGCCCCAAGGCAGAGATGTTTATGTATCTGTAAGAGGTAGCACTAACTCACAGTAGTCTACATGTTTTCATCTGAAAACATAGGAATCACTGTCAACTTTTAAAATGCTGTCATTTCCATTGAAAAGTAGTTATGCTGTTGATTTTATTTTAAACTTTCAATTTCTGAGGGGGAAAAAAAAAAAACGCTAGAGCGTTCTCACCTTCCTAAAGTTCCTCATATTGTGAACTCTAACCATAAAATTATTCTCATTGCTACATCATAACTGTAATTTTGCTATTGTTATGAATCATAGGGTAAATTTCTGATTTGTAGGATATCTGATGGGTTTGCAACCTAAAAGTTGAGAACCACTGTAATAGATGATTGTCATTAAATGACATTAATTTCTGTATGTAGCAACAAATATGCAGATGACAAAAAAAGAGAAATTCTACAATTCAGAGTTATAGAAAGCTTCTTTATTGACAGGAAACTTCCAGACAGGATTTAATAACTAGATTCTTTGAAAGCACAGGATTCTATCCACTCACTAAATTATTTGGAATTGAATAGAGTTGTTTATAGGTCTAAGAAGTTCTGTTCATAAGTTTACTGCTTTTATTATTCCCCACCCCCCACATACCACGATTACAGTCTTCTACCCTTGAAGTGATTGATGAATGATTGAATGATTTGAATTAGTAAAGGATGGTAGAATTTAGTATGTAATTGTAAAATTGCTTTCGTTGTAAGGTTAAATAATGGTAGGAATTAGGACCTCTAGAGGATTGATCTTTAATAAGAAAGAAGCCTTGTTGTTTAGGCATTCATTATATCTAAGCACTTGTTCTCATGTGTATAGAATCATTGTTTGATAATGTAATATGACCTTATTGCAGTACATGGAGGGAAGGGGGTGCTGTGGTTGCATATGAACCCTAATTATAGCATTTATTTTCTGTGTACTTGCAAAATGAACCTCATTTTATCAAAGTTCATGAAAATTTGAGTTATCAATCCCTTTAGGATTTGCTGTTGGGTATTGACTCGAGACATTTTTTGCACTTTTGTGAGTATAATTTTGATACATTTTTGTATCTATAATTTTCTTCATTTTGGTCCTGTCATATTGTTGCTTATGAAAATTAAAAATTTTTATGTTCTAATTATTTGAAGGCCAGTATTGCCTAAGATTATAAATATTTATTGGATTTTAAGGTTATATTTATTATGACAAATTATATATTTGAAATAGTTTTTGTTATTTAAGGGAATATTCCAGGGTCAGGGTACATCCCAGGTATTCTGCGATCTCCCAGGAGAATCTCAAATTTGAGAGCAGACTGGAGATCTTGTCTATAAACAATGTTTTGTTAAGTGTGGGGATGTGGTTCAATGGTAGAGTACGTGCCTAGCATATGCAGGGTCCTGAGTTCAGTCCCCAGTATTGTACAAATAGATGATAAATACAGGATCATAAGTCTCTTAGTTACTCTTGAATAGGACAACTTCTAAATTATATTTGATGACCTTTTTGCACTTACTCATTTTATTAATTTTTAATTAATAATTTTATTCATTTACATTCCAAATATTGCTCCTCTCCCAGTCCCCCTCCAAGAGGTCTTTACCCTATTTCCTTTCCCCTTTGCACCTGAGAGGGGGCCCCCCTCCCTGGGCCATCCCCTTTCCCTGGAACATAAAGTTATAAGCACAGTGACCAGAATTTTGGAGTTAACATTCTTCCTTAGCTCTGTTTACATACAAATCTCTTCACTGTAGTGCGAGGAGAAATGAGGGTCCCTGAAGAAGCTCTTAAGGTAAGAGTTTATCCTTGTTGCCAGGCTGTTACTAGACTTGACTTCTTTCATGGAAGTTTCACTTTGATTTTAAATGTTTTGTAGCACGAAAAGTTTACCATTCAACTTCAATTGTCCCAGAAGTCTTCAGAATCAGAATTACCAAAATCAGCAAGTGCCAAAGGCACAGACTGCAAAGTGGAGGCTGCTGCAGAAGTGCAGCACAGAGCCACAGAAGCACTGAAATCTGAAGAGAAACCTGTGGGTAAGTAGTCTGCAGGACCTGGAGAGCCGCAGTAGCCATATCTTTGTATTTGTATGTCTCTATAGAGGGAGGAAGGAGAGGAAGCACACACACATCATCAAGTTGGTACCTACAGAAACTGACTGTTGAAGCATGTAGAAAGCAAGCAGCTGATGTTTCCAATGCCAAATCCCAGGCAGAAGAGAGTGTCCCTTGGGGTGAGGCTTTCAAGCAAAAACAACAACAAACTAAAATACAGAAAGGTAGTATCATGTTGCTTACAACATCCAACAGAGACTGACTGGGGAAACTGAGGCAAGTAGCTGCAGTCCTGTATTGAACTGTCCCCTGGTGTCCCAGATTCTCAGAGCCAAGTTTCCATTTCCAGCTTCTCTCTTTGTATGCAGACACTTGCATATTAGTAGATAATAATAATCTCTGTGAAAATAGTTTGTTTTTTAGCTGTCCTTAGGACACATGTTATACTTTTGGGCTATTTTGTTTTTCTCTTCTCTCCCTGTTAGACAGTTAAGGGGACTAACCCATCCCCAGACCTTGGAGGATGCTTTGAGACAAACATGCTTGGGGTCTGACATGGGGCTTGCTCTCTGTCCCACTTCCAGAGTTAGCTTCTCACTGAGCTGCAACAACACACAATAGTTTGTCAATATAAGCACAGTAGTTGTCAATATAACATATATTACAATACTCTAACTCCTTTGGAAAATTGTGAATTTCTACTAACTCTTAAATTATATTTTTTGTTCTCATACACCTATCTATACATGCATAAAAATAATGCATACTGGTGACTAATTCCAGAGAACATTTTAGTGTAAGTTTACCCTAGAAAATGTTGACAACTATGTCTAAGTGTATCTTAAATATTTAAGGAAAGTAGTTTCAATATTTGAAGAAAATAATAGTTTAAAACTGTAGCTTATTATATTATCTATGTTTCTCTGAATTATAAATGAAATAAAGGGAAATTTTTTAAAAATTATTTATTTTATGTATATGAGTTCTCTATTTGCATATATACCGACATTGGAGAAGAGGGCATCAGATCCTAGTATAGGTGGTTATGAGCCATCATGTAGGTGCCGGGATTCGAACCAAATGAGCCATCATGTAGGTGCCGGGATTTGAACCAAGGACCTCTGGAAGAGTAGTCAGTGCTCTTAACCTCTGAGCCATTTCTCTAGCCTGCAAAAGGGAAATTTTTAATAATACAGCATCATCTATATATCATCTAATGCTTACAGTGTTAATAATTACAATGATGCTTTACATATAATCCCTTCAAGTAACAACTGTATTAAACTGATAAAAAATACATCTACTGAAACTAAAGATTTGCTAACATTGAGTGAGCACAAATGTAGTTAATGTCTAATACCCCTGTGCCATTTTTCATGCCAAAATTTGCTTTAGTTTCATCTTTTATATATTTAGACTTAATGGCATTCCTGATCAGACTGTTTTTATTATTCCCTTGGTAATTACTGTGTAATGCCAAAAAAATTCTTCTACCTAAGTCATTTCTGTCTAAATACGCAGTGATCAATTTTTACAGAGTTACAGATCTTAGTTATATACCAGAGCCCTGTAACACTTAAACAAAAAGTTGCTGTCACACGTAGAAAGTTGCATTACTTAGTCACTGCCAATGTGCATTCACTTAGTCATGTCCAGTTCATGCACAAATGCTACATTACTGAAACTAGAGTACTTTTAAATCAACCAAGTAAATTTAGCATCACATAAAATATATTTTTTGTTTCATCTGCTTTAGGAAGATGTTTTTTACTCACTTCCTTTTAGATGTCTCTGCTGTACCCCGAGGCACTCCATTGTACGGGCAGCCGTCATGGTGGGGCGATGATGAGGTGGATGAACAAAGAGCTTTCAAAGCCAATGGCAAGCCTGAGGAAAAAAGTCAGGAACCTGGGACTTCAGGTAAGAAGACCTCAATGCCTATGACATCACATTCATATTGGGCAAGTATTTATAGTCTAAACAAAAGTCACTGTACTCTGAAAAATGATCTATACCATAACTTCATTCTTAAAATGGCTTTGCTCTTATAGTTTTTTATGAGTCTTGTATAAAATACTAAGTACAATGTGTATATAATACAAAATCTTGTTACATTTTTCCTGTTTATGAAATTGTTTAAAAAAAACAGGTTAATAGCATTAACTGGACATTTTAAGTATTTCAAAATGATTGATTATTAAAATGAATTTATAAAAGTAGGTACATATGAGTTAGATGTTTTTACTTGATTCATTCTCATATATTCATTGTAAAATAAATTCTCTTATATTCAGAAATATGATACAAAGCTATAAGTTTTTTAAATTCCTAGCATTCTCATTTTATTGAGATAAGATAGCAGTATGATTCAGAGAATTCAACAACCAAAGGCCAGAGTCAGTTATGGTTTAGATCTTCACATTAGTAACTAAGGAACATGTTCTGTTCTTGGTGGTGTACTTAAGTGGTGACCAGTATCCAGAAAAATCAAGATTTCCAGGATAAATGGAGATATTGTCACATAAAGTTGTTGAAAAGGCATCAGAACTGAAAGACAGAGCAGCCCGTTTGTTCAGTAACAGCAGATAGAGATCCAGAACTGGAGGAGTCAAGCACAGACACCAAGGCTCAGTTTGGAAGACATATTATGTGTGACTCTGAGGCAAAAACAATCCCCGTCAGAACTCTTTCAAGTTTTCTTTGACTATTTACACAAAGTAGGCAGGACAGTTTTCTTAGCTGGAGAATTATAAACATTCTGTCTTTTGATTTAGTCTACTTAAACCAGCGTACAAATCTAAAAAAGCTGTCAATAATCAATAGGTCCTGTGATGCTAAACTTTGCAAATAACTCTCTATCACAGCTTTCTTGTTTCTTCCTCAATGTTTTTCCTTTTTATTATTTAATATGCCTTCCTGTCATGTTAATGACAGAACTGCTCCCTGATACTAAGTAGCAAAGGAATGTACTGGCTTCCACACCTGGTTCCTCTCGTGGTTGTGCAGTGCAATAGACAGGCTTGTTGGCTACTCTTGTCATTTCTGTCTTGGTATCCACAGTATATGTACACTGATACAGTTACCGTCACATTCAAAGCTGCTGCCACCAGCATCCAAAGTTACACAGTTTTTGATCAAACCAGCAGAAAAGAACAAAAGTTGTGTACAGAAGACATCCTGGGATTTGGAAGAAGACCTTTCCCAAAAATCTTCAACCCATCGCTCATTAGCTTCTCACAGATTCAGAAGGTCACTTGCTGTTCTAACCAGTCTCTAACAATGCATATGAGATTATCACTAAAACCCTTGCTCCCCTCGAAGCATGGTGTGGGATTATTTGTCCCTAAGGCATATGAGCAGTGTCACAGAAAAGTCATAGTAAAAACTGTTGAAGTTCTTTTAGGAAAAAGTTTCTTTAGGAAGGAGAAACAGGAAAAGGAAACCAGAAATCAGTTAATATCTGCTTTATTTTTTATTTTTTTCTCTCCATTTTATATATTACCTACGTCTATGTCTTTCTTTCCAGTGCTGAGTCATAATTGAACTTTTGAGTTTACATTACAACCTCATTGCTGTAAACTATACATAGCAAATGTGAACTGATCTTCAGTTCAGAAACAACTACAGTGACTCTGTTTTGCCTGCCAAGTAGAAATTGAACTTTTTGATCCCTGATGCACCTTGTATCTCATTATTGTTGTTTCAGTATTATCTCCCTTTGTGCCCTCATATAAATTGTGCTTAATTCCTGCCTCCTCTTCTCCCACAGTATGTGTCATTACTAAATGATAATGTACTGCCAGTATGTAATACTGTTTCACTATTTTTGCATAAATCTTGACTGAACTCTAAATTTCTTACTTCAAGTTCCATATATTCTAACTTCATTTTGCACTAGAGATAATTACCTGATATAGGGAGGATATAACCAGTTAGATAGGTTAAAAAAAAATCAGTTTAATAACTATTGCAGTATTCTGAAACTAATTACACGATACTGAAAATTAAGGAGCCATTAAAAAAATGTGTTGTTTATTCTCACACAACTTTAAAATTTTGAGGTACATAACTTGTACAATCCAGTGTTGCATGCATATGACTGGTAAAAGAGTAGAAGCCTGACAAAAAGTGGCTGACACTCAGTCTTGCTTACTTTGTTCATCTCTTCCACATGCTTTGTATGCATCTCATCATGGCAATATCTAAAGATAGCAGTTTTGCACATTTTATAAATTAAAGAATTGAGACACAGAGTGATGTTAGTTTACTTACCAAAGACAGTACTTATTCATGAGATTCCAAAGATAAACACATCAAGTTCTCATACAGCAGATGTGGGGCATGCGTCATTTACCATTGAATTTGGTGACGTTATATCAGGAAAAGTAACTCTTAGAGACCATGTAACCAAATTCATTTCTGATCAGTTCCACAAGTAAAACCATAGTGAAACCCTCTCTCAAAGATAGATAGATAGGTAGATAGATGGATGGATGGATGGTTGGATGGATGGATGGATGGATCGATGGATGGATGGATGGATGTAGATAGATAGATAGAACGAGCAAGCAAGGAAGCCAACCTGGGCAACATAAGCCTTATCTCAAAATAAATAAGCAAAAAAGAGAACCAAAAAAATATAGATTGTTAGCTGTTAATATCTTCTAGTTTATGTATATAGAATTAATTCTAGCTTAGTTACTAAATTCTTGATAATTGAGATTAATTATAAAATATTAGTACAAACAAATACTATCTCTTGTAGTTTAATTTGGTTTAAATAGAAATAGATGTGAATAAAAATTAACATCAAATTCATGAACATCAGAGTATCTTTTATCAATGTTGTGAGAAAAGAAAGCTGTTTAACTTTTCTAACATGATATTAAAATTCCTTAACAATTATTCTACTATGAATTTCAAAAGGATGACATCTCATGATTTTGTCTTCGGAGAAATGAATCTCTGTTCACATAATAAAATTTCCACATATTCTAACAATGATTTTATTACTGAGTTATTGAGAGTTAAACCATTTGTCATAAGTCATTATGAGATGTAGTATCTATATCTCTACCTTCTTAGAGAAAGCTAATAACAATTTTTTTCCTTTATTACTGAGAATCATCATTGTTAAGTTATTGATACCTTACAGCAGTGTTCTCCAGAGCCTGAGAGCTCTGAATACTGAGTGGCTCTGGGATCCTATGTTTTCAAGGCCAGTTATCTGCTCTTGATTTTCATCTTACCTCTCTGCTTGCTATAATAATTTCTCTGAGATACTTTCACTTTTCATTGGTAAACCCAATGGAGTTGATTTTGAAAAGAATAATTTTTACTTTGTGTATTTCTGTTCTTAAATATTCTCAGCCTTTTGTATACATTTTTTTGACAGTATGAACATGGCTATTGTGATTATTACTATTTTAGTAATGGGGCCATATATCCTCTGTTATCTTGTATATCTTCCATACCAGACCCCACATACTTAATGACAAGACTAATGCTTTCATTTTTCTGTGACATAAAAGATTTTTTATAATCTCATATTTAATATGATGACATCAAATTATAGCACCTAATGAATTGTACAGAGATGTAATATTTGAAGGTATTTCAGAAGACTAAATAGTTTGTATAATTTTAAAAATTGATGAAAAACAGCCTAGTTTGCCTATATTACCTTTTTTCCCCAGTAAATTATAATTGATTTACTATGAATCTGCTTAGAATAAAGCTGATATTTGAGCCTTAGGGAAATTTATTTCACCTTAATTCTTTTATGATTGTAGGCTATCTTGATAATGAATAGTTTTTATTTTCTCAACCAAAGGGCAGCTTGGTATTTACCTTCTTTCTTGTACATCTGCACTACCTAATTACACCTGTTTAAAAACATCTCACATCTTTATGCAATGTCTTAAGCAATGGAGGAGTTGTCACAGTGTTCTGTATTTGTCTGCTCCCCTTGTCACTCACTGTTGTTCAGCTTTTACCCATGTCCTTTGGGCTTTGTGCACATTCTGCGGTACAGAGATGTAAACTAAGCTTCTTCCAGACTTACTGGCTGACAACAGAATTTTCTGTTTTTGCATTGTTTCTTTCATACTGCTGCTTGCATGGCCATGCTGCAAGCAAGCCACATATTTTATCACTAACCACTTTTACCTAATAATGTGTGTCATCTCCTGAGCTTACATAATTTCAGTTTTGTCCTAGAGTGGGGTCTCTGAATATTATAATTGAGACTGGTAAGTGGAATTGTAATTTCAAAGCATCGCTTATGTATTTATTTTATATCTCCATCTTCACTTGACTACCTCTTTATTCTTAGAGCCTTACATTTATTCTCCAATGGTTCAAATAGCCCATTCTGGTGACATGTTTAGGTGATTCATGCCTTTTCTATGAAACTGTGTGTGTGTGTGTGTGTGTGTGTGTGTGTGTGTGTGTGTGTGTGTATACATGTGTGTGTATACAGAACATCTCCATTCCTTCTTTAATTCTTTCTCACCTTGATGATTTTTCCTGCTTTTGTTTTTTTGTTTGTTTTGGGTTTTGGGTTTTTTGTTTGTTTGTTTTTTGGGGTTTTTTTTGGGGGGGGTTGCCATTGCTGCTGTTCACCTTGCATCTCCTAGTGGTATTGGATCATAGTCAAGACCTTTTTATGTCTGTTACTTCTGTCTGTCATACAAGTGCAATTGTCTTCATCCAGACTGTTAGCTGCCTTCTGATTCTCAGAATAGTAATGGTCATTACCAATGACTCTCATGATACAGGCTCCCAAATATCTTGAATTCTCTCCTTTTTTTTTTTTTTTTTTAATTAGGGTGCAGCATAGATGCCAAGCACGTGGAGGAACAGTCTGCAGCTGCAAGTGAAGAAGCACTTTTTCCTTTCTGTAGGGAACCAAGTTATTTTGAAATTCCTACAAAAGAATTCCAGCAGCTATCACAAATAGCAGAGAGCACTATTCATGAGATTCCAACAAAAGACACACCAAGTTCCCATACAGCAGGTGCAGGGCATGCTTCATTTACCATTGAGTTTGATGACAGTACACCAGGAAAAGTAACTATTAGAGACCACGTGACAAAATTCACTTCTGACCAGCGCCACAAGTCAAAGAAGGCCTCTCCAGGAACTCAAGACTTGCCAGGAATTCAGACAGGAATGATGGCACCAGAAAATAAAGTAGCTGACTGGCTAGCTCAAAACAATCCTCCTCAAATGGTGTGGGAAAGAACAGAGGAGGATTCCAAGAGCATTAAAAGTGATGTTCCTGTGTACTTGAAAAGGTTGAAAGGTAAAGTGACCTCCAGAGATTCCTATTGTGTCATAAGTTACCAGACAGACTACTGTTACTTAATTATACAATGGAAAATAGCTTTCCAAAATTTACATTTAATTTTAAAGCTCAAAAGCAAACAACACTATTCGTGTCCAGATTTCTCATTTATATTAGCCTTTCTTTGCTTTCTTCCCAAAACCACATTGGTTTGGGGATGGCAAGTTACTTATGTCATTTAATATCTTTACCTGCAGAAATACAAAATCTATTAATTACACAAAGCAGAATTTCCCAGAAAATAATCCCCATCATTTTGATTTAAAGAAAGGATATGTATGGTTCTTTTTCTCTGTATTGTGCTTTCAATATAGTATCATTTCTAAGTTAAAACAAAATAAGTAGCTTAAAACAAAATTAAGCTCTTTCTATAGGCTGAAAGCTCTGCTTACACCAGAAAGTCACATTACTTATGGAGTGCTTCAAACTGCAAGCTGTTTGCAGAAGCTTCTCACAAAACAGATCCTTTCAGTTTAGGTATATTTACTAGATATTTACAATTCTAATGTAAACTTTTGTGCAATCAATTGTGAGTTGATGTTCATTTGTGGACATTAATCATATTATATAGTAATATTAGCTATTATATATAATTTATTTAACACTTGGTTACAGTCATTGCATGTACATTGATTGTAACAACTAATCAGCTTCCCACTGGTTTTGTGAATTGAATTTATTTTGGAATTTGTGTTACTCTGTCTTGTGTTTTAATATGCTATTAATAAGAGAATGGTCTTGAACAAATGATGGTGAATTTGACAGTTCTGTGACTTTTTTGAGGAGATGATTAATTCTATTTTAAAAACGGCTTTTGGAGATTAGAGAGATCTGTATAGCCTACTCTATTCCTTAACCCTTCATCTGGGACTTCAGCCTATGCTATTATCAAGTGACTTCATTGTTAATGACTGAACTGACTCTGGCTTTAATTATAGTGATCAGCAGTCACCTGGCAGAAAAGCAATTGAGCTCTGATTGTGATATATTTACTCCTGTTAGATGATATGTATATCATAGTTGAATCATACACATTGAAAGGTTAAAGATAACATATGTAAAATGACTGTTAATGTAAACTTGATAAAAAAAAATAGTCATAAGCTAGTATGCCTTGAAAATGAGTCTTCTTAAAACTCATACACTTACTGAATAGATGAAGAATGAGCTGAAAAGATCCTTTAGGAAGATACCATTGAAAAATCTTTGTGAAGGGGCTGGAGAGGTAGCTTAACAGTTAGGACCCAGGTTTAATTTTCAGCACCCAAATGGTGGCTCCATACCATCCATAAAGAGGGGATCCAGTGTCCTCTTGTGACTTCTTCAGGAACCAGGTATTCACAGGGTAAACTTACATGCATGTATGCAGGCAAAACACTCATAGACATAAAATAAAATAATACTTAGAAAAATCTTTGAAAATCCTTTTACAGCAGTGTAATTGTTATTGTTTTCTGTATTAACAATTACTTTTAAACCATCATTTTTGTATATTCTCTGCTCTTCACCAGGGCCTATTCAAACCTAATTAAAAGAAGAATCATTAATATCCATATGAACACTGTCTTTATACTGATCAGAATATATTTTTAACTTTTGCCAAAAATTGGTCTAGTCACTATTGACCTTGAATTCTTTCATATTTGACATTAGCCTATTTTGAAAGCCATCCAAAAAAATCCATTCCCAGCAATAACTCAGGTTGTATTCCAGATAGAGCCATGTTGTTTATTTCTTCATACTTATTTACAAATGACATTTCACTTTCTTCAAAATTCAGAGATAACAGTTTCCCACTAGCTTATGAAAGGGATACATTCAGATTTTGAATAAATAGAGGTAGATAGTAGTTAGTAACAATTTATTAAAACTCAGACTTTTAGCAACTATGAAAATCAGTTGATATGAGATAAAGATAGATACATAGGTAGGTAGGTAAGTAGATAGATAGATAGATAGATAGACAGACAGACAGACAGACAGACAGACAGACAGATGCCTTGATCCCTCAAGAGTAAAGTGCACGAGCTTTGGGACAGTGAGGAAAGTAATGTTTACAAAGCCCATATCCTTTTACCCTTTAGGAGAGTTGCAGCTTCCTTTATACCAACTTCTCACAAAGTACAGCCAAGCTAACCTAAGGGATAGTAAGTGAACATCTAAATTTAGGCATAGTTAGTGATCAGCAGAGGGGTTAAAAAGCATGTTGAACATTTATTTCCTCATGGTCTTTTTTTGCTGGATAGAAATGTAAGATTGCAACATCTAATTGGGGCTGGCTTACAGATTCAGAGGTTCAGTCTGTAGTTCTCTTGTGTTATATTTTCACCATTATTGGGAGCTTTCAGATTTATTAGGAACAAACCCATACACTTTATAAATCCTTTCTCCTAGACATACATCTCATTCTCTCATACATAGCAAGCCTTTTCTTTCTGATTGCTCTCTTGTTGGCAGATGTTCACTTTAGAGTAGACAGCCTGGGAATGTTTCAAAATCAGATTATTCCTACAAAATTGGATTCTGTCAATGTACATTCCAATATACCAGATTGAACTATAACTTTGAAAAGATTTTAGTTAATCCTTGATTGGTGATTCAATCGAAATCATGCTGTCTTAGGGTTTACTGCTGAGAGCAGACACCATGACCAAGGCAACTCTTCTAAGGACAACATCTAATTGGGGCTGGCTTACAGATTCAGAGGTTCAGTCTGTTATCATCAAGGCAAGAGTGTGGTAGCATCCAGGCAGGCATGGTGCAGGAGGAGCTGAGAGTTCTACATCTTCATCTGAAGGCTGCTAGAAAACTGGCTCCCACATGGTTATAGTCGGTTCTCAAAGCCCACCGCACACTGACAGACTTCCTCCAGCAAGGCCACACCTCCTCCAACAAGGCCACATGCCCTAAAAGTGCTATTCCCTTGGCCACACATTCAAACCACCACACATCCTGGAGTTACTCTTGCTCTGATCCAGAAAAACCTTTGTTGGGAGGCTAGAGTAACATTGGACATGACATCTACCTGTATCTGTACTGTAGATGTTAGATGGAAGGGTGTAGTAGAAGTCTTTATAGTTGGTAAGATGTCAGCATCTTTTAACACTTTGAAGCCACTAGAGTTTAGAAATTTCTGCTAGGAAAACATTTGTAAAGATTGGTTGTTATTAATAGAAGCTACAAATTTCAATTTTTACTGAAAGGTATACTGAACTTTTACAATTATTGAATATCACAATTTAGATATACTCCATTTTAATGACATTCGTTTTCTATTTAATAATAAGTTTTTCAGTTACACCAGTCTTGTAAAATATTATTCCTTTTATTTATTGAGATCATACCCACTTTATTTTCTCATTGCCTTTCCTCTGTACAAACCCTCCCATAAACCCCTTCTCACTCTGTCTCAAATTATTGCTCA
Source organism: Arvicanthis niloticus (assembly GCF_011762505.2). Lineage (NCBI taxonomy): Eukaryota > Metazoa > Chordata > Mammalia > Rodentia > Muridae > Arvicanthis > Arvicanthis niloticus. Next base: position 66,742,737 of record NC_047673.1, on the reverse strand, counting down.
CTTTTTCATAATTGTTCTTACATACATAATTCCTAAATATATAAACAATCTGCTGTGTCTATATAATCTTGCTTGTTTTCAGGCAGGGCTGATCATTTGATAATCAATTGGTGTGCTCTTCCTTGGGGAAGACCATTTCTCCCACTCTTCATCCCTTAGTTGCCTGTAGTTCTTTGTGTAGGATTGAAACCTTGGAGTCAGGTCTTTGGTTTTTTGTTTGTTTGTTACCAAAGGTTTACAATTGAGAGGCAGAACTAATGTGTATTAGTGTTATATGTACAAACTATGACAGGTGATGGAACATTGCTTATTCTTTTAAGGGATTGAGAAATCTTTTATAAAGTTGGATTTAGAGAAAGAAAAGTAATAACTGAATTGTTTATAAAGGGCCTAATTATTGTTTGGTCAAATATAATTGTAACTGTTGCACTTGAGGGCAATGTGCAGAACCTGTCATACTAATGAACAGACAACTTTGTCTTAGAAAGCAGAAGGGTATCAAAACAATTGGCACTTTTGTATGTGCTTCTGGTTTTCTACATGGAATTTTTTTCTTCTCTACTATATCATGTCTTTCTTGTGTCCAGGAAACAAACATGATGATGGTACACAGAGTGACTCAGAGAATGCTGGGGCACACAGACGCTGTAGCAAGCGTGCAACTCTGGAAGAACATTTACGGCGCCATCACTCAGAGCAGAAAAAGAAGGTCCAGTCTACTGAAAAGCATCAAGACCAGGCTGCTGTAAGTCAAACTGCTTTTATGATTGCATTCTTTGATGAAGATCATTCCAGAAAGAGAAGGTCATATTCTTTTACTCAAAGTTCAGGAATCTTATGTCAGGAAACTACTTTCTCAACACCACATACAAAACTTGAAAAAGCAAAATCTCCATCAGCAGATGCCAAAGTGGTTTCTTTGTCTTTACAGACTAGCTCTACGCATCACAGAGGGGGGCATGGTGTTCCACATGGGAAATTGTTAAAACAGAAATCAGAGGAGCCATCGGTGTCAATACCCTTCCTACAAACTGCATTATTAAGAAGTTCAGGGAGTCTTGGGCACAGACCAAGCCAGGAGATGGATGTAATGTTAAAAAATCAAGCTACTTCTGCCTCTTCAGAAAAGGATAATGATGATGACCAAAGTGACAAGGGTACTTATACCATTGAGTTAGAGAATCCCAACAGTGAGGAGGTGGAAGCAAGAAAAATGATTGACAAGGTAAATAATTGAAATTTGAGTATGATGGTAGTTGTGGGGGGCTGTTGACTCTCAGACCTTATTGGAGAGCTGGTTGAAATGTTCTCACACAGTAGGTGGTGTTGGGACTTTAGGGTTTTGTTAGGGATCTAGAAGACTAATAGCAAGAACAAAATGTTTTCCTACTTTCATTTTCACTCATATTTTCCTGAATTTTAAGTCTTCTACACTTAAACTACCTGGGCCTTTTTAAGATATATAAATTTCATTGGCCTTAAAACTGTTGTCATTTTGTACTTATTTTCTATTAAAACTGAACAAAGAAGTAGGTTTCTATAACTATTAACATGAATATAATGAATATAAATGTTAACTGGTTTTCTATCTACTAATTTCATTTTGGGAGCAGATGAAAAGCATTTGCTGTGATTAGCTTTACCCATATTCTCTTCACTACCATCTGTGATGCAATCAGAACAAAATCAGCTTTTATATGTTTTGTTCATTTTAGTTAGGCTTATCCCAGTCCTAATGATTTGTCTATTTTTCAGTATTTCTTTGATGATACTGGTTTATTTACATGCTGATTTTTATATGACTTCTAAAATACTTCCCAAGTTATTATGATAGTAAATAATGAACCTTAGAATGAGCTATTTATATTACCACCTGGAAAATAGCAACCTAAGTTTGACTAAACATTAATCTTTTGTTTAAATTCTTGTTACTCAAAATATGCTCGTAAGTGAACAACATTGATATCACTTAAGTAGCTAGTACAGACATATTGGATCAGAGTCTCTGTTAAAAACAAGATAAGCATGTGGTTCATGTGTACATTAACATTTAGAATATTGTAATTTTAAAAGCAGGCCATCAGAGAATGACCAACCCTCTGGGATGCAGGCAAAAATAGTATGACTGTGTTCACTTTTAATTCTCAACATATTATTTTTATTTTAGTATTCTATAGCATTTGCAATGAATTCACTGGTATACATGTGTAATTTATAAGCATGAATGTATTGAGTCTAATTATTCTATTTTTAGAGTAGCATAATGCCTGACTTTTAGAGACCTGTTAGTTTGGAAAATAAGTGTTATATGTAAACAGTACTTTTACCATTGTTTTAAAAAAAAAAAAAAAAAAAAGCATGGGCTTTAAAAAGCCATAGACAAGTTCACTGCAGGATTGGTTAATATTTTTCCATTAAATACTATTTTATGATTATATTTATTAAGAACATGGCTGTTTACAAGTATCTGGAATTAAGTGTATAAACTATATGTACTATCCTCTTGGGTTAAATCAACTTCTTTAAGCTTAATGCTTAACGTTTAAACACTTAAGTGTCATTTATTTCATAAATTAAAACTTCTTTTAGGTTTAACAAGAACTCAAAAGACACATAGGAACCTTGTCATGATGTCTGTCATATAGCTGTATGAAGAAGACCTTTTAATTACTAATTACTACTTTTTAAATTAGTCATATGACTCTCTACCCAAAGTCTGGTGAGTCCTAAAAAGTTCTTTCAGCACTAAAGAACTTAAATCAAAAAGCCAAGGTGGAAATTATAGTAAAAGGGACAAGCCTGGGCCTGTGTGCAAGAAAGAGGCATTTCTACAGATAGGCCTACTTAGGAAAAGTGATAGGCAGTGGGGAGTTCACAGAATCTGATCATTAGTTGTTGTCCAAAATGATCATATACATTGTTTTCATTCTCAAGGAGCCCTATAATATATCATCACTTTCAGAATAGAGAAACCCAAGATTTTAGAGCAAGAAACACTAAAAAAGAGTGGTAGTATGCAACTGGATAGCTAATTTATCCATTCTTCTTTTGTATAAACCAAATAAATAAATAAATAAATAAATAAATAAATAAATAAAATCCCTAAAACCAAGACTGCTTCAAAGAATACAAGAGTCATTCCATTGTCATGTGACTGCCACAGTAAGAGAGCTAAGAGTTTAGGAGGTATGGTTAAAGCTAGAAGCTGAAGTCAGGCCAGCTTAATACTAGGCTTTGCAGAACAAACATGGAACTAGATTTAGATATCTGAAGATGTAGTGATGGATGCAGAGAAAATAAAGGGCAAAAATAGCTAGACTGAGGCGTAAGCAGTCTTTTGAAAGGACTAGAGTAATAAACAGACATGCCCAGTCATCTGTAGCTCCCTCGTTAAAGCTCGAGGATGTATAATAAAAGTTGGAGCAGCTGTTGTCCAACTTAATTTGTTTTGGTCTGCAAAACTTCCATATAGTTGTATTTCCTTTCTTATTCTATCATTGAAGAAGTAATTTTATTGATAGTGTGCCATACTTTATATGAGGAAAAGATTATTCAAATGGAAAATACTGTGTATTCTTTATCTCAAGAAGTATGTGTTTAGTGGGATATACTTACAAATAAAGTTATATGTTGAATGCTTTGAGAAGTGTAACATGTTGAAGGAAATGTTACCATAGCTTCCAAGAGGATGTCTCAGGCTAAAATCTCCTTATCAGAGAATTAACCACTTAATTTAAATAGTTAAACTGTCTAAAAGGGTCTATAGACACTATCATCTCGTTGCATTTTAATCTTAAGCATAATCATTGCTTTACTGATTCTATGGTTTTGTCCTTATTTACCTAAGTGCTCTAAGAAACTGTTCTCAGTATTCTCAGTGAGTACTAGATTTAACTGCCAGCTGAGTTAATTTTGCAGCATATATAATTAACTCTGTAATAGAGATAAAAAGTTTAAAAATATATATAAGCCAGTCTTAATCAGAAAATGAAGGGCAAGAGTACTTAAGATATAATGAATAAAGGAGAAAGAAAGGCTTGTTCAGAGGACCACAGTTACGTTTGCAGAGAGAAAACTTCTAAGTTAAGAAAGAAAACAAAGAATTTAAACTATTTTTTATTCAGAAAGAACACAAAGAAAAAGATAGAGTTATGTGGTACCTTATTTTTAAAATCAGAGTAAAATTTCCATAACATAGATATTTTAGTCATTGAGAATGTGTGGTTCAGTTACTATTCACCTATAATTCCAGTACTTGGTAAGCTGCAGCAGAAGGATGATCAGTTGAAAGTCCTCTCAGAAGTGTCTTGGAAGCTGTGGTACATTGATGGCACTGTCTACTTCCAAAATGTGTCGATGACTCTAAAAAGAAATTGTACTTAAGTATGTCTTTTCTCATTGTTCTGATACCTTAGCAACTATCTATCTGATTTCTATCTCTCTGCATTTACTTAGTCTGGATATTTCCTATGAATAGAGTCATTCTATACATGGCCTTTAATGACTGGCTACTCTTCTTGGAATATTGTCTTGAAGATTCATCTATGTTGTGACATGGAATGCCACTTCATTCTTTTATGTCACTGAATCATAAATCATTCTATTATAGAAACTTGTTATCTAATCATCCATTGACAAATGTTGAGTTTGAGTCCATTTTTGACTGTTGTAAATGATGCTGTGAACAAGAGTGTATCTGTATTAGAGATGGACAGGTGGCTCAGCTGTCGAGACTACTGGCTGTTCTTCCAAAGGACCTGGATTCAATTCCTAGCACCTGAATGGCAGCTCACAACTGTACCGCCAGCTCCAGGGATCCAGCACCCTCATACAGACATAATATGCAGGCAACGCACAATGTACACAAAATAACAATGAAAAAAAACAGATAAATTTATCTGTATGTATATATGTAGTATATAATGAATGGTAAATAATCTCTCCTAACTTCTTTCTGAACTCTTGTAACAATTTTGTCTAAACTTTAGATTTAAAAGGTTAGTTACAAATATCAGAATCATAGTGTTAATCCCTTATATTTATTCCATTGAATTTTAAGATATTTATCTTTTTAAAAGTTCTTATATTTTTCTGGGAAAATACTGTAAATTTAAAAACAAAACTTCTTTTTTATATCATCTTGAGCTATTTGACTCTATGCACTAGAGATTAGCATAGACTTTGAGTGGTTAAATATTTTTTTGAAAAAAGTGGGATTTTGTACTAGTGTCTTCCAACTCATCATTGGGTACAACAGGGCCTTGTTCCTTGAGGACAAGAAATGTTCAGGTCTGAAACTTGACTCTTCTTATTTTACACCTTGATAGATTAAAATGTGAGTGCATCGCTGTTCTTTAATTAATGTAAGCCTACAAAAGCATGGTGTTAGTCTTCTCAATTCCATGAGGAGATGAGTTCTAAAGTTTAGTTGATTAGGACATTTTAGTGATAAAACTCATTATGTTAGATATGCACTCTGCCACTAAGCTATACCCACAGTCCAAAATATTTTTAATAAATTAAGTAGCAATTCATATGAAATTATCATTTTGTCTAAATGTGTATTGTTATGACATAGTTTTCTCCTCTCCCTCCTTTTACACTGGGCTCTGCTTCCTACCACAGTGAGCCTATTTCCTGTATCTGATATTAGTAAGTATAATTTTGATCTTTGCACCTGTTTAATAGGTGGGATATAAACATCCATGAAACTTGACTCCACTCTTTAAAAAGGAGTACAACCAGTCCCCTATGACCTATTACAGTACAACTCCCCCACTATTACCATTTTGAACTGAAAGGTGTGAAATTTAGGTCATTGTAGTTTGGACTTTTAAATAATGACAATACTAAGTTGGTAATGGGAAAAAAAAAAACAAAAGCAAAGGGTTCATTTGTGTTATATACATCAGTCTGTTAATATCTGAAGGGATTTTTTTGGGTTTTTTTGTCAATTAAAATTGACACTGAAATCTAAAAGTATAATCTGATATTCATGTGAGTTTGGTTTTTGTAATAAAGTGTCTCTGAGTGGTTCTTTTGGATTCGTGTGTGTGTGTGTGTGTGTGTGTGTTAGTTATTAGACCTTGATAGTAAAGAAGAACTATGTCATACAGATTTTTAAATATCCTGTAGTATCTGTCCTAATTGCCTACATTAGTAAGTACCATGCCTCAGTAACCAGTTGTTTAATTTGTTTAGAGTAACCACTGAGTTATAATGATATGTACCTATTCTGAGGTAAAGATTATGAAGGTATTCAAAGAACATGCAATAGTGTGGAGCACATGCAGTAGTGAGACAAAAGATACTGTCTTCTTTCAACATCATTAGAATCTGTGAGAGCAATCACAGGTGCCTCAGGTAGAGATGGTATCTACCTGGATCAAAGACACAATGGTAGGCAGCATGTGAATGTCACTCTTCTCCTTGGATACATGAGTCATCTCAGTAATCTGTCAGATCCTGAAGAGCTCCTTTTGCATATGTCCTGGGAGAATTAGAAGTGGACTAGCAAACTTCTGTGAAGATTTTCAAAAGGAAGTGTACAGATTAGACAGGTGTATGTCCTTTTCCTCGTGGAAGACCATCCTAAAGAAGTCCTGGCTAGATGAGAGAGCCAGATTTTGTTATGAACAAATTTGGAGTTGTGATTGACACCAGGTCAGAGGAGGGCAGGGAGAAAATTAAAAAGTTAAGGCTAACAAACTGCAAGTACCTTGAGGTATTCGTGGTGACGATGACAGGTAAGCCACTTTCTATACAGGTGATAAATCAAATAGCAAAATGCATATGGATGAAATCTTCTAGTGACAGAATCTAGAATCAAAGATGGAAAACCTTGCAAATTTGGTGTCTAAATTGCCAGTTCTAGACCATTATCAGATCACGTAGAGTGCAGAAAAACATGCATGCCTCAGAATATACTGATAGTGTAACTGTCTGTACACTGTTTCCACATGCAAGATGTCACAAGTGAATGTCTGTGTGCCTGCAAGAGATGTCACAAGATGCACACAGAGATGAATGCATTCTGGGTTAAACTGGACTATCCATTGTTATCTTAATTTTTTCAGTATGTTGTAAAAGCTGGCCATGGTGGCTTATTTATCCTGTAATTATAGCTCTTGTGAAGCTGAGGCAGGAGCAATGTGCTGAGTATATAGGTCAGTCTGGATTACAGTATGAGATACTCAAAAATAATTAATAAATTAATTAAACTGAATCATAAATGTGAAACCTAAAAGCTTTTTGCCACACTGGAATTCTTCTTGCCCTGTATGGGAAAGAAATAATTGGCAGTTCTCTAACAGATATATGTATAGGTATGTCTTTAATATGAGAATTAAAGAAAATTTCTAGGAGTACTATCTATTGCCTTCAGCTCCCATTAGAGCTGAAGTATTCAGGGTATAACTTGTTACCTTTTCAAAATGTTAGTCTATTAACAAGATAATATCCAAGTCATTTTTATTAGAAGTATTTTGAAGAGATTTACCATATTTTTGGTAAGAAACTACTGGTGCTTATATTTTAAGAAGTCAGACTTATGTCTGATGCAATTAAATTAAATATCTCCAAATCAGAAACTATAAATTGTCATGCCACAGTGATGCAGAATGTAAGAAATTATATATTTTTTAACCTTCAAATTTGAGTTAGATTTTTCTAGTAATATAAAAATAACAAAATGAACCAGTAAGTTTGAAGTGAACCATTTTGTAAAAAGACACACACAAGCCACTTCAGCAGCTAGTGTTGCCTTCTGTATAGATCAGAGTAAAGTCACAAAACACAGGTATGCCTTCTTTGCACTGCTGTAATTGCTTAATTCACTCCACTGTTTAGCAAGATGAAGCAAAGAAACTGTATTTATTCCTGTCTATACCCTGGTTTGCATGTACTATTAAATATTAAAGGTCTTATCTATCTTAAAGTTAATAATGTGTAACCTGTACTTAAAGCAATGATAATTCTAACCAGATTCTTGGGTGGGGTTGGGGGGGGGAACTTGTTTTTAAATTAAATTAAGCAATAAAGCCATCTACTGGTAAAATTTCCACATTTCACTGAATTTAGAGATGTGGTCCCTGCTTTACTAATGTCCATCTCAGAATTTATCAGATCACTTTATGACCATCAATTTCTTTTTGTGTATGTTGGTATGTTGGTTGTATGTCCAACCTACAACCTTTGTGTACTTTATATGTCCCAATACAGCTATGTGTACAACCCATATGTAAATGAAAGTCATGTATCAGTGTGAAAAGAGTTGGCACTACTGAAAGTGGTGTTCCCTTATAGAAGATGAAGGTCCCAAAGGTTATTTCTATAGATTACTAGTTCAAATATATATATTTTTTATTGTAATAAACAATGTCCCATCTCCTGTATGTATGTGAGTAAATATGGGACATTCATCCATTTAGTTGAAACAAATTTAAACTGAATAGTAAAATGAATGTTAAGTGTAATTCACTATAGCTTTTTTCCAGTCTGTTTGCAAGGTCTAATAATCCAGGTCCTTTCATGTGCCAGAAAGTAACTAACACTGAGGTCTTGCCTGATGGGAAAATAAATTCACATAGCTATTGGTCTCTGTGTTGAGCTTTTCAAAATGCTGACTTGATCGTCACATACCTATTGATAAAGTTGATCTGTGTGAGTAGGTCAAGAACCTGCATTCCCGACAAATTGCTATTCTCTGTGTGAAAATCATACAATAGAATTTGTTTGGAACCTTAGGAAATTATAGGTATAAATGTAAGGTATATATGTAAACAACCATTTTTAGTAAAAAAGCAAATAAAAAGAGGCACGTGTTTCTACTTTTCTAATGTGCTTCTCCAAAATGGAAACAAGAAACAAGCTGAAAACATGCTGAAGTATTTTCTTGACTCTTTCCATGATTTTGATGTTTAATGTCATAAGTCCTTTAAACAAATCTAATGTAGTATTTTTAATATTTAATTTTATCAACTGGAGTATTTGCTAACTATTAAAAAAGATAGTCATATCTACAGCTGCTGGCTTCCTGCCCAGTCCAGCTGGCAGTCACCGTGTCATTACACACCTTTCCTTGTTTCTGAGATTGCTAGGTGAGGCTAATTTAGGATTATTTTTTTATTTGCTTTTGATGCTGTTGATATTCACACACTAATCTGGTGCCCACATTTATTTCCATTTTGAAACAAATTTTTCCTTCTAGGTATTTGGAGTAGATGACAATCAGGATTATAATAGGCCTATTATCAATGAAAAGCATAAAGGTCTCATAAAAGATTGGGCTCTCAACTCTGCTGCAGTAGTAATGGAAGAAAGAAAGCCATTGAGTACACCTGGGTTTCATAACTCAGAGGTATGCAATTCTTCTTATAGCATAAAATACAAGTTTTCATCATTTGGAAGTTATTTTAGGTATATATATATCCTCTTGTGAAATGCTTAAAAAGCTAAATTTGGACTATTTTTTTTTTATCTTGAAGGAAAACATGAAGCAATTTTGGTTTAGGTTCTAGTTTTCATTGTTCTTTGAATGTTAGGAAAATAATTACAATTCACCAAACAAGTGATAAGCTACAATCCCACTTTGAAAGCAGCACAGTAAGACCAAACAGGAAATAGACCATGCTTATATTCTTTGGGGGTTATGTGTTTGCAATTAGAAGACTGAGCAGGAAACATGAAAGAGGTACACATGATCACTGCAGTAAGAGGCAGTGTGGTAGACAGGGTGTAAGGAGACTGATGCAAGAACAACCAATCAGTGCAGTAAGAGGCAGTGTGGTACCCTGGATGTAAGGAGAGTGATGTAAAAACAACTGAGGATGGCTTGCCCAAATAGCTTTGACATCAGAATTCCATTCCAGTCTAGATAGCAAAAGGAAATATCAAATACTTGCATAAGCTGTGAGTGTTACTTGTTCAGATAACAGGCAGTAACTTCTAGTGGAAGGAAGCCTTCCAGCTGTTTTACAAATAAGGAAAATTCAGTACATAGAAATTAACTTTGCTGGGAACTTCAGTCTTGTCATTTGTAAAGCCAGAGTTTGAACCTTAAGTGACTTAGTTTTTTTTTTTTTTTTCAGTTTGAGGTGATGTGTGTTATGTGCACATGTGTGTGTGTGTGTGCATGCATGTGTTGCACATGCATGTGGGAGCCAGAGGAGCACATGCATGTCTTTCTCTATTACTCTCTGCCATATTCCTTTAGGACAAGGACTTTCACTGGGCTGACCAGCTGCTTGCCTCTACCATTGATGCTGATGTCACAGGCACACACAGTCATGACCAGCTTTTTATGTGGGTGTTGGGAATTTGAACTCACATTGTCAGGTGTTCTTAATCACTGAGTCATCTCCCCAGCCTTTTTCTTAATTCATCATTTTACTCATTAGATTAATTAAAAGTAGTTAAAGTGAGTGGTAAATAAAGTGTAAATAAAAGAAAATCAAGTTACATAATATTACTATTTCATTTATATTCTCACAAATGTTTTTAGGGAAAGATAAATAGATCTATATATTCACTGAAGAGTGTTAAAATCCCCTGTGGTTTGCTATTTTCTGAAAATTGTCAGACCAATTACAGCTTTTTAGTGTTCTTTATTTCTCTTAAACTTAGGGAAATTTTATTCTAGTTTCTGTTTACTCACTGAAAACAGGTGATATTAATAATGATACCAGGCAGTGTGTTGGTATTTTGACAAATTCGGGGAAAGGCTTTTGTAAATTTAGATTCCCTCCTCTCTCTTCCTCAATCTCTGCCAGGTAAAAATCATATAGTTCCAGTAAGTTCCTGTCTTTGTAGCCATCATGTAACACGCCTTTAGAACAAAGAACAACCTGCCATAAGTATACAGTAGTGAAGCCACTCTGTTGTGCATGCTCTTGTGTAGTGCAGATCCATCTGGCATTGACTTGGATGCTCAGAGTCATAGACAGGTATTGCAAGACATTGGAAGGGAGTCCAAGAAGTCAGCTAACTTTGATGTCCAGTTTGTCTATATACATCATTCTCTACTTTTGACTATATTAACCTATTCTTGATGCCATACATTATCTACATGAATCATTACTGTATCAGCATCAGCTAGGTCATAATTAACACAGTAACTTTTTTTTAAAAAAAATAAGGTATATCTTAAGTAGCTCAAAATGAACTTTCGTAGTTTTACATTTTTTTGGAGTGAATGGCTGCCTAAGTTAAGTTTTGGGTGAGAGGTGTCTTTGTTGTTTACAGTACTAGAGATTGAACCCAACCTTATGCATCCTAAGCAAGTGCTCTACCATAGAACTACATATCCCAGTCTCCCTTTCTTTACTTTACTAGGTTTCACAGGCTGGTTCCACCTCTGATTACAGCTTGAGATAGATAATTTTTATATTACACTCAGCTTACAAATGCTAGGGTATGTCCATGAATTAAGGGATACATACACTTGCTAGAAGGGTTCAAAAGACATTTGCTTTAAAGACAGATCTAAATATAGATGTGTCTGGGTTCAGACTGGGTATAGCAAATTTCATAGAGTGAGTTATTTTCAGCTTAAATATTATAGAAATATCAGGCTTTAGTTTTTTGAAATGTATTAAAATATAACCTAGTATACTTAATAATTCTTGAAACCCTGAAGCCAGTCTGATTTTCTAGAGAGGGGAGGGCTAACAGGTAACTTTAATAACCCCTTAGATTCTCTTCCTTTTAGTGGAGTAGAACTGACTCCTCTGGACTAGCTCCAAAGCTGTGATACGTATCTGTACTCCTCTGGCAACCCGGTAAATATTGTACCTGGTACTATATCAGTGTATAAGCAGCACAGGAAATTGTATACTGTATTCATAATAATAATAAAATCTGGTTGAAAGAAGCAGCTAGAGAGTCTTTAATTTAGACATGAAGAATCAGTGCATCGTACCAAGCTGAGCTTGAGACATGGCTTCTATGTCACATACTGTGACTGAATGAAATTCTCTGTCATGAAAATCAGCATTAGCAGGGTTGTTGCATGCTCTCTTTCTGTTTTTCCCCTTTAGGAAGCCATATCTTCATCCGGAAGCAAACGTTGGGTTTCACAGTGGGCTAGTTTGGCTGCTAATCATACAAGGCATGATCCAGAAGAAAGGTTAATGGAATTATCTGCAACTATAGAAAATGGTAATTTCTTTTTCCTCCTCCATTTCTTATTTTTTCTCTCTTTTTGTTTTAATGGATCATGTGTATTTAAAAACAAAACATAGTAATATAGTAAGTATATATAAACATAGTAATATAATAAGTAATATCTTAATATAGTAAGAAGTAAATTAAGCTTAAACTGAGGATCTTATTGAATATATTATACAAGATGCTATGCTGTGCCACCTAACCCAAGTCCTTTATCCTTAAAAACATTGGTATAGTTCATAAGTTGAACCTTCCAAAGACAAAAGTATACCTACTAAGATTTAGTATTTCATTTTCAGACACTCTGCTTTTTTATTGTAATTTTTTGCTGTTCAAGTACAATTTTAAAACATATCAAAAATGACTCTCTTTGTTATGCCGATCTGTTAGAAAAATATATAATTATCATTATAGTGTAATCATAAAGATAAGGTGATAATTTGCACATGAGCCATATATGTATGAATTTATATTATGAATTAGGGTGCCAAATATTGATTTAATTATTTTTATTATATTTATAAATAAGAATGTCACCTTGTACTGCATAAGTATATAGTATTCTTAATTATCAGTTTACACTTAAAGTTTTACAATTAATTGTACACATTTAAAATGCAAGACAAAGACTCACATAAGATCCCCTCATTTTTAAATTTTTTAAAATATGACCAAATTTTTTTTGTCTGTCTTGTCATTTCAAAAGTATTTACTTTTACATTGGGATTTGCTAAATTGAAAAAAAAGAAAGGAGTCATTTTTTTTTTTTAATAAACTGCCTTAATATACCAGAAAATTATGGTTTGAAAGTCCCTTGGTTTATAGAAATTATGACAAGTCCTGTCACCTTTTACTACTTTCACATTTTTTTTTTGATATGGATTGTCTTAGGGTTATACTACTTTGAAGAGACACCATGACCAATACAATGCTCATAAAGGACAATACTTAACTGGGGCTGGCTTACAGGTTCAGAGGTTCAGTTTATCATCATCAGGGTGGGAACATGGCAGTGTCCAGGCAGGCATGGTGCAGGAGGAGCTGAGAGTTCTACATCTTCATTTGAAGCCTGCTAGCAGAATACTCACTTCCAGGCAGCTAGGACTAGGATATTAAAGCTCACACCACAGTGAAATGTCTACTCCAACAAGGCCACACCTTCTAATAGTGCCACTCTCTGGCCCAAGCATATACAAACCATCACATGGATTTTAATGCCTTACTAAGGTATTTTGCCTTTTTTCTTAACTTAGGGAGTACAAATTTTTTACAATGAAGGAATTCATTTTATACTGTGGATATTTTTAAACCTGTGCTGTAACTAGTTGACATTTCTTTTATGTGTGTACTTTTTCTCTCATGAATTTCTGCTTTGGTATTTTTATTTTAGAGACAGATACTGCTGAAGCTGGTGTTTCCCTAAGAAGTACTAGTTGTGCAACTTCCTTGGCTAGTCAGGGAGAGAGGAAGAGGCGAACTCTTCCCCAGCTCCCAAATGAAGAGAAGCCTCTCGAGAGCTCCAGAGCAAAGGTCATTACACAGAGGTCAGAGATAGGAGAAAAGCAAGACACGGAACTGCAGGAAAAAGAAGCCCAGGTATATCAGATGGAGAAGCACAATGCAGACCAAGGCCTGAGTAAAGTGAGCAGGGCAGTCAATGGTGAGAGTCCTAAAACTGGCGGAAACAGTAAAGCCCTCCTTCCCTCAGGAAGCTCGTCTAGCAAGGAGAAGGGCGAGACTGCTGATCAGATAACTTCTTTGGTAAAACAAACATTGGCTAAAATCCAACAGCAGGAACAAAAGGAGCAGGCCCAGTGGACTCCTGCTAAATTTTCTTCAAAAACTGCCTTAGGCCATATAGATAAATGTAGGGAGGAATCGTCTAAGCAAGAGTTTCAACTTGTAGAAAAAATTTCAGGACATTCTACAAGCAAAGGAGAAAGAGGAATACAAAACGAAAGCAAAAGGAGAAAAGCTGAGGAAATTCCAAAAAGTCAGACTTCAAAAGGAGACAAGAAGGAGTCTTCCAAGTCATTGGTGCGACAAGGGAGTTTCACTATAGACAAACCCAGTTCAAACGTCCCCATAGAACTTATCCCCCATATCAATAAGCAGAATTCATCTGCACCCACTGCCTTAGCATTGGCGTCTGCAAGTAGACTTCGAGAAAGGAGTGACTCTTTGGATACTGATTCTAGCATGGACACAACCTTGATTCTAAAAGACACGGAAGCAGTGATGGCTTTTCTAGAAGCTAAACTGCGTGAAGATAATAATAAAACTGATGAAGGCCCAGATACTCCCAGTTACAATAGAGACAATTCAATTTCACCAGAATCTGATGTAGACACAGCCAGTACAATTAGTCTGGTTACTGGAGAGACAGAAAGAAAGTCCACCCAAAAACGGAAGAGTTTCACTAGTCTCTATAAAGACAGGTGTTCCACGAGTTCCCCATCCAAAGATGTTACAAAGTCAGGCAGTAGGGAGAAAATTGAAAAGAAAGCAAAAAGTCGCTCTACAGATGTAGGTGCAAGAGCAGATGGTCGCAAATTTGTACAGTCCAGTGGAAGAATCCGTCAGCCTTCCATAGACTTAACAGATGATGACCAGACCTCTAGTGTACCTCATTCTGCTATTTCTGACATTATGTCATCTGACCAGGAAACATATTCCTGCAAATCTCATGGAAGGACGCCACTTACCTCAGCCGATGAACACAATATACATTCCAAACTGGAAGGAGGCAAAGCAGCAAAGTCTAAGACTTCTCCTGTTGCCTCGGGTTCAGCAAGTAAATCCACCACTCTCCCAAGGCCTCGGCCCACCAGGACTTCCCTCCTGCGTAGAGCCCGGCTTGGTGAAGCTTCTGACAGTGAACTTGCTGATGCTGACAAAGCATCTGTTGCTTCTGAAGTGTCCACTACAAGTTCAACATCAAAACCACCGACAGGAAGGCGAACCATCTCTAGGATTGATTTATTGGCTCAGCCTCGAAGAACAAGACTTGGCTCGTTATCTGCCCGTAGTGACTCTGAAGCAACAATTTCAAGAAGCAGCACATCTTCACGCACTGCAGAAGCTGTCATTAGGAGTGGAGCCAGACTAGTGCCATCAGATAAACTTTCTCCTAGAACTAGAGCTAACAGTATCTCTCGGCTATCAGACTCCAAGGTCAAAAGCATGACCTCCACTCATGGCTCTCCTTCAGGTAATTGGATCTAGATTTTTATTAACATTAGTATGTTCTCTGTGTGGGTTCTTTATATTTAAGAATTAAATTTATAGCTATCTTAGCAAAATAATTGAAAAATAAAGTTAAAATCAGAAATATAAAATTCCAATTAAAGTCTTAGACAAAGTAGTGATTTCAAAATAAGATATTAACTGAACAGATTTAGGAGTTTTTTTTTTTTTTTTCATTTGATAATGTTGAATTTGTTTGTCAGAATTATATTAGGAATTATTATTTTAAAAATAATATTATGCTCCTAAAACCAGGTGTTTCAGATTTCTTATGAACCTGAAGAGAAATAATATACCTTTTAAGTCATTTTGGAAATAAACAGCTGATTAAAAAACATTTCTTATATTTACACATTTGTAGTCAGAACTGTTGAAAATTAACTTCATTTATTTCAGTGGAAGAATGGATTCATGGGGCAGTCACTAAGCTTATGTATGTCAAATTAAACTGGAAATTTAATCGTGAGCATTATCTTACAATGTACTCTTGTAGCATTTAACTGGAGTTAAATCTGTCTGTCACTAAAATCACTACTTATTGTCTCCAAGCAAGGAAGTGCTATTGACTTACTGGTTTCCACTTTGTATTTAAGCTGAAGTCACTGAGAATATGTGGCTACAGCTGGGAGGCAGCTAGCTATTTGTGTGTATCCTCCAAACATGTTCTTATTACCTCACAATCAGCTGCATTATGGGTGTGGCCACATAAGCCAGTAAGGCTAGGCCAGCTGTTCCCAGACTTAAAAGTTTATGATTTTTTACCAGCAAGCTAAGTGAGCTCTAAGTCTTGAGTTTTAAAAGTGGAGGAACATTGGTGTGTAATTTTCATTTTACTTTTGCTTAATATATAATACATCCTTCATGACTCAAAACCAAACCAATGGTACTTTGTAGATTTTTTTTTTTTCCCACTTTCTGTTCCTCCTTTCACTGCCGCTTTTGTCTACTCCTGTTTTTGTTCCGTCTTCGCTGATCAGTGGCTGTGGTAATGACAGTCATAGCCTGTGGTCGGACCAAATGTAGACTAAAACTTACTTGGGGATAAATGATGCTTTCTCTGTCATTCTGGCCTGTTTCCACGTGTCAGCCTTTGATTGATTATTAATCAGTTGATTACCAGGTATTGTTATTCATTTTTCTTTTACGGCTCTACCTTCTTAGTTCAGTCCCTTTGTGCTGCTGCTTTCTGAGCTGTGCTCCCTGACTTCTGCAACAGCGCTTGTTCTACCATCTTACTTCCATTTCACACATTAAGATATGTTTCCTTCCGTCCGTCCTAACATGAGCTTTGATGTAAGTTGTGTGCTACAAGGAGCATGATGTAGCTTATTCTCTGATCATTGACTAGCTCTTACCACATGAATAGTCTTATTTAGCATGAAGGGGCTTATTTAAGATATGGTCCAAATAGAACCACTTGGCAAGTCTGAGAAACAAGTGTAAGATTTCATATTATATATAGACACTAATTTTTATTTCTGCTTTGAATACAGATCTTGGTACTCCTCTGTATCTAAAACAGATAATAAACCCTTGAATTGCTTAATGAAATTCCCTAGGGAAAATTGAGTTAAATGTTACTTTTATTCTTTATACTTAGTAGTTGGATATTACATAATTACAGTTACAGAATTTCAGATCTAGAAAGGATGTTTAGGGAACTGGTGCCAGGAGATGAAATAACCTGCCCTGATCAAATCTTGAGGCAGAATGAGAATCCAGAGCCTTTTACTAGCTGTTGCTACTCTGTTAAGAAATGTTACTCTATCCTAGCTTCCATAAGACAGCTACTATCTGTTATGATATTACTAGAAATATATACAAGGTGGATATAAAATAGTTTTGGTGTTGTTCACTAAAGAATTGAACTGCTATTTTATCTAGTCCATGTCAGTAAAGAATATAGTAAGCAGTTGTTAGATGAAATGATTACTAGAAGATTTGTTTGATTTTTAACACTTGAATGTTTTTGATGCTGTAACATTTTTATTTAAGAAAACTGTATTATCTTAAAGGGAAAGAGAAAAAAAGGAGGATTAAAAGAACATAGAATCATACTGGTCAGTGTTTCTATTCTCCATGTAACACTAAAGACCTTGGAGTTATTTACCACCTATGATACAGTCCCTATTGACATATGTAAAAAATATTTTGTAGTATTTTGGACTAAGTCATTAATGTTTTTTTTTTCTTTCATTTAATGTGGTAAGCATTGATGACTCGGAATGTCTAGTAACATTGGTAATTCTTTTATGCTTCTCTGGCACAATTGAACCACCCCTCTTCAAGGAAAGTACAATTTGGGGAAGAAGTATCAGGAAAAGTATGAAATTCCAGTGGAGGTTGAAGAAATTCTGGGCTTCACTTACCTACCATATGGAGTAGGTCAAGCTCATTATTCAAAACTATTCTTAATCACTTGCTAGTCAGACAACATCATCTAAGTGCTAGGTATACATTAACTCGGTAAACAAGTTTACTATGAATTAGACAGTACCTTCTCTGTTCTTTACTTTATACTTAAATTACTTGTATGTTTGATTTTCCTATTAACTAGTAAAATGTCTATATTAATTTGTCTTCTGGTTTTCAGTGTGTCGGCAGTAACATTTGTAAATGTCTTTACTAACTGTAAATGAGAAAATAATTGTCACGCTCCTTAATGACAATCTGAATTATCTCTTGTGCCTTAAATGTCAGTGATTGTGAGAATAGGTTTTGTAGTCTCATGCTGTGTAGATTTTACACCATTGTCTATTTCGACCATATGTTTTTGGTGTTAAAGCAGCAAAGAATTGTATTAAAGATGCTTTGTTGTGTTCTTTTACCATGTAAAAAGATTTTTTCCAACCATAGCATAACAGGATGTTGAATGACAGAGGTAATGTTTTTTTTTCTGCCATAAATGCATAATTTCTGGAGCAGGAATTATGCACATATATATGTTGGGAAAAGAGGGTTTTCTTCATCTCTGTGTTCAAAATCCATGTGGCATGAGGAAGTCTTTTCCCTTTTTATTTTTGTCTTGTTGGTGTTTTTGCTGTCATTTAAAAAGCATCCATATTGCTACTTAAGAAGTATGTGCAACTGAAAAACAACTATGTTAAGCATTTATGACTAGAGCTTGTTTATCATTAGTGGAGTTTTTCATCTGAATGTTTATTCACTACACTATGAGAAACACGGTCTTTTGATTGCTTTTAATCATTGTTTTTAATTCACCAACATATGTTTCTATCTTTAAGGAGTAGTAGACTTAGGAATTTTTTGTGAGGTATGTGTGTCACTTACTGAAAATTGTGCTGTATGTGAACTCTCATGGTAATTTTGAAATCATGATTTTTATTTAAAAATTTTTAAATGATAACATAATAACTCTTTTTTTAATAATTAAACAAATTTAGTAAATTCAAGATGGAGGCGCTTTCCTACTGATTATGCTTCCACCTCAGAAGATGAATTTGGATCAAACCGTAATTCCCCTAAACATACTCGTCTACGTACTTCTCCAGCCCTGAAAACCACTCGCATGCAGAGTACTGGATCAGCAATGCCTGCTAGTTCTTCCTTCAAGCACCGGATTAAAGAACAGGAAGACTATATCCGAGATTGGACTGCCCATCGAGAAGAGATAGCCAGGTTGGTTTTTGGTTTTTTTTTTATCAGCATTACCGGTTATTGGGGCTGGAGAAAAGTGGCTAAGGAGTTAAATGACAAAGGAGAAGAAAGCCAGCACCCACATAACACCTCATGACTGTAAGTCCAGTTCCTGAACAGCCAGTGTCTCTTTTGACTGCCACAAGCTCTTGCTCTCTATGGTACGCAGACATACACTCAGGAACACACATACATATAAAATAAAACAACTGTTTTTTAAACAAATTAAAAACATTGCAGGTTAATAACAAAAATTCACTTCTTTATTTGTACAAACTAAAAAATGAAATCCTCAGGTCTTAAAAGAATTACTCTCTATCAGAATTTCCCTTTTTTTTTTCACTTAAATTATTTAATGTTCATGCTGTTGACATAGAGCAGAACACATCGCAGAATCCATTTATTTTGGTTCCCTTCCCACTTTCTAAGATTTCTCATAGCTGGGAAGGATAACTTTTGAAAGGTATTTTAACTCCATGTAGTTAAGATTTGTTTGGTACAAGATTTGTGTACAGATTATTCTCCTATTCATCTAAACTGAAGGAACAATCTGCTTGTTACAGATAGGCTACTAATCTGTAGGCGACTTTGAATAGGCATATTTTTACCTTCTTTTTTGTTGTTTGGTTTTTGAGACAGTTTTGCTATAAAATCTAAGGTGTATTGGCCATTAATTTGGGATTATTCTTCTAGGCCTCAAATGTTGGGGTTACAGGTATACTCTACCTTGCCTGGCTTTGCTTACCGTTTTGTAAATGCAGTTAGTTCAGCTCCTTTGTCAAAACACGATTATTATGAGTATTAAATAACTACTTATTATTACCTTTAAAGATATACAGAAAGTAAAACTCACATTATACATGTGATTAATTAATAACCCTGCATTTAAACATTTTAGAATCAACAGAAGCCATAGTAACTAAAATCTAAGGAGTTTGTTTAATGCTAAGATTTAAAAAATTTTTTAAATTTTAATTTATTTAAATTATTAATATAAAATATTTAAATTATTTAAAATAATTTATTTTGTTTTAATTTCTAAATTTTTAAAATTTACTCAGAATGCTTATGTTGCCTAAAGATTTTTACTACACTAAATGGTAATTGTTTTTTGCCTTTACATTAAGACATTAGATTTTATACTTGCTATATTACAGTGTATATACAATAGTCCACAATGCTTTCAGAGCAACATGAACTTTTACCATAATTTGATGTTTTTTCTATATGCAAGTCTGTGATCAGGCTTTTAATGAGACAGCTTACTAAGGTTTTTAAGGTAGTTGGTCTGTGTCTTAGTTAGGGTTCTATTGCTGTGAAGAGACAACATAACCAAAGCAGCTCTTATAAAGGACAATATTTAACTGGCCTGACTTACAGGCTCAGAGATTCAGTCTATTATCATCATGGCGGGAAACATGGCAGTGTCCAGTCAGGCATGGTGCTAGAGAGGGAGCTGAGAGTTCTACGTCTTGTTCCAAAGGCAAACAGGAAAAAAGACTGTCATCCAGGCAGCTAGAAGGAGGGTCTCAAAGCCCACCCCCACAGTGACACAGTTCCTTCAACAATGCCACACCTATTCCAACAAGGCCACACCTCCTAATAGTGCCACTCCCTGGGCCAAGCATATTCAAACCATCTCAGTCTAATTAGAGCAAAGGAATCTGTGAACCATGTGCTCATATGCGCTTGTAGTCAGATAATCCTGACACACACAAGTCTTGCTTTGGTCCTGTCATTGTGCCCTCTTGCTGTACAAGGTCAAGTGGTACCAAAGAACTAACAAGTCTGTCTCCTCAGAATGTTATCCCTCACACTGTGCTATAAATGAGAAGAAACAAGTCCTTTCGTTTTTGGCGGTCAAACCTTTCATTAATCCAGTTAGAGAAGAGTGAGAAGGAGGAGAACAATGGCTCCAGACTTTGTTTTCCCATGGTTTTATTTGTTACTCGGATTGGTATTACTTTTGTCTCTGTTTATTTTACAAGAGACTCTGAACCCAAGCTATCCTAGCAATTTTCATCCCTAGCTATCTCTGTTTTATCAGTAGAACATGATAGCTTTCTGACTTTAAGATCTTATTTTTTAAAAGAATATAAGCAAGAGAACAACTGTTGTTGATAATGTTGTTGATGTTTTTCATGAAAAATAGGAAAGGAAGAACAAAACTATGTGGGGTGGTGTTCAGTGCTCTAAGAGAGTAGTGGTAAGTTATGATAATGTGAGAAAAATTATTTTCAAAGGCTTTAAATCTGACTGACATAATTCTATTTTTTTATCAAATATTGACGACACCTAAACAAAACTTAGTAAGCATTGAAGAATACTGGAAATATTTGTAATTGGGAAGTGTAATCTTAACCTTTATTACAAAGAGTGGTTTGTGCTCTGGTAGATCCATCTTTTCATTTTTCAATGTAGACTTATTTCATTCGTAGTTCTTTATCTGTATTAAAAACCAGGTTAATCCTGAATATATAATGTGTACGCAAAATAGAGCATGGTTGGTTTTTTAGTTTGTAAAAGAAGGTTTTTCTTAGAGATATTCCCAATACATGTACCTCAGTACAGACAGCATAAGATAATTTTTTTCCTAGTGGGAATTTGATAGATTTTGGTGGTTTTAAATACTATGATACACAACACTAGACTTTGACCTTTGCAAATGACTAAATACTTTTAACCTAAAAGGCTATACTGGAAGATTATATAATCTACTTTTGAATCACATGGAACTTAGCAGTATTATAGTGTTTTAAATTCATTATTATATATGCATGGTATCATTTAATTAAACCTTAAGAAGAGACTTTGTATTAGCAGAATGTTAAGAGAAAACAACCAGTTCATTATAGATATTACATTAAAACATTTAAAAGTAAAGCCGATATAATATTTTATCTAAGCTGCATGATTTGCAAAGATATTATATTCTTTTTTATATACTTCTAGAGTGATACTTTTTATTGTATTTATATTTACAATAAGTGTTCCCACAGTATAACATAGTCATATTTTAGTGCTGAACATAAGAAGCCAGTTGGAAGCCGGGCGGTGGTGGCGCATGCCTTTAATCCCAGCACTTGGGAGGCAGAGGCAGGCGGATTTCTGAGTTCGAGGCCAGCCTGGTCTACAGAGTGAGTTCCAGGACAGCCAGGGCTACACAGAGAAACCCTGTCTCGAAAAACCAAAAAAAAAAAAAGAAAAGAAAAGAAACCAGTTGGAGCTAGAATTATATTTATATAAGACATTCACAAATTAAATACTTGAAAGCCATGATATTAAATGCTATCACAAAAGATTGTGAGCAGTCTGAATACTATTGGCTCTAGTTGGTTACCTGAATCATGGTGCTGAAGTCTAACCAAATGGTCCAGAAATGGACTCAAAGTCAGACCTGGATCCATATCCTCCTTTACTATAAAGTCTGTGTAAATCTGTGACAGACATAATACTAGTGTTAGCATTAGTGTTTGGCATTGACAGTAAGTTACTAATACATGTCAGATTTTAAGAACAGAGAAAATAGTGATAATTGAATTTCTTTAGGACTTAAGTTTTCTGTATATCCCAAAAACTTTGAGAATCTACTTACAAGTAGAATTTAAGGCCACCAGTAAGGTTTTAACAGTTTTATAAAATATTTTACTAAACTATTGTAGTCAATAATCCCAACCAGTAAAGGTCCATATCTTCAGTACAAAATCAAATTTTGTATTATTCTCATAATAAAAATACAAGCTGTTTATGGTTTCTTAGTACTAAAAAGTTCTTAAACCATTTTCTTGAACTAATGTACTTGTAAGTCTGTAATAATGTATTTTACAGCATATATCTCTAAAGAAGATAGATCTGTAATTTATTGAATAAGAAAAGCATCATTACTAAGCACATGTATGAAATTCATAAACTTTCTGTTCTAAAGAAACATTATCTATCTATTTTTAAACAGATAATTCCTTCTTCTACAAAGTACATGAAGTTTGACCTCAGCTTCTATCATTTGGGATAGAAGGAGTAGCAGTGCCTGATCTTTATATTTGACTTATATTTTAGATCATTGGGATTGGTTTTTCTTTACAATTTTGTAACAAAGAAAATGGAATTAAATGTAGATTGTGTATTAGGCTTTGAAATAGATAAGTGTAAATTTTTGATATTTGCTATATCCCTAAATAAGATAATTTTACTCTTTTGGGATGTCTTTTTGCAGATTTGAAGCAGAAGAAAAATGAAATAAGGAGCAAAGGTTATAGGCTGAGAGTTTAAAAGCAGAGCAGTGTATGGAAAGAAATATGTTGGGTTATAATGTTGGATTATAATCCAATAGATGGAGCTGAGAAACTTTATAAAAATTAAGTCAAAACTCTAGTTTAATAACTACATGACTTAGACCCACTATCTGGATTGCATAGATGCCTTATTTCTGTTAGAATATTTCCATAACACTTCTCTGGTATTTTTATTTTCCTTTCAAATTTTCTTGTAATGATTCTTGTAGTAATGCTCAGGGCTCATGTCTGTGTTTTTGAATTAGGGTTTCATTTAGTCCAGGCTGGCCTCAAGCTTAAGCTGAGGATACCCTCGAATTCATGATTTTGTTTCATCACTTCTCAAGTGCCTGTATGACAGATATGTGCCACCACCCCTGACCAGCTGCTTACAGTTTTAGTAAAAGGTTGTTATCATTGAATCAACTTTTAAGGCAGGACTTTCCTGTTAGTATGACATATTTAATTTTGATTGGGCAGGTTAATTACCATGGCCAAAGTGGGAGTGGGGAAGGGTGGGTATACCTTGGTAGTCAGTCTCAGGAGGAAGTAGCTACCAAACAAAGGACTAGACCTTGGCCTAGCTTTAGGAATGTAATCTAACAGAGGAAATGGGAAAGAAGGACAAGGCCTGCCAGAGCCATGTCTGCCATGCTTGGGCTTGCTAGAGTTTTTCAATATATACCTTATACACAGAGCCCAAAGGTAATTTTTACCTTTTTAATTTGCCTGAGTTTAAATGCAACCTATGATGTAAGATCAGGTAGAGAATTTTCCATTTGTTTTGTCATGTTGATACTTAAAAGTTTTGTTTTGAATCATTTTATATACAATAATTTTAGTTTGGAGATATTAAACCTATATTACATAACACATACCCCAGTTTACTTTCAGCCACATCAGCAGTTAAGTTTGAAAAATGATATTATAGTGGTATTATGCAAAGGTCTAGTGATGTTATTACTCTGGATTCCTAGCCTACACAGTTTTCATTGACTTCTAAAGTTTGTTTTAATCGTTTATAAAATAAGATGATAAACTCACTTAGAGAAGGCACCTGTGAGGATTAGATAAGGTGATTAATGTGAAGGTTCCTTATAATGGTCCTCTATTCTAAGCTCCAGAAGAGCAAGGGAACCGTTCTATTTATGCATTGCTATCCCCTCGGAATGCTGAGCAGCACCTGGCAAATAACACGTGATCAGTAAATACTTATTGGCATTGTCCCTACTTTTGCAATGGTATAACTTAAATAAAGTTGCAGTTTCTTACAAGGATTATATATGTGTACACTAAATCACCTTACATGTCTGTCAACCCAGAACTTTAAACACAGCTTTGTGTTAAAGTTGGTCAAATTTTTACATAATTGTTGTACTCCTTGAACATCTTTTAAACCACCAGTTTGGGACTAGAGAGATGGTTGAGGTTAAGAGCATTTGTTTCTTTCAGAGAGGACCCAGATTTGGTTCCCAGCACATATACGGTGGTTCACAGCCATCCACTAACACCCTCTTCTTACCTCCTTAGGCATCAGGCTGTGTATGGTCTGTGCACACACATGTATGTGTGCACTTATACACATATATGTGTGGGTGTATGCTTATACATAGGCATACAAGCAAGCACTCATATGTATCAACCTAAAAAAATTATTTTTTAATTTTAAGCCCATATTTTATATAACTTTTAAAAAATGTTTTTTTGTACTTTGAAAGTTATTTGAGTTTTCACATTTCTTTTTTAAATATATTCTATCATTCTGGGACCTTTTCTATCAAAGAAGCCAAATTGAGTTTTATGTTCAACAAACATATGATGTGGAAAAATTCTAAGAATTGTAGTAATCTTTTTTTAGATGTATGGTAATATCAATGACAGAATTCTGTTATTTCCCTTTCTTAAAGATTATTTTTAATGCTAAGAGAAAACTCTTCACTTTAGTGTGACTATTAACTAGAGGTGACCTGGAGGCGTGACTGGTAGACTAGTGCTTGCCTGGCATGGTATTATGGCACACACATGCCATCCCAGTACTCAGGAGCAGAGGCAGAAGAATTGCTGAAAATTTCCAGCTAGCTAAGTATATGTAGCAAGACTATGTCTCAAAATAAAAAAAAAAAAAGTAAACAGTTATTTCATGATTTTGTGAGCCTGTATGAATGAACACAAAGCTTCATGGACTTGAAGAACAAACCCAAACTGGCAACTGGATTTGTCTAGTGATGTCTGTGTATTAACAAATCAGCAAAATCCTACTTCAGAAGAGCATTATGGTCCTCAAATGACATCACATAAAGTAGAAAATGTTGTGTATAGTGTAAAACAGTGCTTCAGTCCATGACTTCTTGCCACCATAGAACCCTTCAGGTAAAAGCTTAGGAAGTTATCATAGTGTTTCCAATCTCATGAACATAAGTATTTTAGAATTACAAAGAAGTTTAGTAATGCTGAAATACAGTTATCAAAATATTTTGCAATATAGTAGTTGATGACTCTTTATTAACAATTTAGTAAATGTCAATAGTCTGGGTAGCTGTGTAAGTTTGAAAAAGTAGTCTCTATAGATGACTATAAACAACTATCATGCAATTTCTGTTGGTGACAAAGATACTTATCCTTGTTAATTCCAATGTAGTTTGTTGCTTATATTTATAACTGAAACACTAAGCATCAGGTAAGTTAGTTAAAGTGTTTTAGTTTCTTGTTATCCATGTTCAGATACTTTCTGAGTTCTCTCATTTCCAAATTTAAGATCTGTGACATGTTAGTGCCAAGAGTATTCAAAATGTATTTTTAAAGATATTATCTTGTAGATTATTTGGAACTTAATTCATTAATGTTAGTATTTGAAGTTAAGGATTTATAATTTTGTACCAAAATAGTAAAGAGCTTTCCAAAAAGTTGTAAATTTGGGATATCAATCTTTAATTAGAGTTACAAGTTACATGACTACCAAAATTGATTGTTTCTAGAGCTGTTAATGTAAAGGAAATTAAATTTCTTTTCTAAAATTATTGCCAGGATCAGCCAAGATCTTGCTCTCATTGCTCGGGAGATCAACGACGTAGCGGGAGAAATAGATTCAGTGACTTCCTCAGGCACTGCCCCTAGTACCACAGTAAGCACTGCTGCCACCACCCCTGGCTCTGCCATAGACACTAGAGAAGAGGTAGGAGATCTTCATGGAGAAATGCATAAGGTTCTTTCTTTTCTTAATTTCTTTTGCTTTTAGCTTTTTGCTTAGTTTATTTTAGTTATGTCCACCCTCCCTGTCTGCATGCAGCTCTGCATTTTCCAAGTTTGCTTTATCAAATTCATTTTTTGTAACAGTTAGCAAAGACTAAAAGGCTAATACTTGGTCTACTATTAACATAAAAAATGGAAAATTATTTAGCTCTAAGCACTTTGCCTATTGATTATAGAAGAGTTTCTATAATCTGACTTGAAATGTGAATATAGATGTTATTTGGAAAGTAAACTGAAATTCAACAGATGACTATATAAGGTTTCAATGAAGTTTGACAGTAAAAAGAAATAGTCACTACTAGTTAATATCAAAGAAATATATAATTTCTACAGTGTTTTAAAATAGTAATTTTGTTGACAGATATTCACCATATTGTTTTTTGAAACTGAAATATATATATTATACAAATACTATTTCTCTCACGTTTACACATAAATACTCAAATATTCTTACAAACTCTGGAATATGTTATTATTTATAGAGTGTTGCCCACCTAAAACCATGGCTTCCAACAGGACAGTTCCAGGAGACACCAATTTTATATCATTGTTCCACACAGTACCTTTAACTTAAAATTAATGATACAGTGGTCTTTCATCCCTCTGTATCTATGGAGAGTAATTCCAAGGCACACATCAAAACCTGAGAATCTCCAGTCTTTTAGATAAAATGGTACTGAGTTTACATGTAGGCTGTGAACATCCTTCCCCTGTACACTCATCTCTGGATACTTAGAATACCTCCTAATAGCATGAAAGTGCCCAGGCTGTATTGTTTACAGAACTGTGACAAAGAAAGAGATCCTATATGGAATTTACCATTTATGAATCTTGTAAAGAAATGTGGCATCTCTACTAAACACACAGCATTGTAAAAATATTTTCAATACTTAGTTGAATCCCCAGATAAGGAAGGTTGACTATAGTCTCTAGCCATGTCAGCATTTTAAAGGAACTAATTTGTCCTTATATGGCCTAAAAACTAGAAATGGACTTTTTTAATGATTGAAAATATGAAAAGAATAGTGATTTATAACATGGAAATCATTTTAAATTCACATTTCAGTTTTATTACAATGTAGCAATTCTTATTTGCCTGTTGTTTCAGTGTTGTAGTACAGACCTGAGTTCTCAGGCAGACCATATGGTTGCAAAGCCAAGAACATTCACTCTCTGCCACTTTATAGACAAATGCTGCTAGCCCCTGATACTGATAACTCAACTTCTTCATTTTATTAAATTCTAAATAGTAACCAAAAATGCCTAGCCTTTTGGACATGTAATCCTGGTGAACTGTGCTGGCACTCTTTTCTTCAGTTGCTTCAGTTGCTTTTGTCTCATTGTTTTCTTATAAAGCTCCTTAATGGTCACTTCTTGTTTATTTTTGTGTGTATGCTTTCTAATTTAATAAATGATATTTCATTAATCTGTGTAGAGTTTTGTTACCACACTGATCAATTATAAGTGTATATAAAAATTGTCTTTGTTGGTTTAAAAACAAAACCAAGAGGATCTTCATGGTGGCAAGACATACACATGTCTCTGGTACATTTAAATAATGTTATTTTCTCAGCTTTCTAACTAAATTTTACCTAACATGGTTATTCATTCACTGAGCCCCAGTAGAATTACTGAAACATTTCATGGAATATATATTCATTCCCTTTTTGTTTTATTTAAGAATGTTACCCTAGTTATTCTTTTGCCGGTAAACCTGTTACTTGGTGTTGCATGTCCATAGTCTCCACTATCGATGGTAGGACATTAGTTTTACTGTAAGGAGATGTATGTTCTCTATCATTGTTAAAAGTTTGACTGAGACCAAAATACTTATTATGTGGATTAATTTTGTTTCCTTTTATAAATTTAATTGAATTTACTATTCATGTATCTTGTGAAGAAATTTGGCACCTGGATTTGGGGAGGAAAAAAGGAAAAAAAAAACAAGATAGAAAACTAAAAGAAAAAGAAACATTATTTTGTACTGGTAAGGCAATGTGAGTAAAGTGAACTCATTGTCCTCCTACATGGCTCAGTTTTTTTTTTTTTTTTTCTCTTAAAGCATCTAATTTTTTTCCCTGTGGAGAACATTTTAATCATGAAAGAATTGAATTTAGCATAGTTAAATATTTTCGATCCTGAAAATAGATGAACATCTAGTTTATGGAAGAGACCTGTTTGGCGCACTTATTTAAAAAGTAATTGGTTTATTGAAGATGTCATGCTTCTGTTACTACTTGAGAATGAAATAATTTCTCTCTAATAAAAATTATAATGCCAGTATTTCTACACTTTTCGCTATTCTGTTCTCATAAGAGTTTGCTTTTGTTCTACTAGTTGGTTGATCGTGTTTTTGATGAAAGTCTCAACTTCCGAAAGATACCTCCATTAGTTCATTCTAAAACACCAGAAGGAAACAATGGTCGGTCTGTTGACTCAAGACCTCAGCCAGCAGAGCATCCTGATCACTTAACGATTACAAGACGGAGAACCTGGAGTAGGGATGAAGTAAGTAAGCTTCAGACTTTGAACATATGGTGAAGAGGCATCGACTGTGCCACATTAGGTAATGTTGGGCCCCAGTTACTTCAGGAGGACCAAATTTATTGTTATTAAAGAGAAAGAGGTGTCCAAGCTAAACTAATAATGCATGCAAGAGTCACGATTAATTCTAAGTTAACCTAAAAGCCAATGTTTATCAAAACTATTAAACTAATCCTTTAGCAAAAATAAGGAACTTGAAAGATAGCCCAGCATTTAAGAGTTATCGCTGCTCTGGCACAGGACTAGGTTTGGTCTCTAGCCTCTACTTTTACCCCCATTCTCAAGTGAGGGAATACCAACACCCATCATGAAAATTTACTCCCTCGCTTCTCTCTAAAGAGCAGGTGGTTGATCTCTTTCTCATCTTTGCATTTATATTATTTGGTAAATAAGTAAATAATTTAGTACTCCTGTTGTCCCTTTTATGGTAATGTAAATTATAAATATGAGAGTCAGGGTCAGATAGTAATTCAGCAGGATAAAATAGGTTGTTTTTTTTTTTTAAATGGGATGACCACAATAATAGGGAACATTGACAAGTTATTTAACAAAGGAACTCTGTATTGATGTTTCTTTCCCTTTCTGGATTTAATTACTTTAATGACATCATTGGTTTATTTTAAGTTAAAATTAGCATAAGTAATTTGAGTTAGTGAATTGCTGCTAGCGCTCTCAGTAGTTATTCACTAACTATATGTCATTATACTTCTTTCTCTGTTTCAGGTCATGGGAGATAATCTGCTACTGTCATCAGTCTTTCAGTTCTCTAGGAAGATAAGACAATCCATTGATAAAACAGCTGGGAAAATCAGGTACTTGTGTGTTTCCTGTTCCATTTTATCCAAACCTGTGGCCACTGCTGTGAGGAACTAGTGACATCACTGATGTGGGTTCTTATTGCTGCTCCTACCGGTTACTTCAAATATAAGGAGCAGTCTTGGCATAGCAAATGGCCCTAGTTGTGAGAGCTAGCACTTTAAGTTACTAGTACTGAAACCAGTTTCCTTCTTCCCAAAATATTAGTAAATATTCTAAACTTAGCAAACTCTTGAGGTTTCTTTTACTCAGACTTGACTCCAGTGTCTTTGGGTAAGGTGTGAGGCTGAACTCTTAAGACTCTGGAAGTCTGTGATGTAGCAGCCTTAATGATTAAAATGGATGTAGACTGTTCAGCCATAGGTCCACATTCTTAATAAAAACAAGTAGCAACCGGGGCTGGTGATAGAGGTCAAAGCCTGTGACAGTTGACCAGCAGGGATAACAAGTCACTTGTGAGGCCTTGCAATGGTCCCCAGCATGGACCATAAATAAGTAAATAAACAATCAAGTAAATGTAGTTTTAAAAATTCCTATTTAAAAAAAAATTAGTGTGATTTGTACTGTTTGTTTTCCTCTTTATATTTAGTAATTTTTAACAGTGTGAGCATGGTTCAAAACTACAAATGTTTAAGATATATTTATATTATACATACAATATTTAGCATGTATATATGTATTTTTTTTCTCCCTTTAAGTTCAGTTCTCAAGTCTCAAAGGATGGAATCATGATCACTTACTTGTTCTACATCTTAGGCTGTTTTTAACTTAATACCCTTTACTTCAAAAGTATCTGTAAAATATTAATAGGTCCTTAGTATTTGCTTGAAATATGGCATAGTGCCTTAAGGAATTGAATATTTGACTTTTCTTTATGAGTATCTGTAAACAGGTTTTTAAAATTATTCTAATGATTACACTTATTAGTATATATTGCTGGGTTTTTTTTTCAAGATGGAGAGTACAGTTATATTAGATTTCACCAAAGCAAAGGCATGCTTGACAGCTTGTTTACCTGAGTGAGTCAGCCTGGGCTTAAGCTCCTGCTGCTGCACTCACAAAACGTGTCTTAGTTTCACTTTCTTCACTTGAATATTAACTGTACCATTCACAATTGCTATTACCACTCAGTTGGTCTCCTTTTTTTATTATTGAAATTACTGATTAAATAAAGGAGATTAAAACTAAAATCATCCTAATTTTGGTGAATTAAACTGGAACTGAATGAAATTTTGAAAGATAAGGATTCCAGTTGACTTTGGAGAAGTTAACCTTATTATAAATACTACATTTTCTGAAGTCTGATTTTATATATCAATCCATTGTATTTTACTTATACTTGGTATGATGTAATGAGCATTCTGACACTGTCTTGCATAAGCTTTATTTTCCCTGTGATCATATCAGATCTAAGTTTGCTGATCTCATTCTCTTCCACTTGCAAAAAGTCTCCTCACCAGTCACCCCATTCACCTGTGATGATACCTCTAGTCAACTTGGGCCCACGTGCAAGTACACTACTGTTCACTTGGGTGAAGTCCATTTAAAATTAGTAGGGAAAAAGTAAGCTTAACTAATTAGTTATTACACAGAAACTAACAAATATCTAGGCCTCGGTCATATGCCTTACTGATGAATAACCAGAGAAGTTATGCCTCAGAGCTTGACTCAGATATTCAGTTTAACTGACGGTAAAACACATCCACATATGTGATGGTAAAGCAATTGCTGCTGTTTTGAATTTAATTATACTCTAAAATTTAATGTGCAGGTATTAAGCAAAGGACCATTAAATGAAATGAATGTTGACGATTGCAGTCTTATATAGGAATTGAAAGGGATGTGCAAGGCTCTAGGTTTGATTGCCACACTATCACCAAGAGGTGGGGGGCTAGTCATGAAAAATCTCCAAATCTGTTCATTGATTGAATGATTCTTGGCTGTGTGTTATTTGTAGCATCCTTTTTGACCCCTTCACAGGTAAGTACAGCAGGCAGATATTTATTACTGAGTTTTTACTTAATCCTAAAAAGCCATGGAAACATAATAAATCAAATGTGTGCTCTCAATATATACTGTTGTCCATGAAACTGTCCCGAGTCACATTGTATGATCATGTGTGGCTTGCTGATGAGAAAGCTTGAGTATATCATATAATTGTATTCTACCTTACTGAAATACAAATCCCCCATCCTTACAGCTATGTCTTTATCCAGGTAGTCACTCACACAGCTGCCTGCTTTGTACCTTGCTGTTGTTGACAGACTCCCACAGCGGAAAATGCTGTGGGTTTGACATTTAGTTAGACTTGAGTCCAGAGATTCCATAAAGTAATACATTGACTAATTGATTTTACTATATTTGAAATTTGATGGTTAGGAAAAACATTAAAGATTGCTGTAAATAACATAAAGATCAAATATTCCATATTTTTATTGCCTTTCATGTGAGCTTTGAGTTTTGGTATATGAAAAGCTTATGGCAGGCTTTATAAAAGTAAAGATGATAAATCTCTTTATTATGAGATTTATCATTGAAGCTTGATGCACAGATATGAAGAAACAGTGCATAGGGTTGAATATGATGGATTACTGTCTAGTTAAGAGTGAAAGGCATATTTAGAAGAGGATATGTGTAGAAAAAGACGTCTTTAAAATGTGTGATTTCTGGTAACCAAATCTGAGATTTTAATTGATAGGAGAGAGGAAAATTGGATGACAACTTGTAGTACTTTAAAAATTAAGAAATTCTCATATAGAACAGTTATTTCATCAGTTCTTTTTGTTATAAATGTGTAAAACTTTATAGTCTCTTAACTCTTAAGCTGTATGCAAATAACTAACATGAATTAATGTTTTCTAATAGAAGTACAGTAAATAGCCTACTATTCTATCTTTAAGATGATGTTCATACTTTGATCCATCAATAAAGTTTATGGTTCTTGCTTAAAGAGGTCTTAACCAACAGTTTCATACCTAATTAAATGTATTTTCTTCTTAATTTTGTTTCACTTATACTTTACATATTCTTTCACAATGAAGTTAAGCTTTCTCAAGCAAAGATTATATTGTTAGTTACAAATAGCAACAGCATTTGTATTACATTCAATTTTTAGTTAAAAGTAATATAAACAGTAAAGAGTTTTATGCATGTATTAGTACCCAGTGAGTTTATGTTTTTAATAATTTTCACATGCTTGAGTCAATAATGTTTACCAAATATTGAGTCTGAGTTCATTAAATAATTGTTTTTATATAGTTTTGAAATTATAATAAACTATTTATGTAATTACAATAAACTATATATTATGTATTTTGTTTATCATCAATAAAACCATGAATGCTTGTGTTTTTTGACTACAGAATATTGTTTAAAGACAAAGACCGGAATTGGGATGACATAGAAAACAAGCTAAGAGCTGAAAGCGAAGTCCCTATCGTGAAAACCTCAAGCATGGTATGCTGTTTTTTCAGGATTAAAACATTTCAGCGTGGCTTCATTTGTAGGGAAAAGCATAGTTTTGAATATTTGCTAGTTTACATTCTAGACTGTATGAATGCATAGATCCAGTAACATTTCATCCACTGGTGTTTGAAGCATCTGTTGTTTCAAGGCTACAGGGAGCATTAAGGAGGACCCTGTGTGTGCTAATTACTCTGATGCATCTTGTTCACATGATAAATTTACATTATAAAGAAGCAGGTTTAAGTTTAGAACTAAAATATTAAATTGATATATAATTTCTGGTTTTTTTTTGTATTTTTTGTTTTTGTTTTTTTTTTTTGTTTGTTTTTGTTTTTGTTTTTTTGTTTGTTTGTTTTTGTTTTTGTTTTTGTTTTTTTGAGACAGGGTTTCTCTGTATAGTCCTGGCTATCCTGGAACTCACTCTGTAGTCCAGACTGGCCTCGAACTCAGAAATCCTCCTGCCTCTGCCTCCCAAGTGCTGGGATTAAAGGCATGCGCCACCACTGCCGGCCTAAAACTTTTTTTTTTTTTTTTTTTAAGATACAGTTTTAAAATGTTGCAAAGTTGATCAGAACAGATGTTTCAAAACTGTCCTATCTTTATTAGTAAATTGCCTTGAAATGTTATTATTATTGCTGTTGAAAATTTTTTATTATTAAAGATTATAAACTGGATCTTGCTTGCTGGGTGTCGTGTGTGGCTACTAGAGCAGTACCATAGAGATGATAAGTTGCATTGCTTGTGATCTGCTTTAATTTTGTAAGCTAATTTGGGCATTTCTTTCCCTGCAGGAGATTTCTTCTATTTTACAGGAGTTGAAAAGAGTTGAAAAACAGTTGCAAGGTAAATTTCCTACTGAATTAAGTAATGATGCTTCTGGATATGGTAGTGTAGGGTGTTCTGGTGGATGCCTCTAATTCCAGAATTCAGGAGACATAGACAGGAGGATTGAGTTTGAGATCAGCTCAGTGTATTTCATTTCCAAAAATATATTTCTTATATTCTTAATTATTAAAACAGTATTTGACTAAATATATCAACTGGTACTTATAGAGTTGAATATATCCAAATTTTTCATAAAGGGAAAGTTTTACAAGTCTATATAAAGGACTGGAGATGTGTCTCAGTCCTAGAGTGTCTGCCTAGCATGTGTAAGGCCCTGGCTTCTTCATAAAAGTGAATAATAGGTAGATAGTTCCCAATATAAAATCTTGTTGTTGTTTCACTTTTGATATAGAGTATTATATGTAAACTGGTCTTGACCTCACCATGCAGCTTGGAGCTCTTGATCCTCCTCCCTCCACGTCTGAGGCTGTCATACTTGGCATAAAGAGAAATCCTGAACATTTGTTGGTATTTATATTTGATAAAATCTGGAAGTTTTAAACTTTTTAAAAGGGATGTTAAAAACATAACCAGTATTTTCAGTACCCCTCTATGATGGTAAAAGCAAATTCAAAAAGCTCTTGGCTTTTTCCCTTCCAAGCACTGTTCATAGATATCTCTAGTGTCTATAGGGACTGCAGGAACCTAGGAGAATCACTCAGATCTGTATAATCTACAGTGTAGACCTAACCACTGGTTATTAAATCAGGGTAAGTAAGATCTAGCTTGTTTAACTAGAGGTTAGTAGCTTACTTTAGCTAAAATCTCTCTTAATGATAAACAGTATTTATATCCACATCTTACTGAAAACAGAATTATATCTCTTTTTATTTTTTATTTCCTTCAGTGATAAATGCCATGATTGACCCAGATGGAACTTTGGAGGCTCTTAACAACATGGGATTTCCCAATGCTATCCTGCCATCTCCACCAAAACAGAAGTCCAGTCCTGTTAATAACCACAGCAGCCCCAGTCAGACGCCAGCACTTTGCCCACCAGAAGCTAGGGCCCTACACCCTGCTGCTGCGGCAGCGGCAGCGACAGCGGCAGCCTCCACTGAGTTTGAGAATGCTGAATCTGAGGCTGATTTCAGTATCCATTTCAATAGGTTCAACCCTGATGGGGAAGAGGAAGATGTTACAGTACATGAATGATGACGTTCCCTTGTTTGTTAGAGACATTACCCATGGAGTGACTAGGGGTATTGGAAGCAGCATGATGTTGACATACAAAACAAGAGAGCTTGGTCAGCAACAACCTTGTTATCTTTGTCTTCTTGATTTATTTATTTATTTTTACCTCTAATGTGTTATACCAGTCTTTGCAAACTACTCAGACAACCACTTGAAGCACACTTAGCAAGAGGCAGCTTTGCCTTTTGTTGTTCTGTGATTTTTCAGATTGAATCATATTATTGCATCCTTTCCCTTCATAGTTCTTTTTGTTGTTTGTTTTAAGCCATGCTGTGACCTACAAACAAACTAAACCTTAGACACATTTTTAAGCCCCTGTGTCTCCTGTGCCAAGCTGCTTCCTGAGATGAACTTTCTCATCCGCTGTACAGATTGTTAAACCTTTCAATTTGCTTCTTAATACTAGGGTTTATATTATTACTCACAGTCACTGGACACAGTGTCACCCTGCTCTGTAGAGTGAAGCAGACCCTCCACAGCAGCTGCCCTGCGTCCTGAGACTTTCCAACAAAGTGTGATTTATAACTGTTGCTAAGTAACTTGTCTTGGGGTTATGGAAATTAACTATTATGTTTGCACTAAGGTTTACTGGGAGTGGTAGATGGACGTATCCATATATCATTAAGGACTGCGTCTGTACATAGGAAGTTGACAATACTGTACTTGTTTTAATCGCAGTGTTTTACTCCACTTTTCACACAGAGCCATTTGGCACCTTTTCTTTCTTTCTTTCTTTTTTTTTTTCCTTTTTTTCTTTTTTTCTTTTCTGTTTTTCTTTTTAAGGAAATAAGATTTTCTCCTTTTAGATTAAATGACTAGAAAGGTTCAATGTGACAGATAGTTTAGGTGGAGTATATTTTTAAAATTAAAAACATGTATATTTGTCCTGTGTTACCAGGTTTTTATGTTGCAGAAATGCCTCTGGAGTGACCATGAGGTTCATTTTTCTTTATTAGGAGACGTGAAGAATCAGTAGTTGTGAGAGTAGTTGATAGTTCCACTCCCAGTCATTGAATTGCTTCTGTGTTTCCCTGTAGGTCCATAGTAATCCTTTGTCAGTCTTACATATTTGTAAGGACCCTGCAAGACAGCAATGATGACTAAGGCTTTGGGCTTATAGCTACTAAAAAGAAAGCCTGTGAAAAATATCTTCTCTAAACTTTGTTTTTGTTACTGTTTTGTTTTCTTTCCAGTAAGCTCACATTTCGATAAGTTTTTAAATAAAGGAATTATTTTTGTGTTTCCAGAACACTAATTTGGGTGAATCTTAATTCTTTTAAATATATTAATAGGCCTGGATTTGTTCCAAAGGCTCATTCGTCTATAAAGAAGAAACTGCAACTTTGTGATGTGGTCTTTGATATTTTAGCAATAACCTATGCTACATTGTTTTAAGGAAAAGGTAACTATACTTCAAGATTTTTTTAGGATCTAAGAAATCCTATGTCGTTGGATCAGTTAATAAAAATGCAAAATCTTTTTGTAAGATGTAAAACATAAGTTTGCTATGTAATGGATCTCATATTTTTCTTTAAATTAAAAAAAAGGACTTGTTCTCCTTGTAAAGCTAAATTCACAGTTCTCATGAAGTAAAACTTCAAAAGGGTTTCAACAAATGTAAAAGGGAAGTGAGATGCTTTGAAGAAACAAACAAAACACTGAAACAGGGTCAGTCCATTTCAAGAAAAAGTTATGCATAATAATCATGATCGTTCCCCCTTTAGTTAACGTTTGGTACTGAGTCTATCCACATGAGAGTACAAGATAAGGAGTCTAAGAAAGTATTAAATTATCTACGTACGTTATTGTTTGTTTACACAGTTTTGTTCAATTATAAACATTTGGCCTTTTACTCTGTTATTTTTATTTTGTATGAATACATTCTCTTTATTTATTTTTGTTACATTTATTACATTATTTTGTTATGCATTTACAACTCCATTTTTAAATAAAGTGTTTCTGGAACTTTATGCAATGATTATAGATTTCATGTCTTTTGCCATCTGATATATTTTCATTTATCAATTTACAAACTGTTTATTAAAGAATCTTCCAGTTTTAATGAATGTATGATCATATAAAAAAGTATTCTTAATGAATTATAACAAATGTAATACAATAGCTTAATACTCTGGTGTAACACACATATGTGCATGAATGTGTGCATATATGCACAAACACACACACACAAGTTATTTGTAGTCAGCCTTGAATCATCCAAAAGTTTATCTTGAACATCTTCTGTTTGAGAACTATCAATTTAGACTCTTTTTTATTCTCAGTGGAGTCTTGAATGTCTCCCTGTAATAATAATCAATATCATGAATTTCACAGCTTGACTGTGTGGCTTTCTATATTCTGACGCAGTTTTATGTTTCTGTCTCCTCAGTATAATTTCCCCAGGCTCCTACAAACCTCTGGACTATCTGGGCAATTCATCCGTCCATCTGCCGGCTCTCCGACTGTGTGTGCTCTCCCACTATGTGTGCTCTCCCACTGTGTGTGCTCTCCCACTGCCCTACCATTCCTTAGACCCTACCTACATCTTCACCAAACTTCCTTCTTTGCTACCATAGCAAGCTGTCTTGCATACTTTCATTTCCCCTCTTCATATGGCACATGTGTATATACTTCTCTTCAAGTCACTCCAGGTGTTTCCTGGGTAGACCCCCATACCTTTTCCAGGGTAGACATATACTGTCCAGCTTCTGTATCATTCAACTTCCTTCATGTCCTTGGACCTATTTGCTATGTCTCTAGCAGGAGTAACTCTTGAGGGATTTCAGTTGAATGTTTGGAGATTCAGACCTATTCCTATGGATGTGGTCCTTCAACTCTGATCTATAAAATGAGAGCATCTTATCTAAGGTTCTTGTAGCTCAAGGGACCATGAAATATGCTTCAAAAACACTGCAGGATTCTTAGATGAACTTATTGACATCTAACCCATCAGATTCAGTTTTGCCCAGTTCGGATCATTTCTGTAGGTACTGTCTTATCATACTAAGCAGTATTCTCATCAGTGAGGCTCCTGACTGAACAGGAGCAAACTGTCCTCACTCCTACACTAAGAGGGAGACTGTGGAAGCTCAGAGTTGAGTGAGTAACATCAGGTGAAAAGCCTATTTTCCTCAGGTACCATGAGTGATTCTTCAGCTGTCCCTTAGTTGATTTTTGAAGGGATATACACTGTTCTGTATGCACAGATTCATTTTGGTTCATTTTCATTCTTAGCTGGTTGTGGGAACTTTGCAGCCCTTCTCTTCCCTGTCTGCTTCCCTGTGTGTTCTTGATTCACCTGGCACCTGCTATGCCACAGTCCAGTTAGGTCTTAAACAGGGTCAGAGGCTCCCCAGAGCTTGTGGTGTTACCACCTATCGCAGAGATACTCTGCTGGACCTGTAGTTGCACACAAATTACAAACCTCCAAGAAATAGTCCACGGCCTGTCTAGGTTTGGGAAATTGTTGCTTAAATGTGGGAGTAGCCAGTAAAACAGGAATATCTGTGCCTCATAGCTGTATATTCAAAGCTTTGTTTAAACTCCCTGAGCAGAGCTAAATCACTTCACCCCACTTCCTTCCAAATGCAGTTTCCTGAGCCGTAAAGCCAGCCCCTTGCTGACCCCTGTTGCTAGCTGGCATCACCACCTGGAGCCACTGTCCACTGGAATGCTCACTGCATTGCTCTTGCACATACTGCAACATGCAGTAAAATGGTTGTTCATTGAAATCTTTTCCATAGTTTGACCACAGCTGTTCAAGCTATTACAAAGTCCTATTCTGAAGTGGATGGAAGTCTTGTGGTTTTAAGGTGTGCAGTATTAGATCTAGAATTGCCAGATATTACATAATTCAACTGCTTCATATTTGAGGTAGTTGAGAAATTGAGAAAAGAGAACAGCCTTGTTGGGCGATGTACTAAGTATTTTAACTGCATTATCTCCCATGACTCTTATCTGTTAGAGGTTAAAGAACATGTAACTGGAGAATAAGTTCCCTCAGTAGTCCAGTTGGGATTTGAATCAAGATCTCCTTGATTTATGTGTTCAGATTATTCATGGTCACCCACAACTAGTTTTCAACTTGAACAACTGGTAAACTTGAGCAAGCCAGTGACCTATACTGAACCCCCCTTACATCAATGGCCACAGCCCCAGAAACAGCCCTACTTTGGAATAGAAGCTGGAAATCCTGCTCTTTCTTATAAGCAGATGAAAGAGTGAACCAGCTCCTACAGAGCTGAATGATGAGTCAATGACAACTGTCAGTGGAGGAGCTGCCTCTTGTTTAAAAGTGAAAGCCAGAGCTATAATAGAAAACTAGTAGCCCTGTATCAAGGCTGTCACCAGAAATGTGCTTCCAGCGTTTCCACTATCTCTGCTCAAGGTGAATTAACTGTCCCTAAGAACTAGATGAAGTCCTAACTAGAAGTTAGAACTACTTGGGGGTGGGAGAAGGAATTAATGCCAGCCACTTGCAGATACAAATAGCATAGGGGTTCCAATGTCACTTTACAAATACACAAAGAAGTGGCAATAGATTTTCACTGAAAGAAAGTTTTGAGATTAATGCAGACAGCGTTACATCATTTTCTTTACAGCTTCTATGCCCCACTCACAAGTCTCCAGAGCTTTGACTGCCTGCTTCCTCCTTGAGTAGAGCCTCCTCAGTAATGAAAAGTCTCATTGCACTCAGTTCAGTTTCTCAGACTTGAGTTGGGCACAGAGTGCATGGGTGAACTGCCATATCTGTTCTCCATGGTCTGTTCATGATTATACCCTGAGTCTCTAATAGAAAGAAAACACCAACTGACATTGAGTTAGCCTACAGAACTTCATAATGTGCCTGATAATTATGGCATACACCTTTAATTCCAATACTCAGGAGGTAAAGGCTGGAGAATCTCTGTGATTTTGAGATCAGCCTGGTCTACAAAGTAAGTTCCAGATAGCCAGGGCTACACAGAAAAAAAAAAACTTTCTCAAACAAACAACATCATCATCAACAACAATTAAAAAGTTCATAATGTATAACAGGAGCTTTTTTTTTTTTTTTAAGACAGAAAAATGGTGCCATGGTATCAATACATAGTATAAAATTGCTTTTAAAATTGTAGTCTAGCCTTCTGGTCTTGGCCTGAGCACTGAGCAGCAGATCCTGGGTGGCAGCTCTGCAACCAGTCTCACAAAACCCAGAGGAATCGAGCCTCCCAGGAGCTCTAACTTGGGCAGTATCTTAGGTAAGGAGACAGCAACACCCATCCCAAACAGGGAGTAACTGGGACGGACCCACTAGGACCCAGGAATTCACTCCTGGCCAGGAGCACTGGATCCTTCCTGTCTGCTCCCAAGCACTGAGCAGATCCCGGTGGCAGCTCTGCACCCAATCTCACAGAACCCAGAGAAAGCTGGGATCCCAGGAGCTTTAACCTGGGCAGTATCTTGGGTAAGGAGACAGCAACAACTGCCCCAAATAGGGAGTAATTGAAACCCAGGAATTCACTCCTGGCCTGTAGCACTGGTTCCTTCCGGTCTGCAGCCCAGGACTGAGCAGATCTTGGGCCCCAGCTCTAACCCCAGTAGTAACACCCACCCCACACAGTTCTGAAACAACCAAAATAATAAGAAAGACAGGCTCCAGTCAGAGACAGGGCAGGTAGCACTAAGGAGATCCAGATGGCAAAAGGCAAACTCAAGAACATAAGCATCAGCAACCCAGGGTACTTGGCATCATTAGAACCTAGTTCTCCCTCACTAGAAAGTCCGGAATTCCCCATAGCACTAGGAAAGCAAGATTCAGATTTAAAATCACTTCTAATGATGATGATAGAGGACTTTAAGAAGGACATAAATAACACAAT
Organism: Arvicanthis niloticus; assembly: GCF_011762505.2. Lineage (NCBI taxonomy): Eukaryota > Metazoa > Chordata > Mammalia > Rodentia > Muridae > Arvicanthis > Arvicanthis niloticus. Next base: position 66,701,384 of record NC_047673.1, on the reverse strand, counting down.
AATACAAGGAGGGAAATTATACCCTAGAAAGAGCAAGAAAGTAATCCTCTTCCAATAAATCAAAAGAAGATAACCACACAAAGATAATTCCACCTCTAATAACAAAAATAACAGGAAGCAGCAATCACTGTTCCTTAATATCTCTTAACATCAATGGACTCAGTTCCCCAATAAAAAGACACAGGCTAAAATCGTAGGCTATCATGCAATGTAGTTATTTACTTTGCAAGAGAAATCTCACATTCATGAAAAGGTTTACACAATGCTTATAGAAGTAGTATTTGTAATGGCCAGAACCTAGAAATATAATAAATATTCACCAACAAATAAACAATTATACATTCATAGAATGAAGTTCTATTCAGCAATAGGAAGGAACAAGCCAGATACAGACATATGTAGTAATACCAGTTTAAGAACATGCAGAAAGAAGCTAACACAGCAGAGTACATATACTAGGACCTAGTTCCTATGATTCTAGGAAAGTCAAAGCAAGTAGCCATTGAGCACAGATGAGAGACTGAAAAAATAGAAAAGAGGAAGTGAATGAAAAGGATGGGCAATGTGCAGGAGGGTAAGTACATTTGAGATTCATCAGGAGCCTATGTAAAGGGTGCTCAACATGTAAATTATTTCTCAAAAAATATTCAAAGAACATAGATGTCTCCTTTTAACTTCGATGTGCAGCATTCCTCAAAGGCCTTGAGGGTGGGTGTCTTTACTTTCCTGCTTCTCTACACTGATGCTTGGCTCTCTAACAAGTCTTTCACACGGGAAAGAACCATTATTTTTTCTCCAAATCTGTTGTCTCCTACTCTGGAGCCAATCAAGGAACCAAATGAGCCTTCTAACCCTAATTTTCAGAGAAGTCAATTTTTAAAAGGCCAAAACAGTAGTAGTCCATGCAGTAGTCCATGGAACTGAATTGCTCCGCCTTTGGCTCCTGTGAGTATAATAAAATGTTTGAGTATTCTGTGCCTGGCTTTGCTTCTGTGTTCTGGATGGAGAGATGCCCAGTTTCCAGGGAGCTTCCTCATTCAGCCACCAACAAGCAGTGGACACTCTGCCAGCTTACATCCTGGCAGACATTCTTCAAGTTTTTAATCACCCAGAGAGAAGATCATTCTTCCCTTAAGAAAGTAGAAGTTCATAGTATGCCAGAGGAGGCAGATAAATTATTTCCAATATGATTAAAAAAAAAAAAACAGCTATGATTCCTAATTGCTCTCCTTTTCCTAGCTTAAAGACCAACAAAATTCACACTGAATTTCACATTAAATGGATATTTGTTGAATGGATGGATGAAAAGGGGAATCTCTGCTGAGATGCCACTAAGCTTATGCACTTAGTTTATTAGGGAGAGACATCCTTCCTAAAGAATGTCAAAAACAGCAGGTGAAAGAACCAATAAAGTTAGAGCAGGGTACAGGTAGGCAAATTTCTTGGGGCATTAACACTTGTGCTTTTGGGTCATGTTTGTGATTCCTATGGTGTCAAAAAGCAAGAGAGCAGGCCACAGCAGAGAAAGGATTCAGCCGGGTTGCAGTCTTTTTGAAGATAGCTGTAAGGATAGCAGGGGTGAGAGATAGAACAAAGGGTTATGAGGCAAAGCAAAAGTTTTGTGCCCTTCAGATTATTATGACAAAAAAATGTCAACTTCTTAGATTATATATATATTTTTAAATCCACTTAACTTTTTATTTTTCCTGAGGCAGGGTATCATGTAGCTGAGGCTAGCTTCCAATTCACTATGCAGCAGAGGCTGGCCTTCAACTCCTGATCCTCCTTCCTTCACTCCCAAGTGCTAAGATTACAGGTGTGCATGCCACATGAGGTCTAACTGCCCTTTCTTTATATAAGAGGCAACACTGGATAGCTGCATGTACTGTATCTATCATCATGTGGGGAACAGGTTGTAGATCCCAGTCATAGACGTCTAGTTCTGGGTGCTGTTTTTCATTCCTGTGTGAAAATGTATGAAATAGACATGCTGACCAAAGATTGCCTCTGAATCCTCAGTGCATTAGGAGGATATGCTCCACTGTGAACCTTTAGAAGTGCTTCTTAACGGAACCAGCAAAAGAAGACTCATATCCTTTCAAACGATATGAAGATTTGAAAGCATTCATTAGGGTGATGCAGTGCCCATGCTGCCTGGTTTACATTGGGTTTCCACTTTGAACTTTCTAAGTAGCTGTGTTAAGCATCCTCCCTTCCAGTTTTATCAAAAACATCTGAAACAGACAGGTTTACGTTTGGTTCACAGTTTGAGAAGACTCTCCATTACCAGGATCGGTTGATTTTGCTAGGGGCCTGAGGTGGCACCTCCTGGCATGAGTATGTGGCAGAGAAAAAGTACTCTCAGGCCTGGAAGCAAAAGAAAAAGAAGATTCCCATGGTCTCCATTAAAGGCACCCTCTTAGGGTTCTAGGCACCTCCCACTCGGCCTTTGCTCCCTAAGTCTCCACCCCCTTCCAGTAGCCCTGCCCTGGGGACTCAACGTTTCTAGCATTACTCACATCCCAAATATGGAAATAGCCAAGATTCATTCTCGTTGGATTTAAAGAATGCAAAAAGTAGAACATGCTTTTCCTCTTAGACAAGAGATTCTAATGTTAATGTGGTTACATTTCTCTTATAAATGGCGGAGATAACCCACCTAAGCCTTCATTCACAGGCTGTGTCTGCACTTTCCCATTTGTTACAGCAATGGGCTGTGCACCAGAAAGAATGGCAAGAAATTCCAGGCAGCACACTCCCCTAGATTATTAGGCCAAAGAGAGATCTCCCCAAGGCTGGCCTTAGTCTACAAATGGAAAAAACTGGCAGAATTACTACTTATTTCCAAGGAGACTTTAGGGTAGCTTCAGTTTCCCCAAGAGGATATATGGGCTAGGAATATGACCTGCTTAATTGCTTGATGAAGGAATTCAGACTGTCCAAGGCCATCAGAGTCATAATTTTCTAAGAGAAATGACCCTTTGGGACCTGTGGAGACAGACACTGGGAGTTAATGGTATGATGCTCCCACAAAATGCTTCAGTGACTCCCCCCCCCCCAATTCAGAAAGTATTAGCATATCTAGGCTGACCCCAGGGACAGAAAGAAAAATGAATACATAGTATGCACCAACCATGTGCTAGGCACTTGATCTCTCAAGGCTTCTCCAAAGTGTCCCTGTCAATAATGGTTAACATGGGTGTCAGCAGAGGTGAACTGACTTTAATAAAGCTGAATCACTTGCCCAGGCCTGAGGTACAGCTGGGTCTGTGGACTTGCACCTCTGGGCTTGATTTGATCTGTGTGTTATTGCTCGCCAAGCATCCAGAAACATCTACGATCAGGGGTATGGCTAGGCCCTGAAAAGTCTACAATCTAACCCCAGTATTTCAAGATGGTGGGGACAGCTTCCAGATGCGAGCCCCAGACAAAAAGTAATTTTTGATTTTCTCTGAGTTATCCAAACTTTTTATATTATTCAAGAAGTTCTATAGCGAATTCTCTAGAAAGAAATAGTTTAGTATGGAAAAACCAGCCTGTCAAAGGAAAACTATTCGATAGCCATACTGTTTGAAAATACCTGGGACTTGAATGTGTGCTGTGATCCATCCCATAGTGAACACCATCCCAAGGCAGTCATCTGGCTTCTTGGTTTGTTTGGTTTTATTATGGAGTCTTACTTAGTAGCTCAAGCTTAACTGGAACTCAAAACAATCCTGCCTCTGCCTCCACAATGCTAGAGCTGTGAAGAGTGAGCTGTCCTACCCAGCCAGTCAGCCCTATGAGGGCAGTCATGGAGACTACAGCAGTGGCAGTAAGACTCCTTCCTTCCTTACTAGCATTTGCACTGTGCAGTGTAATGAGTATACGATAGACCACTCCAAGATGAAAGAGTTTCTCAGTGGTAAGGACCCCATTGCTACATAGATCTGCTGACCATTGCTTCAGCGGGTGCTCTGTGGTGCCAGGGGAGTGAGATCACTTATGCCAGGCAGACTGAGACTCTGCCTAAATGTTACACACATTACACCCAACCCCAAACCCACCCACAGCCTTCCCCATCTAGAAAAAGGTCTTTCTTTTCATCCTTCCTTACTTCATTTTTCCTTGTGAGTTTAGTAATGTACCTTGACAAAATTGAATTCCTTTCTAAGGTATACAATGTGAAGAGCTGATGTATGTATGTATGTATGTATGTATGTATGTATTGGGAAATTTATTACTATAATCAAATTAATTATTGTGATGATTTATATTGTCTACTTAGATCAATTGGGAAAGGAGCCTCTGGGCACCCCTGTGAAGGATTGTCTATATTAGGTTAGCCTCTGGGCATCCCTGTACAGATGTTCTTGTTTAGGTTCCTGGAAGTAGGAATATCCATGTGCAGCAGCTTTGTGAGATGGATAGAAGACTGAAAGAGGAGAGGGGGCCGAGTAGCAGCATGCCTTTGGCTACCTAAAGCTAATAACACAGTGTAACAAGCCCTCACTTCCATGGTGGGCAAGGTGGGAGCCAAAGCAAACCCTTTCTCCTTTAAACTGCTTTTGTTGGGATAGTTTATCATGTAAATGAAAAAAATAACTAAGACAGATATGAATTTCCATAGTTACCTTTGTGAGTGTATTGACATTAAATATCTATTCTTAGCAGTGTTTAAATACATAATAAATTATTGCCCACTGTAGCCTCTGTGCTGTACATTAGATTCCCAGACTGTAGTCATCTCTGAGAATTTGTACTGTTTTACCAACCCCATTTCTCCTCACACCTTCAGGCCTGGCTTCTTGTTTCTGCTGCTTTGCCCTTATCAGATTCCACAAGTAGGTGAGGTCATGAGATCATATGGCTTATTTCATTCAGTACAATGGCCTCCAGGTTCATTCACGCGTTTGATCTCAGAATGCCTTAGTAGTATCTCATTGTACTTATGTACCAGATTGGCATATAAATGCCATATCGTGACATTTTTTTCCTTATATTTTCTTCTATGAATCTTTTAGTTTTAGCTCATTTATTTACATTATTATTATTATTATTATTATTATTATTATTATTATCTATTTTGACTTAGCTTTTGTCAACAGAGCTTCTGTACAACTGTAACTATTCCAGCACCATTTGTTGAAAATATATTTTTTACTCCTTCCTGTCCCTCCATATCTTTACAAATACAAGTTTTTGTCATTCCTTTTAGCTTTAGAAATTCTAGCGGCTTTGAAGACTGTGATGGTTACTTTTAAATGTCAAGTGTGTCAACTTAGAATCACCTAGTATCTTGGTTGAATATTGTCTTTATCAGATGGGCCAGCGGGCATGCCTGTGGGGAATTATCTTGACTGCTAACTGTCCTAGCCCACTGTGAGCATTGCTATTTCACGAGCTGGGTCTTGACCTGTAGAAATGTGACAAGAAACAGGCAGCAAGGGTGTACTCGTGCAGATGTGGACTACAGATATAGTGTGGACAGCTGCCTCAAAATCCTTCCTGAAGACATGGACTGCAACCTGAAACCTCTCTAAGTTAGATACACCCTTACTTCTCTAGGGTGCCTGTACTCAGGGTATTTTATCACAGCCATAGAAATGAAATTTTAAAATGAAAGACATACGTCGTTGTGGACTTTATTATTATTTTTTTTCTAAAGCTCTCTTGGTTTTTGTTTATATTTCTTTAATGACTAACAATTCTGGCCATTTATTTTTCATGGTCTATGTATTAAAGTTTAAAACTAACTATGGGGTGGATTGAAAATTAGGACAGGGTATCAAATGTACTTTAGAATGGACCTTGCTGTGATCAGTTCCTGAGTCATGCTTGGTGAGCTTATCAAGAGAAAATGATCCTTTCAGTAGCCATGTCTGTCTGCAATGTCCTTCGTTTTCCCCCCTCAGTGTATATATACACAGGAAGACACAGACACTCGAACCACACACACATAGATTATACAGACACACACACATATATACTTAAAAGATATATGACAAGTGGTGATCTTTGAGGTAAACTATATCTAAATATTATGCAAGTGGAGCTGCACAGACAGCATTATGCTGAGATGGTATCTTGATAAAAATAAAATAAGATTATTTCACCTTGGTCAGTCTGTCTGTCTGTCTGTCTCTTCTCTCTGTTAGACAGGGTCTCATGTAGTCCAGACTGACGTGCAATTCACTGTGCGTTAGGTCCAAAGTAGACTCCAAAATGGTAGTGCCACTGACAATGTCCTAAATGACAGTCTGGGCTCGTCTCAGCCTGGACTCTGACCAGATAAACAGAAGATGATTGCTAGGGGGTAAACAAAACTCCTAAAATCTCAGAAGTCTTGTGCAGTAGTCTCCTGATTGTCAGGAAAAGCCATTACTTGCCTTTCCTCCCTCTATAGCCAACTACTTCCAGAAGGGCATTAGTCCCTGATAAATGAAAACAAACCTGCAACAAATCAAAGCTTCCTCCACCCACATCAGGATGTTCCAATTTGCAAAATCCCCCAACCCCCACACACTGCTACCTGTCTCCTTAAAACTGGCAAGGCTTTTCAGGCATTTGCTGTTCTCTCTGCACTCAAGAGACAGCCTGGCGGTTTGGTCCTCCATAAACCTTGCCTTCTTCCCATGGAGTGTCTAGTCTGCTGGTTTCACTGCACCCACATTTACACTGTGGAGCTGAAGACAACCTTGAATTCATGACCTTCTCCCTTTTGCTGCATCCCTTTCCTTTCCCTCTCCTAGTCCCTTCGTTCACTGGTTTCCCACAGACATGCTTCCTAACCTACAGGTGTGCTTCTCTCAGGACTGGCATCACAGATGTGTGCAGCCATGACCAGTTTAACATTGCTGGGGACTGAACCCAGACCTTGCTAAGAAAGCAGTTGACCAACTCAACTATATCCCCCCAGTCCCCTGCTTAGCATTTGTGTCCTATCCAAATCCCCAGGCCACAGTCTACCTGAGCTTTTAAATGGTTTTGAACCTTGATTCCTATTCTTTATTGGTACTAGAACACCATCTTCTACTGGGAGATGGAGGTGGGGACGCAACAATGTGTCCATGCATCTCAGCCCAGTGGCCCAGAAGCATACCTGTAGGTTAGGAAATGAATTTGAGAAACCAGTGAACAGGGCACTATAAGGGCCGGAAAATTGATGAGGGAAGACCCCAGACTAAGATAGTTGGCAAAACCAAAGAGCACGAGGGGAATCAACCATTCTCTAAAATGGTAAGCCCAGACAAAGGCTCGTAGGCCTTCTTTAGGGAGCTGTCGGAACTGTCTAGAAGGATTAGGTAATCTGAAATTTCTTTGGTGGGTGCTAGGGAGTCACAGTTGTGGTCACCATTCCTCTGCCACGAATGTTTAACCTTGTGATGAAATAGGACTGCCCAGCACAGATGGCCCATTTGGAGATAAGATATTTCCTCATTTTTGTGATTATCCCCAGGCTGTTCTTTGGGAGGGGGTTTATGATCTTGTTCTGGATTTTATGGTCTGTTCCTAGAGCTGGCGTCTTATGACTTCATTTCTGAGACTTATGGCCTATCCCTGAAGCTGGTGTCTTATGGCCATTTTTGAAATCAGGCCTGGTCCTTAAAAGGAGACAATTGGGGGTTATGTTGCCCTTTCAGGATTAACTGGGAAAGGGAAAGGAAAGAGACCCATCAAAAGGTGGCTCCGAAGCTGAATCAGCCTCAAGCTGCAGGGGACTCTGGGGATGCCCCCACCCTGGGGCAAGCATCTGGACTTCAAGCTCCTCCTCCTTGTTAGTAGTTGCTTAAGAGCTACCCTGTGGTGAGGGTGGGGCACTTAAGCTTCCAGGCCCTCACCTTATGACATTTGCTGGCCAAGCAAGCAACTCCTGACAACTGAAGACAGTGCACCAAAAAGTCAGATACATGAAACACAGGAAGTAGAAACATGCAAGCAATAATGGGTCTGTAAGACCCCCCCACACACACACACACACACACAACCCTCAGTCAGTGATACTTACTTTGAGATGCCCCCTAGTGAAACACCAAGACTTGCAATTCAATGCAAAAACAAGAGGTTTATTTTTCAGGGTGTTGGGGTCGACCTGCAGTTAGTCCCTCAAGGCGAGTGACTAGAAGATGGATTCCCCCCCCCCCCCAATGGCTATTATAAGCAGTTTTTATACTTTTTAGGGGCACAGGTTATATCAGCAAGGTAACAGTTCAAACTTATTGGCTAAGCATATTGACCTTTAAATCCATTGGCTAGCAAGCATGACACTCATTTGAACTCTACCTGGGACTTTCTAGAGAGTCAGGTGACTATCAGTCAGTATATTCTGAGAAATTTTTTTACTCAAGAATGTTCCTGTGGGTAGAAAATGGAACTTGGCCTAGCCTTGGCCCCAGGTGGGAGCGGGAAGCTGTAAGGAGCGTGTGGGACTGGAAAAAGTCCCTAGGGTCCCTCAGGTTAAAAAAAATGGTAAAGGGACCTAGGGATAGTAGAGACAAAAACCACCAAGTCACTACACCAAGGTCTACACAATTACTGCTTCCTAGTCAGAACTTCTCCAGTTCTGCTCTGTGGGATAGGCTTCGTTTTTTTTTTCCTCCCAAGTCCTGGTATTGTTATGCAGATCATCTCAGGAGGCTTCACCTTGATCTTAGACTCAGCTATGCTTTTGCTTTATTTTCTTGACTGGAATGTGAGCCTCACCAGGCCACATATTGTCAATGATTTATGGGCTGGCCCATAACAGGTGCTCCAAACGTATCACAAAGTCATGGATTGTGTTTGTATCATTGTCTAAAATGTACAATTAAAGACAGTCATCCTAATTCTCTTGTTTCTATATTCTCTAGCAGGGTTTAGAATAATGAGGTTCTGATCTAGCTCTGGAAGATGTTAACTAGTGCTGTTGACAATTCCTGAGCAGACCAGCCATTGCCTGTATCTGATCTCCTCTCTTCTCCCTTTGTTCTATACAATATGCTGGCCTTTCTTTGACAATATGGGATACATGTTAGCTGTCCTTCAAAATTCAGGGTAATGTCACTTAGACAATACCATCAGAAGACCTGTCATCCTTAAACACGGTTAAACCCTTTCAGAAGCTGATGCTTATTTTCATTCAGCATCACCTCTTGGTGCCAAAGAAAGGCATCTGTCCCCAGGCTTATGCATTAGACAATATAAACTGTTTCTATATTGTTAAACATACCCTCAAGACATTCATCCATTTAGCAAACAAAAAGTTCTAGCTAACCTCAGGGCATAAAACAGGTACTGAGAGAATTCAGTTGTCAGTTGCTATTCAGAGATATGATTCATCTATCTACAAGCATTGGAGCAAATTCAAAGTAATTCCGCATCCAGAAAAGTGTTCTGTGCACTCTTACTTAATCTGTATTGAGTATAATATATACTTATCACACATACTACAGGAGAATTTTCAGCTTTACAAAAGTATTTTTTATAGGAATCTTCTAAATGATAACCTTTCCGATTAAATTAAAATGATCATTTGATCTACCATATTTGGCTTTTTTATGAAACTTGTTCTAGTTAACTTTCTGAACCAAAAGAAAGTACCCAAGACACCAATAGATTCAAATAGAGGAAAGATTTGTTGGGGTACATAGCTTTGAAATTCTAACCCAGGTCTGGTTGATGCTGTAGCTTTTGCTCTTGTGGTAGGTTGGTCACACACCAAGACAAAAAGATGAGAACAACAGGACCAGGTACTTTATGTCCAGGAAGCAAAAAAGAGAGAGTCCCACAGCCTTTGAGGGTACATTCCCAATGACTTCCCACTAGGATCTGCCATGATCTTCTAACAGGGTCATGTTGAGAACCAACATTTAATACATGAACCATTAGGAAGATTAAAAATTTAAACAGGCTAATTCTTTGGGATTCAGTTTATTTGGAATAATATCACTTTACAGGCCCCACTATTTGTCTTCTAATTGCACTAACTTTCAGTGATAGTTAATGTTAACTGCCCTCTAGGTAAGGCAAATTCCCAGAGGAGGCATTGACAAAAGAGAGAAGTCACTTCACAAAGCTAAGGAAGGCCAAGTTCTATTCTACATCTGAAAGTGGTTTCTAAGCATGCAGGTCAGACTTGAACCTCATCCTCTCTTCTTTTCAGAATATTCTTTGGTGCTCCTGGGATACTGTGTCATCCTTTTAAGACAGGCAGGGAAAAACTATAACTGCATTGGGTAGCTGGCATCTGATCAGCATGTGACCACCAAGTTCCAAATGGCAATGCTGTTTAAATTCACCATGTGCCAAAATTATTTATTGATCTTCACACCAGCCGGCAGCTCTGTATTCTGGAACGCACTTCAATAACTCGAATTGGTTTTGACGTGCATTGTAAACCTGCTTATTGCACTGTGATCATTGACATTTCTGGGATGGCATTTGATTCTGCTTTACCCAAGTCTATTCCAAGGCAGCAAGTCATTTATTACTGACAGATGGAACCTGGGTCTCAGTTCCTCCTCCTTCTCCCTTCCTCATTAAGATGGGCTGAGGCATCAACCAAAATGAAGGTTTGCTCTATCAAAACAATAGAAAAAAAAACTGGTCCAGGGTCTGATCTCCCATTGGCTGTACATTTCAATGAATGGAAAGCTCAGAGGATTAGTGAATTGAAGAGTCAAGTGAGGTGGCTGTGTGTGGAGAAGGATTCTAAATCCAGATGTAAAGGCAGATGACTTGCATAATACTGAGGGCCTGGGAGCTTAAGGAAGTGAGTGGATGTGAGGATTTGTATATGCTTAGCCCAGGAAGTGACACTATTAGAGGGTGTGACCCTGTTGAAGTAGGTGTGGCCTTGTTGGAATAAATGTGTCACTATGGGTGCAGGCTTTATCCTAGCTTCCTGGAAGCCAATCTACCACTAGCATCCTTCAGATGAAGATGTAGACCTCTCAGCTCTGCCTGTACTATGCCTGCCTAGATGCAGCTACACTGCCATGTTGATGATAATGGACTGAAACTCTGAACCTATAAGCCAGACCCAATTAAATGTTGTCCTTTATAAGACTTGCCTTGGTCATGGTGTCTGTTCACAGCAGTAAAACCCTACCTAAAACAGTGGGTCAGGAGAAGCAGGTAGGGTCAAGATCGAGGCACTGGTAAGCTGACCATTTCCTTCAAAGTCCACTCACTGATGACCTATGAAGTTCAGGGTAGTCAAGATGAGATATTGAGAAATGGAGCAAGGTGGCCTGCAGAGATTAGGACCCAGTTAGACAGTCCTTCCTGTAAGACCTCAAGGATGAGATTCATGCACATTCACACCAAATTATTTTTTTTAAGAACCCCGAGAAAAGCTTGACCATTTTTCTTTTGAGACAGAGTCTCACTATGCTGCTCAGACTCACTTTTAATTCATGGGCTCAAGTGATTGTTTGACTTCAACCTCCAAGTAGCTAAAACTTTAGACCTGCCCTAACAAGCATAGGGAGTTTGCTGTTTTAGCAGGGCTTATTAATTACTGATCTATAGACTATTAATGTCATAATTTTGTGAGTCACAAATGGAAGAGATTGGACATGAGCAATTCAGATACATTCAGCATCCTAGACAAAAAGAATAAAAAGATTCATTTGCACGGAGATTCATATGCAGCTCTTGCGGAACCTTGTGTTTAAAGTGATCTTTTAATGACTTTGATTTTAGGGGAAAAGGAAGCATTCTTTGAAAATCTGTCTACCAAACTTTAATGAGAATTTCCATAATGTTTTCTTAGCTTTCTTGATTGGCATTGTGACAGCCACCAATTAGGAGAATGCTATGGAAATTATGACCTAAGATGATGGTATTGGAGCAGGAGACCGGGAGCCTGGGAATCTGTTCTGTGAGGAGACAGAACAGAAAGCTCATTTGGGTAACATGAGACCATCAGGAGATAAGAATCTACTATGCAAATCTGTGTAGTTCCTGCTACTAATCCATGTCTGGAATATCACAGAGACTCGCAAAATGATTGAGCTGTTGGCTTTGTTTGGCTGCCTAACAGACAGCTTAAACAACTGACAACTTGGGAGCTGTGGTTAGCTCAGAGTGGGTTGATCTCTGCTCACCACTGCTTGACTGAGAGCTGGAGGCAGTCCATCTGTAAGTCAATTGTCTTCCTTGCACTAGAGGACCAGCTGAATCATGTTCTACTCCAAGCAATGGCAGAAACCCAAATGGAAAAGAGAAACATAGGAGCTTCCTGTGCGGAACTCCAAAACTCTCATCTTTACCCCTATCCAAACAGCACAGGCAGATCCATAGCCAAGACCAAAGTTAAGAATGAGGGAAGTTCACAAGAGAAGTGGGAAGAACTGCATATTTATGGCTAAAATGGATAGCCTGGAGGAGGACTGAAAACTTACGGCAGTAACCTATCACCGATCTCTGAAAGAGAGCACATGTCTGTATTTACTTGGTGCAGAATTGATGGAATAGAGAAGTTAGACAGTTGCAATGTGGCATGGAATTACTTGCATCACAGATTTCTTAGGCCCTTAATGTAGACTACTTATGGAGGCCTACTGTGCTCTTGATGACTGATACTGGTAATACAGAGCAGTTGGCATTCTCCAACAAGCCAAATAAGATAATCCAAGGCTAATTATAATTTTAAGCAGGGGGAACAGGGAGAAAAAAAATCTTTTTTTTATATTTTAAATTTTTTTCAGTGTACATGAATGTGCCGATGCAAGTTTATGTGTATGAAGATGTGAATGGAGGTCAGAGGTCAACCTTGCATTTCCGTCGTCAGGAGCAATCTACCTGAGTTTTGAGGTATGTCTCAAGGACCTGAGGGTCACCTATTTGGGTAGGCTGGTTGGCCAGCAAGCCCCAGGGATCCTCCTGTCTCTACTTCCTTTGCTGGGATAATAATCGCAAACAACCAGGCCCAGCTTTATACATTGATCCTAAGATTTGAACTCAGGTCTTCATGCTCTCATGGAAAGCACTTTCCTACCTGATCTGTTTCCTCAGCTCCCAAAGCATACACTCCATCCTTTATAGTGCAACTCTCCACTATGTGTCTGAGAAAAGAAAAGGCTTTGGCTGTCCTTCACCACACACTTTCCCAGGAGAACTACAGCACAATGCAAACACCCATGTTGTTCACACCTATAAGTCAATCATTTGTTATTTAACGCTTCATGAGTAGCAGTAAAAGCTCGTTAATCTTCAACCAGCCACAAACAGGGACCTCATGTCTCATCCTGGAGAATGAGAAGCCATTAGTCATTCCTGGGCAAAAGCAGTTATGTCATCAGGCTGAAAGCTCCCTGCACCTCATAAGTGCAGTGCTTCGGTCCATAATTATTTTAAAGAGGCAGGCTGCCTGTGCTTTTCATTTATACTGGTTGATGGCCTGGGCCTATTCTGCCGTGCATGGATCCTCAGCATGTCTCCATCCTTCGGTTACTTCCTATCGGGTTGATTCTTTCCATAATACCATTCTCTGTTTACTTGGGTGCTTCCAGGATGGAGAAGGTATGTCCGTGATTTTTATACTCAAGAGGAACCTGACACTGAAATATGAGTTTCTGAGACTCCTTAGAATAAAAATGTAGGTGTGGAAACTTGTCTTCCTGTCAACCCCAGCCCTCTGCTCTGCTGCTAGCTTGTCTCACCATGTCCTTCAGGTGCACTTTGACTAAGAATGGCTTCAAAGTTGCCCTCACTGGGTGTGAGTTGAGGTCTGTGTGCTTCTCCCATACAGGTGCTTCACCATGAAGTCTCTGGTCACCATACTCTCATCAGTGTGAACACCACAGAAACACTCTTAGGTCCCAAGTCATCGGGGTTCCAGATCTCCCTGGGAAAATGATCTCTGAGCTACATACACCGAAGAAGGTTTTGGTAATTCATATTTTATCTCCAGGAAACTCTTCCACATCAAGCTAAATTAACCTCCAGAGTTCCTCCTTGTAAAGCATGCTTTTGAGGCATCTAGCATTCAGGTTCCTGCAACTACTTAATCCTGTTCTTGCTCATTCTGTAGTTTGCCTGACAATGGATGCCCTATAGCCTTGTATAATAAAGGTCATCTTCTACATGTGGATATTCAGCAGACTTGTGTTCTCTTGGTACTATTTTCAGAATGGGATTTATTTATTAGTTGATAATTTCATGCATGCATTCAATGTATCTTGATCAAATTCAACTCCAACTGTGCCCCGGCCCGCGGGGATTCGACGAGACCTTAGGGAAGGGGGCGAACGAATGAAAGGACAAGAGACACAAAGAATGAGAGCAAGTCTGGGTTCTGATCAAGCTCTGAAACTTTAATTTTGGGGGCAGGTTATAAAGACACAGCAAACCGGGAAGTTTGGGCGAGGGTCATTGTTTAGGGCCATCCTACTATGGAATCCTTACTGTCTAAGACCTTCCCACTGTCATAATCTTATCACCCTAGACCATCCCACTGTCATAATCAGCTCCAAGGAAATGCCAGACGTTCTTTAAGTTCCTGGGACCTGAGACCTCTGAATGTCCTTTCTTAACCTTGTACTGACGAGACTTTCTAAAACAGCAGGTAATTTCCTGAGTTTGGCTCCCGGCACAACTGCCTCTTCCAATTTCTCTAACAACCCCCAACACACACACACACACACACACACACACACACACACACATATATATATATAATCTTTAAAAAAATTTTTTTTCTTTGTAACCAAGTCCCATTAGTGCTGCTTGCTGCAATGTTGACTAGTCTCCTTGTCTTGATCTTATACAGATAACCATAGCTGCAGAGAGTTCACAGTCCCATGCCATGTTCATGTTCTGTCCAAAAAAGTCCCAGCACTTCTCCTTATTCTGACTCTTACATTATCTGTCTCTGCTTCTTAGATGTTCTCTGGGCCTTGCACGGTGGGAGGCTGATACGGACACATCATTTAAGGCTAATCACTTTGACTGGTTATGAGTCTCTCCGTTAACTGCTGTCCACAACAGAAATGGACTTATTTATACCCCTTCTTTAGACAACCTTCTTTAGGTTGAGAGCAGAACTTATCCATGGGTATAAGCATAATATTTCGAAGGCAGGTTGACACCATGCCCGTTGAGAAACCAATAGCAGCAGCAGGGTCACTCCATGGCCCATGACCTTCTGAGACACAAGCTTTTGACCAGGTTTACAGAACTAAGTTTTTGTTTATTTTGTTTTGTTTTAATGCCACAAGTTGTCTCATCAGTGAAAGGCAGCACGGGCCACTTGTACATGGCAAATTATCACAGTGTTCAGATAGAATTTCCAAATACAGGGAAAGGTGATTACCAAACAATTCATTATTTGACAAGCTTTGATAGACTTTCCACAGACATGTCTGAATGTTACCGCTAATTGGAACCAGAAAGTGTATGGGTAATTGAAATCCTCGGTTACCCTCACAGATGCTATTATTATAGTTGCTGTGGTTTTGTTGTCGTTGTTGTTGTTGAGTCAGTTTAGCTTGGCCAAATTTAGCTTGAATTACATTTCGCTAGATTCCTGTTCTTATTGACTGGACATCTGGTAATGATGGACCTCAGCATACAATTCTATGGAAGCTTAGTGAGGAAGCAAGTCATACAGCACTCAGTTTGTAAGATACACTTCTTTTCCTGCATGTATGTTCAGCTCTATCTGTGATATCATTAACTTTGGCAGCATACCTTTGTAGACTTAGAGTTTTCAAAGCCTATCTTATTTAGGGTTCTTGAATGCTTCAACCTTTCTTTTAGCCCACCAACCAGAGGTAGGGGAAAAGAAAGTTTATGGGAAAAGGAGGTTGTGTGTCAGTTTAGAAGTAGTTCTTTGGGGGCAATTCAACTCTTTAATGTCAGAATAGCAACAGTCTACTCCAATAGCAAACAGCAAACATGACTCGGTAGCGGCGGTACAGTCCAGTAACAAACACCAAACATGAATCAGTAGCAGTAGCAATAGTTCAAGCAGAAGAAGCTAGAGTCAGTCAGAATAACATGAGAAATTCTTTGGCATGTTTCTTTCTACAAAGTGAAGACCAGCAAAGCATTGCATGGTCAGTGAAGACCAGCAAAGACCAGCAAAGCGTTGTATTATGTCACAACGTAAGATCACCCTTTCACTGTCTGTGGGGTTCTACTTAAACTCTTTCCAAATATCACACACCTACTTAAGCACCTGCTCCAGCAACACACATGCCCTCTCATGTGTTTGCTTCAGCAAAACATCCTCTCATGAGACAGTTTCCAGAAAACATCACATGACACAACTGAGTTTCCAAAGAAATTAGAAATTTCCATCTCATACCTACACCATCAAGGTCAGTGATGCAAGAGTATGGTCTTCAGTCCATTTTGTGGACTCCAACTCAAGCTTATATATTTCAGGTCTTCACTGAGTCCATTGTACATCCATCTTTCCTCCCAACTGTGAGCTCTAGGGATTGGAGGCTCCAGCATTAAGGCTATGAAAATGACAGTCTTTCAGAGATGACACACCCAGTAATTAACCCACAACTGTGTAAGGTTAAAATCTCTGGGTTAAAATCCCACATGTTCTGAGCTCCTGCCTAGAGAACGATGCTGGGCAGGACAAAGAGCTTTGCAGTCTAGGTGTCTGTCTGTCTGTCTTTTTCCTGCCTGGGGCATGGATTCATTGGCTTTCAAGCATGCTGTTTGGGTGGGAGGTTGATGGGGGCACATGCCCCAATGGGGCCAGTAAAGCATCCTCCTGTCCACAGCCTTGGGGCTCAACTCTGCCTACAGCAAGGGCTGGAGTTGCCAGAGGCCCTGCTCTGGCAAGACCCTGGCCACTGACACCAGGCTCTGCTGGAGAGAGCGGCCCCGCCCCTGCCAACACAGAAACCTGACCTTTTTGTTCAACTTGTATGTTAGGGTGAAGGAAACTGCCAAACTTCCTCTGAGCAAAGACCTCCGACTGCTCAGGAATGGAGTTGGGGACCAGGACCAGAGCCCCACGTGTACCCCAGCACCT
Source organism: Arvicanthis niloticus (assembly GCF_011762505.2). Lineage (NCBI taxonomy): Eukaryota > Metazoa > Chordata > Mammalia > Rodentia > Muridae > Arvicanthis > Arvicanthis niloticus. Next base: position 66,684,424 of record NC_047673.1, on the reverse strand, counting down.
GTCCGAGGGACACTCCTCCCTCATACCCGTAAGTCTGGGAGCCAAACTGTCCAGGGAACCAGCCCCTCTTTTCTATATACTCCGCCACAAGGCTACCCATCTCCCCCACTGCGCCCAGGATGCACAAGGATGACACGAAAATTCGTGAAGCGTTCTATATTTTTTTTTCTCTTTCCCCCACTCCTCTTCTAATATCTCAACGCCCATAATCAGCCTGAAGAAGCTAATGAAGAGTCAGCGCCCCTATTCCCTGGGCTTGGGGACTAAGGTGGTAAATGTTGGGCTGTCTTTCTAGGGAAAAGTAGTGGTTTTGTCGGAATAGAGAGGATTAGCTAGGGTTTATTGCATGAGCATAACCTATTAGTAGAAATCTGTATAATTAGTATCAAGATGAAGATATAAATTCTTAAACGGCACCAATTTACTTTGATTACAAATTTTAAGGTTTTCATTGGTATGAGCTTCTTATTGATATAAGAATGAGATGAATATTGTTACCCTCATTGGCATTGTACCAGTATAACACACTTAGGAATACAAGGCTTAGACCTAGTCCTTCCTTAACTTTTTTTAAAACTGATTTGAGATGGTCAGCCTGTGAGTTAAGAGACTACAGCAAATTCATGGCTTGGAGTTTATTGTTAGGGTGTTTTCTATGTTTTATTTAGAAATAGCAGAGTGGAATTAACAGGCAACAGTCCAGATTACCTTACATGGAGAGTTGGTTTTCAAAACATCAGAAATCCACAGAATTGACATGACAAACATTTCTGTATTAATATTCATTTTGATTAGAGACCTGTCTGCTCCTGACAGCTTCATATATTGAATTCTAAGAAGAAATTGAGCATCTTTGGAGTTACTTCAGTTGTGGTGAGACAGCCACTAGACAAGAAGTGCCTCTTTCCTTCTACAGACAAATTACTGTCCAGAAAAGGACACACTTGCAGAATAGTCGACTGATTATATCTGCCTAGACGGAGTAATCAGCCCTTAATAATTCTGCAGCACTAAGGTCTGTCAGATGATCCTGGGCCAGAAGGCGGAAGAACAGATGCTCCAACGTTTTGTAGTAGAGGGAGTGTCCAGGTGTTCAGAGGTCTCTATAAATTGGCTAAGTTTTAGAAGCTATGCTTTGTGCTTCCCACAATTATAGTTAACTCAGTCATTCTGGATTTCTGATGGGGTTGAAAACTTATAGCCTCATAGCCAATCCTGGCTATATACCTTGAGAAAAAAGATTTGAGTGGATGGTCATCAGCTGACATTCATCCTAAAGCCAGGTTCAGAACTAAATGTTTTAGTTAGGATAGATGACAGAGGTGCTGGTTAGTCAACAAAATGATGGACTGGGTATTAGGACTATCTTGTACCTCACTGGTACAAATTGGCATAATTATGCTCTAATTGTATTTTGAGAGAAAAGTTTCATTTTAACAGGAAGGGTGATATGTAGGAGGAGCTAAGATGGGAGGAGTACTGAGAGGAAGAGGAGTAAGAAGAGGAGGAGAAGAAGGAGAGGAGAAGCTAGGTGATGAAAGAGAGAAAGAGGGGGGAGGCAGGGAGGCAGATATTCATGTATCTCCACCAGTCAAAGATAGTTGATATATCTAGGTTGGGTAGTGGGTTACACCTCTGATTGAGCAATACCAAACGTATAAAGCCTATGATTAACATTTAAAAAAAGGTATAAATGCAAAAAGGAAAAAGGGGCATGGGATAGGGGTTTTCTAAGGGGAGGAATGGGGAAAGGGGATGGCATCTGAAGTGTAAATAAAATATCTAAAAAAAAAAAAAAAAAAAAAAGAAAAGAAACAATGCTAATAGGTGGCTTTTCCTAGATGTCTTCTGTATTTGTGTTTTCTGTATTTGTCCTTTCTACTTGTCAGAATTGTGGCACTGATACATCTGTTTTTTAGATCAAACATCATGATTAATTAATAACATTTCTTAAAAAGTGTGCCCCCAAAATGAATTTGGGGCTGTTTGCTTTAACATGACTTGCAAGGCAGTCATTGGCCACTTTTTGACAATACTCCACTAAAATCAAACTTGCTTCAAATTTGGCTCAAAATTCTGGTAATGGACTCACTCTTGCTTGGTAGGATTTATACTTCCTTTTCAATTAAGATCTTCTGGTACAAACAGTATACATGGGGGGACCCATGGTTCCAGATAAATATGTAGCAGAGGATTGCCTTATTTGGCATCAATGGGAGGAGATGACCTTTGTCCTGTGTAGGCTCAATGACCCAGGCTAGGGGAATGCTAGGGCATTGAGGCAGGAGCAGGTGGGCATGTAGCAGCAAAGGGAAAGTGGAGAGGGGATAGGGAGTTTGTGGAGGGAAACTGTGAAGGGGGATAACTTTTGAAATTAAAATAAAATAAAATAGAAATTCTTGTAAAAGATTTTAAAAAAATCCCACATGTGTCTTTTCTATCTCTACCATCTGTCTAGATCCTGTGTCTTTGTGTCTGTCTGCCAACACCCATCACTACCATCCCTAGTTCTTTCTCTGTCGTCTGTATTTCTATCATCTCTGTCTCTATCTTCTTCACCTCTTTAGTTTCTGTCCCCTTCTCTAAGGTCTCCATCTCTGCCCCTAACATACCTGTCTCTATTTCTAGATCTATCTCTGTCTGCATCTCTCTAGCATCTATATCTGTATTTCTGTCTTTTATAAAATCTTCCAGTGCTTCTGGTCCTCTGGAAATCCTTGACTACTGTGGTTGCTATGGTCAAATGCTTCCCAATGGGATGGCAGCAGTTGAGAAGAAATGTATTACTAAGGAGGAGAAGCGAGGGGCACATTCTGGAGCCCTTGGGTAGCAGTGAGAAGTGTGGTAGGTAGAGAAAGGCTGGCTGCACCTTTCCTGAGTTCCAGAAGGACTTTCTTCTATTTCCCTATTTACAGACTAGTTTTATTATTATTATTATTATTATTATTATTATTATTATTATTATTATTATTATTTTGGTTTTTTGAGACAGGGTTTCTCTGTATAGCCTTGGCTGTCCTGGAACTCACTCTGTAGACCAGGCTGGCCTTGAACTCAGAAATCCACCTTTATTTTATTTTTAATTAATTAATTTATTTACATCAAACACTGCCTCCTCCCCGTCCCCCCACCCAGAGACCCTCCATCCATCTCCCTGCCCTTCTCCTCTAAAAGGGTAGAGGCCCCCCTTGGTATTCTCCTACCCTGACACATCATCACAGACTACTTCTAGACTTTATCCCTTTACAACTGATGCTCAGCAGTTTGATTATGTTGTACCTTGATGTAGTTTTCTTTCTATTTCTGGTGTTTGGGGATTTAGGGCTTATATCTGTAAGGTGGTGGTTTGCATCAGCCTTGGAAAGGTTTTGATTATGACTTCTTCAAATATTTTTTCCCATTATTCCAACTCACTTCTCATCTCAAGGATACACATAGATGGAACTTAGCCTCCCTAACTTTGCTTTGAGGCTACATTCATTTTTAAGTGTTTTCCCCTTGTACTTCTCTTTTAAGCTAGCCTCTATTGTAGTTTTAGGTTGACTAATCTTTCCTTCTGAAATGCCCATCCACCATTAATCTCTCTAATATCTCTTTCATCTTAGATTTTACAGTTTTGATCTTCAGGAGTTTGATCAATGTCTTTTTAAAAATATCTTTTTATGGGTTGGTGAGATTGCTCAGTGGGTAAAGGCATCTGCCTTAAGCCTACAACCTGAGTTTGATCCTTGTGACTCACGGGATGGGAAAGAATCAAATACCACTAGTTGCTCTCAAATCTCCATATGCACACACAAGCAGGCATGGGCCTCCTATAAATAAATATAGAAAAACTTCCAATATCTTTCACAACTACTTAATATCCATCATCCCTTCTTTACTTTCTTGAGTAAATGGGCCATAGTATTTATAACCAGTCTGGTCGTCATCTAACAGTTCTACTGTTTTTGCTATTTCAAGGTCTATTTCTATTAATTCCTTTTTCTGTTCACTATGGGTCACACTTTGCTGCTTCCTGGCAGGCCTAATAAATTTGGCTAGATGCAAAACATTTTTCTTCTTGAGTGATGGATAACTTTGTATTCCTAAAACATTTTTGAGCTTTATCCTTATGAGATTCTTTTTAGGCTAATCTTCATTACATAGGATCAGCAAAGTCTTTAGTCTCAAGTTAATTTTGTCTCTACATTGATGAAAAACCCTTCTATTGATATGTACAGTACATGAATTATGATATTTTTAAAACCTAGCTGGAAGTATTGTATTTTAGATTTTGAACTTACTCAAGGGTCCATGGTGGATACACTGTGGCACTATTGGGAAGTGTTGCAACCAATGGAAGGTAGGCCTTAGTAGAAGGAGGTTAGGTCATTGGGATTGTGTCCTTGAAGCTATTGAGACTCTGGTGGGGCCAACTACAGGTTGCTCCTAACTAAAGAGTGCTCCATGATGCAATCTCCCCCATGGTGCCTGCCTTGCTTCAGGCATTGAAACAGGAAAGCCAACCAACCATGTGTTTAAACGCTGAAAACCAAGAGACAAAAAGTTATTTATTTTGAATGTATTAAATCAGGCATTTTGTCATAGTAGCAGAAAACTGATTAACACGGGGGGGGGGGGGCAAAAAAAACAAACCAAAACCAAAACAAAGTATTTCTAGACAATGAGATCCTAGGGTCCTTTCCTTAGAAGTGTGTTCTTAGGATTCAGGAAAAGCCTCTCCAGGCATCTGCACAGACACACCCTCTCTGTTGAGGTCTCTCTTCCCTGTATACTTTGTAAACATTAGCTGCCTGGACATCAGGTTATAATCTTGCTGTGCCTTAAGAGAAAACTTTTCTTTGGGCCAAAGCCTGGAAACTCCCTCTAGGGAACAAACGGGGACAATTTTAGGACATGTTTGCATTAGCTCCTTGATCACTGTAATGTCTATGTATATATGAAACCTACTGCTTTGTATATTGTGTCTGCTGTTCTTCCAGTTGTTTGGGAATGATAAATCTGGCCCATGTTACTGCATTTTGGTAGAAATAGAAATCATAGGTAAATTACTTCAGGGATAAAGGTTTTCATGGTAAATCTGCTTAATCTGAAAGAATCTTTAATTACAAGTTAAACCACTAAGACATAAAAAATACACCCAAAGCTCTGATACCAAATAAAGTCATTTATACATATAAGCTACAATCTTTTGATACTTTCACAACTAAAATAAAACACAAATATTCAGATGGTATCCCCCGTCTGAAAAGTTTGTGGTTTAGTTATTTTCACTAATCACTGTAACTATAAACCAACGTCTAAAACCACATACTGACAAAATCTTGTTTTGAATCGTTATATTTGAAAAGTGTTACATTTTTTCCTATAAGAATCCCTTTAAAAACATGCTCTGGCTGGGCAGTGGTGGTTCACATCTGTAATTCCAGATCTTGGGAGACAGAGGCAGGAAGGTTTCTGTGAGTTTGAGGCCAGCCTACTCTACAGAGAGAGTTTTGGTGACAGCCAGAGCTAAAGAGAGAAACCCTTTCTCAGAAAACCAATACCAGCCGGGCGGTGGTGGTGCACGCCTTTAATCCCAGCACTTGGGAGGCAGAGGTAGGCGGATTTCTGAGTTTGAGGCTAGCCTGGTCTACAGAGTGAGTTCCAGGACAGCCAGGGCTACACAGAGAAACACTGTCTGGAAAAACCAAAAAAAAAAAAAAAAAAAAGAAAGAAAGAAAGAAAAAAAAAAGAAAACCAATACCAACCAACCAAACAAAAAACCAAAATTTTAAAGTAACTGTTTTAGATTTTATATAGAAACTATCTCCTAGGGGCAGCCATAAATGATAACAGGGTGAGGTGGTTGAGGGCTAAGAAGTATGACTAGTGTCAGAGAGGACACCAGCTTCAAAGTAACGAACAGTCTTAAGTTCTAGCCCTGTGCTTTTACATTCCGAGCAATAAAAATAAAAATAAATAAATAAAAAATCAAAGCCTAACTCTTCAGTTACACAAGCCGCCAGTATAGACTCATTTAAAAAGTAGCTCTGTGGGGATGGATGGCTCAGTGGTTAAACTCACTTCCTGCTCTAACAGAGGACCTGAGTTTGGTTCCCAGTACTGAGGCAATTCACAAACAACTGGAGCTATAGCTTCAGAGGTGGAGGTGTCTGTTGCCCTCTTCTGGACTCTGAAGGCACTACACTCGGATACACATACATACACATGCATACAAATAAAAATAAATATTTTAAAAAGAGTAGTACTGTATAGGTTCAATATTTAAATTCCATTGTGTCCTTTTATCCTGCACTGACATTTCCCAAACTACATTTCCTGTTATCTCCTGACGCATTTTCAGGAAATTCTAATATAGACTCTGTGGATAAAAAGAATCTAAGGGGATAAATAAGTTTGGGGTAAATACTGAAAAGGTATATGTTGGTGTCTTATTTTCAGATATGTATAGTGCAAAGTAATGTTAAATATGTGACAGACACTGCTTTGGTTTGTTTAAACTAATACTTTATTAAATTCCACATGTCTCAGGAGAAATGTGTTATTTAAGAAATCTCTTTGGCAAGCTCTGTCCCAGGTATTAAAATATTTATAATTACAGTGTGGTGTCATTACTCTTGTTATTATTAGGACCATGCCATAGGCTGGATTCTTTGCCTATTAAATATTTCTATTTGGTGATATTTTAATGCTATGTTGCATGTAGTCACTAGCCCTGTTCAACTATTACATTTCAATCAATATACTATAATTAAAGCCCAATTCTTCCGATCTACAAGCCAGATTCTAAGTGATTCATGAGAGAGTCTTCTAGTTTGTATTTGTTTGCTTTATTGGGTCCATACTAAATATCTCAATAATGCAAGTCTTTGTATATTTCTAAAACACACAGTGACAGTTTTCCAGAGTTCCCAGTCACCACTGAAAACATTAATTTATTAGTCTTCATAAAAGCTTTGTGACATAGAAAACAGAATGCTTTCCTGCAGGGAAGCCCGCAGGTATTTTCACTTAAGGGAAACTTGAGCTGTTGGGCTTAACTGAATTGTTCCATTAGGAATTTGCTCAGGTCCCCTGTGGTTGTCTGCATGTGCTACAGGCAGATGCTATGGGCATTCAAGCTGCAGCCTGAAGCCTCACCATTTCATGATAGTGTAGAGTGAAAAATTATAAAGACCATTTTATAAAATATATACAGGCTTTTTCTTTACCCCTAGACCTGAGCAAAAGAATGTAGGTTCCAGAAAGCGGAACTAAATGTAAGATTTCTGGCCTTCACTGTCCCGGGATACATTGGGGAAGAGCAACATTCCTCAGGGAAGAAAACCCACCCGTGGGTGGGGAAGGCCCAAAGCAGGAAGACACATTCCTGACCACAGAGAAAGATGCAAGTCATTTGGGTGGTTCCAAGAACTAGCTAACTTCCCACTGTTCTTGGTTACCCCTTCCCCCCCTTGAGGTCTTTCCGGTGTTACAGCCTACTGATGTTCAAAATTTGTAAAGCAACCAATCATGTGTAACTGCGTGAAAATTCCTCCCTTTCCCCACTCCGTGCTATAAAAAGCCCCTCAGCTTATTGGCCTTTGGTCAAATTCTGTTCCTGCGTGGATGAGCAGTTTGACCGTTGGCTAGCCAACTCTCCCCAATAAACCTCTGCTGATTGCATCCAGGTACGGTGTCTTGTAATTTTTGGGTGGCCGTGATTTCCTGAGACTTGAGTAAGGGTCTCCTGAGTTTGGGAGTCTTCAATAGGAAATGAGGGATCCAGAGACACACGTATACAGGGCCTGTGAAGTGTGCCCCTATTTCAGGTGCAGCTAGAACCTGGAGATCTCTCAAGAGGGAACAAGCTTTCTCTTGTCTCTGTTATTTCTATACCACTCCTTTCAGTCAGTGTAGGAGGACACTAGGTCACACTAAGGGCTGGAGAGATGTCTTAGTATGTAATAGTTCTTGATTTTGCAGACATGAAGACTGAGTTTAAACTCCCAGCATCCACATAAAACAAGAGGCATAGTGTTTTGTGTGTGATGCAATTCCAGATATTGGGAGTGGTGACAAGTGGTGAGCCTCTGGTTCAGTGAGAGATTTTATCTTAAAAGAAATAAGCTGAGAATGACAGAAAATACCTCTGCCCTCTGTGTGACTGCATGTGAACACGCATACTGGCACATTCACATGCACGCACCACACATCGGTCCCTCACACCTATTTTCAAATGTATGTTTAGAATGTACATAGGGGAACACAGTTTCACTGTTCTTTATAATGATCAGAAGCTCCAATTGCAGGACAACTTGGGAACAATAACCCTAAGCTTGTTACACACAGTGACTCTTCCTTTTAGGTGACTGTTTGCATAGCACTGCCTTCTCTATTTCTCAGTAGGAGTTCTTCTTCCGGACTGTGCTGGGAGGCTTCACAGGGAGGGAATATCTCTGCAGGTTGTTAGACTGAGTGAATAACAATACAGGAGGTCTGCTTACATTTGAATTTCAGACTAGTGACAACTTTTATCCTAATGCTGGGTATTAATTTTGCTTACTTTTCTGTAACTTTTTCTTCTCTTCTCCCTATTCCCTTCTCAGTATGCTTTCCTTAACACTTTGGCTTCCCCTCCCCCAACATGACACGTTTCCTCACTCTTTCTCCAAGCCTCTGCCCTACCATGTGGTTGCTAGTTGGCCATGGTGTCTGACCTTCATGACTGCTTAAATAGCATGGCCTTTCCCCTTCCCTCTGCAAGCCGCTGCAGTAGGTTATAGTCTGATGGGCCTGGGGCTATTCTTTTAAAATCTAATAAAGAAATGGGTTTTGGACCCATATCCGTGTTTTGTTCACTTTTTCTTCATTAGATGGGAATTAACACAGAGATCTCCAACTGGACACTATGCAGACAGTAAGAGACATTGGAGTGTTCACTCTTAAATAGGGTATCTTCACAAAACTCATGGATCAGGAACGGGAAGAGTTCTGCAGAGGTGATGGGTGACTCTAAAGAAACAGTGCCCTCCAGATGCAATAACACTGATGCACATATGAACTCACAGAGACTATGGCAGCATGACAGAGACTGCACAGATTCAAGGCAAACAGTTCCAAGCTCTGAGAGAGGGGAAGAGGACACAAGTTTCCATTCCTAATCAAGAAGCTATCTGCAATAGATACCTACTTATACAGGAGAAAATTGGTCTTCCCCAATGAGTTTAACTGGCTATATTAACCACACCAGAGTGTAAAGGTCTATGATTCAGTAAAGAATGATACCCTAGACTCAAATAGTATGTAAACCCAAAGAGTGTTTTATTCTGCAGAAGTCCAGCATGCTAGGGTCTCCCATTACCAGAATAGAGAGACAACCAAATGAACTTTCAGTCCTGATTTAAAGCACATTAGGGAACTCTGGTGTAGGTGACCTCTATGTTAATCTGTTGGGTCAATCTCTATGGACATTCCATTACTAGGGTATGGAGGCTAGAAACTGTTGCTGAGGAGGTCTGGAAACTGTTGCTGAGGAAATCTAGAAATTGCTGCTGACCCATTGTCCTGGCCTCAGGCCAGGTGGCAAGGGCAGCCTCTGAGGCCTGGACTTGCCTGGAATTGCCCAGTTATTAGAAACAAAATTTTAGGCCTAGTCTCCTTGACTGACAATTTGAAGCTGTCATGGAATCAGCCTTCTCAAGAGTAGACCTCACACCTAAGGACAGAAGGACAACACACTGAGCTCAGTGGTGTTTTTGTAGCTTTTTTTTTTTTTTCTCCTATAGCTTTGTTTGAGCATTTTGTGTCTTATTGCTCTTTTTCTCATACATTTTTGTTTCTGATTTTGTATTTGTGTGTGTGCTTCTTGTTTTATTTGTTTTGAAGAGAGAGAGAAAAAAGTATGGAGTTGGGGTGGGAGGAGCTGGGAAGAGGAAGAAGTGTGATCAGAATATACTGTATGAAAGAAAATTTTTTTAATTAAAAATTTTAATAACATTGTTTTTGAGCTTTCATTTGTGTTCATTCTTAAACTCTTTTATTAATGAGACTAAGAACCCCTCAACATCTATTTTCCCTGTATCATGACTTTGAGGATGTGTGATTAATTTTTCCCCAGTAAGGCTTTTATACTGAAGTTGTAAAAATATCATAAATTTTAGAATCAAATATCTTTCAGCTTGGGCCTTGGCTCTTCTTGTACCAGCCATGTGATTTTGGGAAAGTTGTGTGATTTGTGAGCCTTGATGAACTTACAAATCTAATTTAGGTGGTTGAAGGGATTAAGTAGGCATAGTCATTACTATTGTCAATTTGGCATCATCTAGAATTACCTGAGACAAGCTGCTTAGCATGCCCCTGAGAAAGCACACAGAGTAGACTAATGGACATTAGTGAATGTGGGTGGCACTATTGCCTAGACTGGGGGCCCAGACTCAAAAGGAGAAAGAGAGCTGGGTGAGTACTCATACTCAATGCTCTCTGCTTCTTACTGCAGATCTAATGTGACCAGCCAGCTCACACTCCTATCCCAATGACTTTTCTACCTCATAGTAGGCTGTGCCCTCAAACTGTTGCAAGGTCCCCATGAAGGGAGGACCTCACCCAAGCCTCAGGAATTCGATGCCACCCAATAACTCACAAGACACTGAACTTGATGCAATTAGCAAGAGGTATATTTCGATCAACATGTTGAGGTCAAGACCCATAGCCCACGCAGGGGCAATGGGGTCTGACCCTGGGGCTTTGGAGACAGAATTTAAAGTCAAAAACCACAACCCAAGGGGAGAAACCACAACCCAGAGGGAGTAAAGAAGGGCTATTGGAAAGCACCTGTGGAAAGTCCCAGCCCATTATTCAGTTTGTGACAGGGTCCAAGGAACAGTCATGGGGAACATTTTTGTATAGGCTATTCTCAAAGAGCCTATTCATAATCAACCATCTATCTTGTGGTCAGCCAAGTTCCTGAAACACAGAGCTCACGACCAAGCTGACCTGCACTCTTGGTTCTGCTCAGCCTGCTAGGAGTTTCTGAAATTTTTTAACCCTTTCACTGTGAGCTAAAATAAACCTGTCTTTCCCTACGGTGCTGTGGTTAGAGCATTGAAGTAGCTAACAGAGTGGAGTGATAATATAATATTCCCAAAACCTCCCTGGAATGAATAAAGTGGGTAACACACAATGGTCTCATCTTGATTCTGACTAAAATTTCTGGTCTATGAACTGTAAAACCTTGAGATAATCTGATTTGCTATCCCTAGGTGCCATTGACTCGTATATTTCTACCCAAGGCCAGAAGTATAAGGAGATTAGAAATTTAGAAGAATAAGGACAATATTCTCATTTTATAAGAATCCCAGGCCTTGCTCTCCAAATCGTCCAGGTTACTCAGAAGGCATAAGGAAGCCTGGAACAGAGGAAAGGCATGGGTACAGATCCTAGGCTGGATCCAGCTGGATGAACTAGAAATGCAATGGGCAGCTTGGTACAGGCCCACTGGTGACAGTCATTCCCTATTCTGGTTGCTCATGTATCATGACCTCCTGGGACACTTTCCTTACTCTTAAATTTATATTTTCCAAGTCTAGGTCTCCAGACTTCCCATCAATCTCATCAGATACTAAATATCCTCCTAATAAATTCTTTGTATCTATTATTTGTATCAGAAAGTGCTCATATTTTGATATTAAGTAGAATCCATATTTTAAAGAGGTCTATTAGGCTGGTGAGATGACTCAGTACTTGCCACCAAACCTGATGACTTCTAACCCTAGGATCCCACACAGTGGAGGCAGAGAAAGGATTCCTACAAATTGTCCATTGATCTCCACACATATTTGGTGACATGTGAACACACATGTGAATACACATGCATGTGCGTGCGTGCATGCGCGCACGCGCGCGCACACACACACACACACACACACACACACAAATACATACACCCCTACAGAGTATATATACACACGCCTCTAGAAAAATTCAACATATTTTATTTATTTTTATTTGCTGGTTCTAGTATTTCTTTGAACTAAAATGATCTTCCAAGGCAACTGCCTACTCTTTCATGGAAACAGAACTGTCAAATGAGCAGTTGATTTAGTTAAAATAAATTATTATCTCTCAGAAAATTCTGAGGCCAATACAGAGAGAGAAAACATTTATTATGAGCTAGCATTACCTCTCTGCAAAGCTTAGGCTAATATCTCCCCAAATTAATGTTCTGAGACAGACTAGCCTTCCCAGCCTATTTGATTAATCCAATTCCTCTCCCACTCTTGCTGCCCCCTGGTCTGCTGAAGATGCTCTGACCATTTCTCACTTGCCAATTACTGAGGAAACCTATATTCTCTTTGAAAAATAGAATCATGCCCTCTTTGGATATTTCTGACATTCTGGGAGGCCACATGTGTTCAGGTTACTGTCTTATCCCCAGGGTCACACTGGAACCTACACTTGAGCTCAGTGTCCTGATGTTCTGTCATACTCTTATGCTACTTCTTACCTATCAATCATATTGACAGTTGGTCTAAGAAATATTTTTTTTTCTTAGGGTTTGAGTTCAAAGTATGGTGGGCTTTTATTCTTTTCTTCATGACTCTAATAAAAAATGTATAAAACTGAGGTAAACAAAGGGAAGAAGCATACGGCTCATAAGCCTTCAGTGTTCACCAAGTATTGGAGTTCTAATCATGGCTGTGTGATCATAGACAACACTGCCATTTATTTAGTAATTGTTGTAGGCCACACATCTCATAAAGTAATAAACATGTGTTATGTAATATGCTTTAAGTCTATTAATGACTCAATGAAATAAATATTACCCTGATACACAAACTGGCCCATTTCATAAAAGGTGAAAGCATTCTTCTGATATTGTCGCTCTTAATCATCCTCGTGCTGCAGCCATGGCTACTGGATAACAACATGTAGTAAACCTGAATTAGCCCAGAGGACATTGGAAACATTGAAACATTTCTCCCAAAGATGTCTACATCCTGGTGGTGGATATACAAGTCACAACTGGCCAAAGAGTAAAGAATAAATACCTGTGGTGGCCTCAGCTGTAAATGGGGCTAGTGTGTCACATGCCCTTCCGTCAGCAGTAGGGAACAATAAACAAGAGGGGAGGAGAGACTAGAAGATCAACAGTTTAAGGAGAGTTGAAGCCAAATAGTGTCATCTAGATATGATAGGGCCACTTCACTAACAAACTCACAACTGCTGTGGTTGTCTACACAAGACTTGCACAAGATCAATCAACATCTCAACATCAATGAGGGAGGGGTATACATGTCCCCATCCCTACCTAAGGAGCTATTGAGAGCCAGTGGGTGCTATAAGAGAGAAAGTCAGTTTTCTTTAGGAACCCCTGATAGGTTGTCTGTACTCTAAGCCCATGCACATACAGGTAAAACTGATTTGCTACTCAGTGGGTTGTAAAAAACAAACAAACAAACAAATAAACAAACACAACCTATATAGTTGGTAGAAGGACAGGAGTGTATGGGTTCCAGGAAGAGTTGGGGATAGGGTGAATGTTATTTAAATATATTATAGTAATGTATGACATTCTCAAAAAATCAATAAGTATATATTAAAAATAGACATACTGCTTTCTGATCCCCAGATCAATATGCTAGCTTACATAGAGAATGAGTACTAGGGTTATAGATGAAACTAGGTTTGCTATCTGCTGTTCTTAAAGAGGACACATTGTCTTAGGTTTTCTAGGTGAACAGAATGTAGCCACAACGGTTCTTAGCAGTTCAGAGGCAGATATGAAGATGCTACATTGCTGAGTTTGAAGATAAAGGAAGGGAGCCACAAACCAAGGGGTGCAGGCAGCCATTGTAAGCAGGCAATGGCAGGAAATAGATTGTCTCTACAGCCTTCCAAAAGAGTATAGCCTGATAAAAGGTGATTTGAGTCAATCAACTCAATGTGGACTTTGGCTTGCAGAAACATGAGGGGACTTATTTCTTTTCTTGCAGAAACATGTTTTCTTTCTTCCTTCCTTCCTTTCTTCCTTCCTTCCTTCCTTGCTTTCTATGCTATGTTTTATGTTGCCCAGGCTGGCCTTAAATTCCCCCATATAAGCAAAGATGAGTGTGAATGGCTGACCTTTCTGCATTCACTTCTCAAGTGTGAGACTAAAGGCATGTTCCATCATGCCCAGCTATGCGTATTGTTTCAAATAACAAAGTCTCTACAGACTTGTTATAGTGATGGGAGGAACTTAGCACAAGAGCCTGTCCTAGGAGATACTCGAGAGATGGGAGGTAAAGAGAGGAAGAAGGAAGGACAGTAGCTACTTGGGTTGGATCTAGATGGGGATGGAAACAGCTGGGAATGGGTCTTCTCTGCCTAGATAAACACGTTTGCCTGGAAATGGTAATTACCAAAGGAGGACAATAAATATTTATTAGGAGTCTGTCTTAGTTAGGGTTCCTATTTTTGTGGGGAAACACTATGCCCAAAGCAACTTGGGGAGGAAAGTGTTTATTTGGCTTACACTTCCACATCATTGTTCATCACCAAAGTAAGTCTGGTCGGGAAATGAAACAGGGCAGAAACCTGGAAGCAGGAACTGATTTAAAGGCCATGGAGGAGGATTTCTTACTAGCTGTGTTCCTTATGGCTTGCTCTGCCTGTTTTCTTATAGCACCTAGTATGAAAATCGAGATCCAGAAGGGGGTAGGGGAGGTGCAGGAACCCGGGAAACAAACTTGAGACCAGCATTGAGGTGCAGATCTACTGTATTGTGCAGCAAGCAAGTATTTTTATACAGCCTTTGGACCAATGGGGAATAGCTATAAACTCTGGAGTAGCCAACCATCCCACTGGCACTATGGGGAGGTGCCAGGCTGCCAGAACCCAAGGGGACTTCTTTAAAGAGGGGGAAGCATCTACTGCCCTCTTCGGGGCCCATTCTGAAGTTTTACTACTTGACAAGGATCCTTTATTTTGTGTCACTTTGTATGCCAGTGGACATGGGCACTTGTATTATTAGAGCTGTGTAGAAGCCTCCCTCACTGTCCACCAGGCCCTACCCGGGGCTACAACACCCACAACCTAGGACCACTAGCCCAGGGTACCACCCACAACGGGCCAGGCCCTCCCCGACCAATCACTAATTAAGAAAATGGCCTACAGGCTTGCCTTCCTATAGTCTGGTCATACTGAGGCATTTTTTCAGCTAAGGTTTCCTCCTTTCAGATGACTCTAGCTTGTGCCAAATTGACCTAAAACTAGCCAGAATACACTCTGAATTCATTAACTACTTATATACATCTTAAACGCTTATTGTACATATTTAAGGTATACAACAATCTATTTTGGTGTTGAGAAATTAACATATCCATCTCCCTTCCTCTGTGTGTGTGTGGGGGGGGGGGCACGCACAGGTGGCTGTGCATGATCCAAATGCATGAATGCACGCTCTTGGTGGTTTTCATGACTAGTCTAGCCATGGTAAAGTACACCAATCTTCTGAAATCTCTTCTCAGCAGTATCACCAACCATCCTGCAAGGGTAAATTAAAATACAAACAAAGCCTAGTTAGTTAGGCCTCATGAGTGACCTTAACCTATGTCATCTACAAACACAAGTGTAAGTGAACTTGAGCTATATGCCTCTCCCAAAGGAAAATGAAACTTCAGACTAACCAATCAGAAGCTACTATCCACCTTATAGTAGAGGCAATGACCCAAATGAGGGGACTGAGTTACTGCAGCCCTTGTGATGGATCTTGGGACTCCAGCCTGAAAAGAAGAGAGAAGGCCAAAGGAGAAAAGAGAATTCTTCCAGATAAGCCAGAAGGCAGACGAGGTGCCAGGCTGGAGTCCTTCCAGTGCCTGTATGGTGAAGGAGTCTTCTGGAAATCCCTCATACAACTGCTTGCTCGGTTTAGTCAGAGATAGTTTACAAGACTTCATCTGACTGCAAGGGAAATAAGTACCTTTACTTTATCTTCAAAATGCTCTACTACAAACAGGTTCTACCTGTTCGTAAGAAACAGGGAGACTGGATAATAGGAGGCAAAGATGTGGTCACCAAGAGAGGACATTTAGCCTTAGAGGGAAGTTCTCTTATCGACCTCTGTACTTACCCAAGGCTCTTTATTATGTAGATGTTCACTTAATTACTTTAAAGATACACCCAAGGTAGGCATGATGGCTCATGCCAATTGTAGCACTCAGGACCCTGAGGCAAGATTGTTGAGTTTGAGGCCAGCCTGGGCTACAGTGTAAGAGGATGTCTCAAAACACCCACAGACAGCTAGGCATTTAATTTAATCTCTTAAATAGTATAAATCAGATTGATTATCAATATTGGAAACAGTCTCTATTATAGAAATGTCACTTTTGGGGTTGGTTTGGAACACTGGATGGAGTCCAGGGCTTCACACATGCTAGACAAATGCTCTACCACTGAACCACACCACTCCTAGCCCACACCATTTTTTGTGGGTCTCTAAGTGCTGTACAACAATGCATAGCTTGTTAAATTATTCAACGTAAGTTTGCTTATTAGATTTTTTTTGTTCCAGAGGAATGTTTCCATGGATGGCAAAGATGCCTCATTTGCCTCAATCCAGAAATGGCTGTAAAATGATCACAACCCAGAATAATTTTAGGAGTTAAACAATATATTTTTAGAGTTATACACAGCATGTAATATGTGCTTGGCACAGAAGACATTTGTATCAAACAGCAAATGTCAATTTTCTAACATCAATAATATTACTCATTTTATAAATTAGAACATGAAAATAGTAGAGTTCTGGTATACAGTGTGATATTGTGGCACATAAATACATTAGGCAATGACCACATTCAGCAATGTTCTTGTGTACAAACACACATCCTTTCTTTTCTTGTATATGACACCATTTACAATCCACTCTCTTGGTGGTTTTCACGACTAGTCTAGCCATGGTAAAGTACACCAATCTTTTGAACTTACTCCTCCTGCCAGCCTGAAATTTTGTGGTCTTTGGCCCATATATTCCCAAACCTCTTACCTTCCAGTGTAGAGTGAAAAGTTATAAAGGCCATTTTATGAAATATGTGTAGATTTTTCACCTTAGACCTGAGCAGGGAAAGTGCAGATTCCAGAACTCGGAACTGAAAATAAGATTTCAGGCCTTCACATTCTGGTGAAGGACACTGCCTCTGAATCAGAGGACACTTGATGGATTACATTCATCAAGCCTCAAACAATAGGCCCACCTATGGGTGGGAGAGGCCCAAGGCAGGAAGACACATTCCTGACTACAGATAAAGATGCTGCCCCCTAGGTGGGGCTATAGCCAGAAAAAATAAAGATAGTTAATCTGAAATGGCAGGATAGGACACAATGACATGGTAAAAACCACATTTTTGAGAAGAATGAGTGTGCAGAGTGATTTTCACATGACTCTAGATCATTTGGGCTGGATTCCTCTGAAATGTTCCACTGTTCTTGGTTACCCCTCCCTCCCTTGGTCTTCCCAGTGCTATGTTCAAAAGTTGTAGAACAACCAATCACGTGTAGCTGCGTGAAAGTGCAACCAATCATATGTAACCGTGCCAAATTTTCCCACTCTCCCCAATCCCTACCCATAAATATCCCAAGTTTCCTGGGTTCTGGGTCGGAACCTCTATCTCCTGCGTGAGATATGTTCCGGCCCGAGGGCCCTCGCTATTAAACCTCCTCTGCAATTGCATCAAGAAGGTCTCTCGTGAGTCCTTGGGTTCGTGCAGGTCTGGATTTGGGTGAGGGTCCCCTTTTGGGGGTCTTTCACCAGATGTACTGAGTAATCACCATATTGATCTGTTTCTAGGATAGTGATTATTTTTGCAGGACATTCTATCTATGTAGGAATATAATGGTATCAAAAGAGAAATTCTCTTTAAAATTCTGTTTCTGTGAATACTTTAAAGTATCATCTGTTAAGCAATTGACTATTCGGATAAAAAAATCATACAATGGAATTGTACTGATGTTTCAAAAAATGGTTCCCATTTATGTTCACTTGGCCTTCATAAATAAATTAAAAGAAGTAGAATTGTGCTCGTTAGCTTCAACTGTCAACTTAATATAACCTGGAAATCCTGAGAAGGGAGTCTCCATGGGTGACTGAGTACCCAGATCAGATTGCTCTGTGAGTATGTCTTTGGTTGATGGATGATGTAAAAGGCCACTCTGGGAAGTGCCATTCCCTAGGTCAGCATAAGAAAGCAAAACCAAGTTAATTGTGAGCCTGAGACCCAGCCAGCAGCATTTCTCCATAGTTTCTGCCTGAAGTTTCTGCTTGAGTTCCTTCTGTGTTTAACAACACATTGGCAGCTGGAAAAAGTAAGTCTTGTTATCTACAAGTAAAAAAGGACTATACTTGTTTTCAAAATGAGTCACAGCTGGGTGCTGCTGGGCTCCAGTTCCAGGTTTTTTAAAGTCTTGGGGTTCTCTGTAGCTATGTGTCATCTTGGCATTGTGGAGTCAGTATGAATTGACCAAAAGCACCCCTTCCTGTATCTCCATGCTAATGCAGTTAAAATGAGACCAAGCCTGTGGAGATAGAACAGGAAGAACATAACAAGAGAGCTATTGTTCTCTGTATTCCCCCTGCACTTGGGATTCAACTGTATCAGAACAGAACTTCACAACTAAAAATAACATTTGAATGAAAATGGAGAGCAAGCATCTGGGAACATGCTTCAAGCTCTAGCATTCTTTGTCTATATTAATCTCACACACTCAGAGATATCATAGTGAAAGCTTGCCTTGCAGTGTCAAAGCTATATAAGTCTAAATAGCATGACGGCACAAAACTGCTTTGATGTTGGTAAAATAATACATAGTTCATGTAAGATGAAATTTGTCTGAAGTGTTTGTCCTTGGGTGATCAATTCTTAACAAGTGAAAAACACCATATGCTAATGAAGGAGTCAGGGAGGAAGAAAACCTAATTTTTTCAAGAGTAGGAAATTTAGGGGATTTCTAAATGAGGAAAAGGCAAAATGAGTCTAAGATCCAATTAAGTTGAAATATACAAATGAAAGAACACACATTGTCCTGTGAAGATCTGGTTCTTGCCAGGGTCTTGGGGCACAGGGTCTTGGGACACAGGGTCTTGGGGCACAGGATCTTGGGACACAGGATCTTGGGACACAGGGTCTTGGGGCACATTGACTATCTTTAGTGAAAGAAATATAGTCTGCCCCCAGTAAACAGACAGACAGATGTAGGAAGATGAGGAGAATTGTTAAGAAGAGGAGACAAATGCAAAGAAAGAAATGATTAGGGATCTCAAACACCATTAAGGTTTATTTTCTCCAAGATTGGAGAACTTTGTTCTCTTTCTACCATGGAATTTTCCAGGAGGGTGTTTATGGGTCTTGAGCAGAGTAGCAAGAGCAAGCGTCACTGCTGATACATAGTAATTTGTGAGGAGTAGATGCACTTTTTCTTAGTTGTGCTATTTCCATTTTTGTAATGCTGAGAATGGAACTGGCTAGCCAGGGCCATACTATCTTGTAACTCTCTTCTAATTTTAAACACTAGCAGTTAACTGTAATTATAATAATTTGATTCTTAGAACTAAAGTGATTCATTTTTCCAGATTTGTCTATGCTCCATTGTTCCCTAGTAAATGGCCAGCCAGAAAAGATATTAACTGGTCACCCCATATTATATATTCTTAGAGAAAACTGAGTCTTCCTCTCCTAGCACCTAATTATTGCCAGTAGCTCCTCATCCCAGAGTGCAACTTCATACCCAACTCCCTCTCTATGCTGGCACTTATTCTTGATTGAGTTTGCAAAGATCCTATCATACTGTGAGTTCATATGTTCAGCTGCCCTCCTGTGGTGACCCCTAAATCTTTGGGGGAGGGCATGTGGTATATATGTAACACTTAGGACTGAACATTCTTCATTCTCTTATTCTCTTCTCCTTGGCCAGTCATGGATTTCTGTGTTGATCATTATCTACTTTAAACTGAGCTCCTCTGATGAAGGTTGAGAGATGCCTTAATCTATAGGTATAATGAATGAGGTGTTAGGAGTTGGTATAATGTCAGGTCTATTTAGGAGAATACTAGCAGTAAGTTCTATTCTAGACTCTTTCATCTATCCAGCCATAGGTTCTTAGCGTGGTAGTAGTAGTGATAATAGTGGTTTTATCTTGTGAAGAACATCTTAAATTCAAGCAAAAAGTGGTTAGTGACTCCCATGCCATTCATGTCACTATTGAACCAGCAGTCAATGTTTTGCCCAGTCAAAGATTATTGTAGCTCGTAGGATTCACAGTTGGCTAAGACTGATGGTTGCATTTCTCACTCAGTAACATGCATAGCACCTCCCAGTACTCTGAAAGCTAGCCAGTAGAAATGTCAGCTTTGAATATTTAGATATGATTCATCTGTAGCAACTATCGAGGCCAGGACATTACTAAAGGGCATCCAAGGGCGGAGAGATAGGATGTACTGATATAGTTAAATGGGAATTATGGGACAGAAAAGGACAAATTAGGGTAAAGGAGGAGAAGGTAGAGGAAGGAAACTGGGAGGATTTAGTACTACTAGTCTTGTCCAAAAAATGTCATATGGAAATTATGATTGCCGAAGCTTTCTAAACTAGATCTGTGTACATACATAAAGAGTTAAAATGGAGTCACCTTATAACAGCCAACAATGCCCCTACTGGACACCAGATGCTAACAAACAAGCAGCTAATTCATGATTACTTTTTATTTTATTTTTATTTTTTATTTTTTATTTTTTGGCAAGTGAGATCCCAAAGACAACCCCCTATATGTTGTCTACATCAAGGCTGCTACCATTGCTCTCAGTTGCTCTCCACAGCCTGACAGTAAGATACTATTGCTGGAGAAACGACAGACTTGAGTCCTGGAACATGGAGAAATCAAACTGGTACTGACTTTACATTCTTTAACTGAGTCTTACTGGTTGCCCCTAGCAATGGCAGAGCAAAAGGAAAAATCTTTTTACCTCTTTCCTAAGTGTGCCCTTCCCCCAGCCTTGAGCAGGCCTGAAGGTTCTTGCTTACCACAATAGACTCAGGAGGTGTTACCCACCTTGGCCTACAGTCTCCTACAGGAGCTGAGAAGAATAGACTGCCTGCTGAGCTTGCCTTGAGACACCTCTGGCTGTGGCTGCTATTAAGGATGGATTCCCCTCACCCACACCGGCTGAAGCAAGAAGGGGTTCTGGTGGAGGGGCTGGGGCTTCCCCTTTTTATTTGAAAGCTGAACATTAAACTTAAAGCCTTGATCAGGATACTTGTCTTGGTTACATCTTTTCTCGCCCTTCAATCCATCTTTGAATCCTGGCCTCCCTTTCAGGTGAACCCAGTTGTTTCTGTGGCCACAGGCAGCTACACTTAAGCCTTTCTTCTAAAACCTATAGAAAAAATGACCCCTGGAGTCTCCCCTGAACTCTCTCCTCAGAGTCCTTCTCATGCTGCTGTCCATGGCATTAATAACCTTGAATGAATCTATTACCTAAAAAAACAATCTAGGTCAATGTCCTCCTTTAACCCCAAACCCAAAGGCTTTCAGAACACTGGGTCCTGCTCATACTAAGTATGTGTTTAAAAATTTTCTGCAGCTGAAATCCTGTTGCTTCCTTGGGAGCTATGCCTTGGTGCTGCTTTTGGGATAGCACTTAATGCCCTTGTGTTGTGTGAAACAAATATTTTCCGTTTATAATTTCATAGGGAATTTGGGGAACAGGGTATGGCTGCATTCTCGTGTATTAAGGTGTGTTTCTCAAAGGCCACTAGTGTTCTTGACTTACTCTTGCTCTTGCTGCCTATCAGACTAGGAGTGTTTTGCCTGCTTCCAATGCTTGTATTTCTGAAGTTTGTGATCAATGAAAAGGATCCAGAATGACAGCAGCACCCCCAAGCTACAGTTTAGTTTAATATTTTACTACCCTTCTAGGTCATAATCCAAACTATGGAGAAAATCAGAATATTTCCTTTTTAAAGGATATTTTATTTATTTACATTTTATATGTTATCCCCTTTCCCCATTCCCCACCCAGATACCTCCTATCTATCTCATCCCCCCTCCTCCTGCTTCTATGAGGATGTGCCACCACCCACCCACTCTCACCTTCCTACCCTTGAATTCCTCTACACTGGGGCATCCAGCCTTCATGGAACCAAGGACTTTCTCACCCACCTATGCCCTTCAAGGCCATTCACCCTTACATATACAGCTGGAGCCATGGGTCCCTCCCTATGTGGTCCCAGGCTGGTGATTTAGACCCTGGGAGCTCTGGTTAGTTGGTATTGTTGCTCTCCCCATGGGCTGCAAACCCTTTCAGTTCCTTCAGTCTTTTCTCTAACTCTTCCATTGAGAACTCCTTAATCAGTTCAATGGTTAGTTGTGAGCATCCACCTCTGTATATGTCAGGCTCTGGCAGAGCCTCCAAGGAGACAGCTATATCAGGCTCCTGTCAGCATGTAATTCCTGGCATTCACAACAGCATCTGCCTTTGGTGACTGCACATGGGATGGATACCCAGGTGGGGCCATCTCCAGACAGCCCCTCCTTCAGTTTCTGTCCCACACTTTGTCTCCATATTTGCTCCCATGAGTGTTTTGTTACTCCTTCTAAGAAGAATTGAAGCACCCACAGGTTGGTCTTTCTTCTTCATGAGATTCATGTGGTCTGTGAGTTGTATCTTGGGTACTGTGAGCTTTTGGGCTAATATCCAACTATCAGTGAGTGCCTACTATGTATGTTCTTTTGAGATTGGGTTATCTCACTCAGGATGATATTTTCTAGTTTCATTTGTCTAAGAATTTCATAAATTCATTGTTTTTAATAGCTGAATAGTACTCCATTGTGTAAATGTACCACATTTTCTGTATCCATTCCTCTGTTGAAGGACATCTGGGTTCTTTCCAGCTTCTGGGTATTATAAATAAGGCTGCTATGAACATAGTGGAGCATGTATCTTTGTTATATGTTGGAGCATGTTTTGGATATATGCCCAGGAGTGGTATAGCTGGGACCTCAGGTAATACTATGTCCAATTTTCTGACGAACTACCAGACTGATTTCCAGAGTGGTTGCATCAGCTTGTAATCCCACCAACAATGGAGGAGTGTTCCTCTTTCTTCACATCCTCGCCAGCATCTGCTATCACATGAGATTTTGATCTTAGTCATTTTGACTGGTGTGAGGTGGTATCTCAGGGTTGTTTTGATTTGCATTTCCCTGATGACTAAGGATGTTTATTCCGGGCCCCTTCTGAGTCCCCTTCGCCCACGAAAGAGACATGTGAGGCAGTGTTTGGGTAGTTACCACAGCGAGGCTTTATTCTCGTATCAGCAGAAGCGGAAGACCCCAAGCCCGGGAAAGGCACTGCTATATGTACCCTAGAGTGGTGTGTTCACTTCTGATTGGCTGTTCACTCATTACCCCATATTACGACCTGGGATGGGCAGTGACTTTGGCGCGCTTTTGCCTTTTGCACCTGCGCAGTTAGTTGTTTACTTGTGGGAGCACAGGATGCCCGCGCCATCTTGTAATGGCGAATATTGTCACACTCACCGCGGCTCCTAACATCTCTCCCTATCAATTTTATTAAGATGGAACAGCCTTTTGCCTATCAATCACGGCACCAACTCAGTGAGGGAAAGCAGAGGCCTGATTCCCTGTGCAAAATGAGATATTGTAATGGGTTTTTTCTCTTGTCGTCATGCAATGAGTAATACTTCCCATACCCATCTCGATGCCTTTTTGTCAGGGAAAGGGAGCCTCCACTCTGGAGCGCCCGGCGGCCGTCCGTGCACGGAGAGGAGGTTTTGGCATCAAACCTTTGTGCAATCAGGCATACTTTCGGGAAATCTATCCACACTCGTGGAACATTACCTGTCGAGTACCCACTCACAAACACCTCTAAATATTCAGGTATCACAGTTATTCAGGCAAGGGCTGGCTAGACTTAGACCTCTCATTGACCGAGTGCAATGGGCTGAACCCTTGGGGTACATCAACTGAGGGTCTCAGTCATCAGATACTTTCTTAGCCTAGATAGCCAAATTTCAGGGGAAGATCCTTGCTCCAAGGCTACGAGTGCTTGGGCGATAGCGACCTTGTCATGTTTTTGTTGGGCTCTGAGTTTGCAGACCAACCATAACATGAACACTAATCCACAACATAGGGCTGCACCAAACAGGCCTATCCCCACCCTTTAAGAAAGAAAGAAAAGGCAGAGGTAAGCCAAGAAGTAAAATCGCCAGGGGTAACAGGGTCCACTCGTGTTCCATTAAGGCTCGAAATCTGGATCTGCAATTGCTGCTGCATCTGGTCCAGCTCCCCAGTCCAATTCCCTTGTAAATAAGCAGAAAGATTATGGCTTTGAATAAATGTATCATTCATAAATCTCAGAGGTGTAATACATAGATGTGGGGTTGCTGACATGCAGCTCATTTGAACCACATCTGTGAGTTGTTCTACATGGGCTTGGATCAAATCAACTCTCTGATTGACCAACAGAATGATGCCAAGTGTGCATCCACTTTCTGTAGAGTGGTCAAAGCCTCAGAAGTCTTTTCTGAAATTTGATTAACAACAGTAGCTGCTGTAACTTGATTAGCCAAGGCTATGCCGGCTGTCACAGCTGCAGCTGCAGAGATGGTAATAGCAGTGATAATGGCTGCAGTAATGCCAAAGTCTCTTTTATGTCTTATTAATGATGTAATAGGGAAAGTTTCAGGATCAGCTTCTACTGGAATGGGCACAAAGGTAGGCACGTGTACAACCAAGGCCAGGTCCAGTGATCCATTCCAGCATTGTGCTAAAAAGCATGTAACATTCTTACAATCCCAGATATCAGAATTATTTTGAAAGTTGGATAACATAAAGAAAATGGGGGGTCCACACACACCGACACTGGTTGTGCAGATGCATTCCTAAACACCTTATTAATTTTAATGTTATTCAAATGGCTAGAGATATTAGATCGTGTAGCTGAAACGTTTTGTACTTCATGAAATATACCATTCAACAAGGCAAAGGCAGATACACTGGCACTAGCTCCAGCCTAATTACTCAACACCCAATGATAAAAGGGCCAAATATTTTCTATGCCAGTGCTCTTACCTGAATTATTCATTATAGTCAAATTGAGAGGAGGGGATAAATTAAATCCTCTGGCAATTTGTTTTTTGGGTTTAATCTTAGACTGGCAAGGTGAAAACACCATTGGAAAGGACAAATCTGGATAGTACCACGGTATCATCTGTTGCAAAGTGACATTATTGGTATGCCAATTGGACCTCTTAATTATAGTAACATTACTTCTAATCATGGTGGTGGTAATGTTTATAGGTGCTGATTAATTCAGACCGACATTTCCTGGTCCTTCCATCTGTCCTGAACTAATCTGATTCAAGACAGCCCCTAGCACTCTTGTCTCTACCTTACTGTAAGTCACAGGATCCACCCAATTAGCAAGAATAGCTTTCTAAGAATCATACAAGGTGTATGTAGTTTACTTGTCTCATTACCCTTGCTTGCTGCCACAAAACAAAGTGTAAGATTTAATGGAAAAGTTGTAGCATTATATAACTCAGGCTGCTGGTAGGTGTGCCAAGAGCACGGGGCATCCATGAAACACTCAGTAGCTGTAAACAACGGCAGCACTGCAGAATTTGAATGTACTGGCATGGGAACAGGCCAAGATCTAACTATGGCCCATAGTGGTATACTTATCCCCAAATCGAACATCAGCATCAGGAGAATCAGAGCCGTTATCTTGCAATCTAGCTTCATTCTTCACGATCTACACCAGCCTCGTGAGGACCCAAATTGGATTGTCTTCACCCTGTGGAAAAACACAGACAGCTCCCCTCCCCGGCCATGGCGGGGGTCTATCGAGTCCCTGACCTTGGCAAAGGACAGCAGCCATCTCTAAATTTGCTGCCGCAAGTCCTGCATTAGTAAGGGAACCTCCCAAGCTGAGACAGATTCCTAACCATTCTTGTAATCCCTTGGCTCTCCGAGGAGCAACGGCTGCATGACATTCAGCTGTGGTATTTTCAAAGATCATCTGTTCAATTATTGGCATTGCCTGCTCTGGTTCCCCAAAGATTCTGCCAGCGGCCTCAGTCATGCGGGCCACAAAGTCAGAGAAGGACTCACTGGTCCCCTGAGTTATTTTGGACAAATAAAGATTACTGCCTTCCTTCCTAGGGAGAGACTTCCAGGCCTTTATTGCAGCTGATGCTATCTGTGTGTAGACCTGCTAGGGATGAGTGACCGGTCTGGTCGTTTGCGTGTACGCCAACTCCAGCCAGCATGTCAAAAGTCCATAATTGTTGTCCCTCAGTGTTTGCATTAATCCTGGCTTGTGTTTGCAGTGCCTCGTGCCACAAGGCCTTCCACTCTAGGTATTGGCCCATATTGTTAAGTAGAGCCTTCACCGTGTCCTGCCAGTCTCCTGGCGTCATAGCAGCTGCACTTAACCTCTCCACTTGGGACACGGTAAAATTAGCCCCAATTCCATATGCACGTACTGCCCCAGCTAATTCTTTGACCTGCCTATACTCTACTGGGGCATGAACACGTGCTCCTTCTGCCACTTCAAAGACCAGAAATGCCAGCTGTAGCTGTCTCTGATCTCCTGGGCTGAGAAATGAATTAGAGGCACTGCCCGGGGCATAGGCCGGAGGCAAGGGCGGGGCCGAGGGACTCAAAGGCTTTCTTAGTCTTATCTCAGAACGGTTATTTTTTGCATAGGCGGCTGCCTCCTGCTCTAGGTTCTTTTCCTCTCCTTGCATTAGGTCTTCCTCGGAGCTGCTAAGGTCTATGGTGGCAAGCTCCTTGATGGGGTTTGGGGGGGGTTCCTTTTGACCTCCACTCTCTCTTCACCAGCTGGTGAAGGGTCCTTAATCTTAACAGGCCCTGCAGTGGCCCCTGTTCCTTTGGAGTACTCTTTTCTTTGACCAGGCTCCTTGGCCTGTTTCTGTTGCCCAGGCTTTTTTGCCTGCTTCTCCTTTCCAGGCTCCTTGGCCTGATCTTTTGCCCCAGGCTCCTTGGCCTGATGCCGGCTAACACGCTCTGTTTCTGATACCCTGGAGTGGACCTCTCTTGAAACCTCTTGACTTGCATTACTAGCTGTGCTGCGAGCTGGATCCCCACAACACAAATAAGCTAAAAGCAAAAGCAACTCAAGCAAGAGGCCAACTAGCGCAGCGGCGGCAATGAGTGAAAATCCACTCGCACGAAGGCTTCCACCCCAAACATACCTCTCAGAGACATACCTTGATCCTGTAGTCTTTTAACCCACCCCGAATCTCGGGGGGGTCTCTGCGGCACCTTGAAATTCCCAGGTTTTTGGCACCAGATATTCCGGGCCCCGTCTGAGTCCCCTTCGCCCGCGAAAGAGACACGTGAGGCAGTGTTTAGGTAGTTACCACAGCGAGGCTTTATTCTCATATCAGCAGAAGTGGAAGACCCCAAACCCAGGAAAGGCACTGCTATATGTACCCTAGAGTGGTGTGTTCACTTCTGATTGGCTGTTCACTCATCACCCCATATTATGCCCCGGGATGGGCAGTGACTTTGGCGCGCTTTTGCCTTTTGCACCTGCGCAGTTAGTTGTTTACTTGTGGGAGCACAGGATGCCCACGCCATCTTGTAATGGTGAATGTTGTCACGCTCACCGCGGATCCTAACAGATGTTAAACATTTCTTTAGGTGCTTCTTGGCCATTCAAGTTTCCTCAAGAGTTGAGAATTCTTTGTTTAGATCTGTACCCCATTTTTAATACGGTTATTTGATTGTCTGGAGTCTAATTTCTTGAGTTCTTTGTATATTTTGGATATTAGCCCTCTATCAGATGTGGGATTGGTAAAGATCTTTCCCCAATCTGTTGGTTGCTGCTTTGTCCTATTGACAGTGTCCTTTGCTTTATAGAAGCTTTGCAATTTTATGAGGTCCCATTTGTCAATTCTTGATCTTAGAGCCTAAGTCATTGGTGTTCTGTTCAGGAACTTTTCCCCTGTGCCCATGTGTTCGAGTCCCTTTCCCACTTTCTCTTCTATTAGTTTCATGTATCTGGTTTTGTGCAGAGGTCCTTTATCCACTTGGACTTGAGCTTTGTACAAGGAGATGAAAGTGGGTCGATTTGCATTCTTCTACATGCTGACCTCCAGTTGAACCAGCACCATTTGTTGAAAATGCTGACCTTTTCCCACTGGATGGTTTTATTAGCTCCTTTGTCAAAGATCAAGTGACCACAGGTGTGTGAATTCATTTCTGGGTTTTCAATTCTATTCCATTGATCTTCCTGCCTGTCTCTGTACCAATACCATGCAGTTTTTTTTTTTTTTTTTCATTATTGCTCTGTAGTACAGCTTGAGGTCAGGGGTGGTGATTCCCCCAGAAGTTCTTTTATTGTTGAGGATAGTCTTCACTATCATGTGGTTTTTGTTATTCCAAATGAATTTGAGAATTGTTCTTTCTATCTCTGTGAAGAATTGAGTTGGAATTTTGATGAGGATTACACTGAATCTATAGATTGCTCTTGGCAAAGTGGCCATTTCCACTCTATTAATCCTGCCAATCCATGAACATGGGAGATTTTTCCATCTTCTGAGATCATCTTTGATTTGTTTCTTCAGAGACTTGAAGTTCTTGTCATACAGATCTTTCGCTTGCTTGTTTAGATTCACACCAAGGTATTTTATATTATTTGTGACTATTGCGAAGGGTGTCATTTCCCTAATTTTTTTTCTCAGCCTGTTTATTCTTTGAGTAGAGAAAGGCTACTTACTTGTTTGAGTTAATTTTATATCCAGCCATTTTGCTGAAGTTGTTTGTCAGGTTTAGGAGTTCTCTGGTGGAAGTTTTTGGGTCACATAAGTATACTATCATATCATCTGCAAATAGTGAAATTTTGATTTCTTTGTTTCCTACTTGTAACCGTTTGACTTTCTTTTGTTGTCTAATTGCTCTTGCAATTAGACTTTAAGTGGGATATTTCATCTCTATCTTCCAAAAGCACTTTAAATTTTCTCAAAACCTTTCTAACTACAAAATTAAGTGGATGTCAAAGACAGTCTCTGCTCCAATTGTTAGGGAACCCTTATGAAAACTAAGTTTCACATCTGTTACAAATGTGCAGGGAGCACATTGTCCAACCCTTTGTTTGTTGGTTCAGTCTCTGTGAACCCCCATTGGCCCAGGTTGGTTGACTCTGTGATGTCCTTGACCCCTTTGCCTCCTTCAATTCTTCCCTCAAGTCTTTCACAAGACTCCCTGGGCACTGCCTAATGTTTGGCTGTATGTCTTTGCATCTGTTTCCATCAGGTGCTGGATGAAGTCTCTCAGAGGACAGTTATGCTAGGCTTTTGTCTGCAAGCATAACAATCATTAAGAGTGTCAGGGATTGGTTCTTGCCCATGGGATGGGTCTCAAGTTAGGCCAATCCATGGTTGGTCATTTCCTCAGTCTCTGTTCCATTTTTGTCCCTGTGCTTCTTGTAGGCAGGACAACTTTAGGTCGAAGGTTGAGTGAGTGCATGACTCTGTTGTCTGTCTTGTGGATCCTGTTCCTCTAACTGGGCTGCCTAGTCTAGGTTCAGTGGGAGAGGATGCACTTAGTCTTGCTGTGACTTGATTTGCCAGGGCAGGTTGGTACCCATGGGGGACTTCCCCTTGTCTGAAGATAAGAGAAAAGGGGTATTGGGAGAGAGGGATTGTGAAGGTGGGACTGGGAGGAGAGGAAGGAAGGATTGTGATATGAACGTTACAATGAATAAATAAATTAATAAGCAAATCAGAAATCTAAAACAATGAATTTGGATAACTAACCATTAATAAATGACAAATCAGCTTTAAAAATTAAGTAGATTTATTCCCCTCTCTTAAAGAAAATTGAAAATCACATAAGGAGTGGGTGATTGACTCTACTTGGTAAAGTACATACATTATCAGCATGAGGACGTTAGTTCAAATCCTCACCACCTATGTAAAAAGCTCGGTACAGTAGCATACACATATGTAATCCAGTCTCTTGTGGGGAGAAAATGTGTGTAGACAGGTAGATCCCTGGAAGTCATTGGCCAGACAGCCTAGCTGAAGTAATGAAGCTCCAGATTCAGTGAGAGACCCTGTCTCAAAAGTAAAGTGGAAAGTGATCTAGGAAAACATCTGACCTTGACCTCTGACCTCCACATGCACATTCGAAGGCACATGCATACACCCACAGAAACACGGGCGTACAACACTCACGCCCAGTCCAATTTCAGGAACCTTGTCACTGAATAAATGGATGCCTGTCTAGGTTATCAGCATACCTTTTCTTGAAGATCATTAGAATTTAGCCTTTGTGCTGGGCAGTGGTGGCGCACGCCTTTAATCCCAGCACTTGGGAGGCAGAGGCAGGCGGATTTCTGAGTTCGAGGCCAGCCTGGTCTACAGAGTGAGTTCCAGGACAGCCAGAGCTACACAGAGAAACCCTGTCTCGAAAAACCAAAAAAAAAAAAAAAAAAAAAAAAAAAATTTAGCCTTTGCATTTCAATCTGGAGACGTTAGGTCTTTGTCTTGAACATAGAAAGAATAACTCCAAAACTATTGCTGAGAAATAAGTTTCAACATGACACCTAATGTTGGATGAAGAACTCTTTCATTTATAGTCATGTTATGTTGTTTTGAGAGGATTTTGAAGCATTATCAACTCTGGGATATTTGATCAAGACAATTTACCTAGCTGTGAATTGGCAATATCTTTACAAAGGTTATTGATCGGTTGTTAGCTTAGAATGACAAAACACCCAAAATAATTAAATCCTAAGGAAGAAAGTTATTTATTTTATTATTCTATTATTATTATTATTATTATTATTATTATTATTATTATTATTATTATTATTATATTTGGTGGTGGTGGTGGTGTGTGTGTGCTTGTACACATGCCAGGGTATGTGTGTGATAGTCCAAGATCAACACTCAGGAGTTGGCTCTTGGTGTGTTTTCTTAATCTATTTTTATTTGGGTTCTTTTATCTCTATCTTCCTTTTAAACCTTATCCCACCCTAATCCCTTCCAACTCCTCAACACTGGGTAGGAAGAAAGAAGGATAGAGGGGAGAGGTGGTGTAGGTCTTTTTAGACTACTTACTGTTGGGTTCTTGGGGCAAGTCTCATCTGTGTAGTCAGGATATCTCCAACTTCTTCTTGTCAGACCACCACAACAACCAGGAACAGCTTCCTCCTTCTTCAGAGTCCTCCCCCACAAGTCTGCCTCAAGGCTTTGGCATTTAAACTCTCCAGATCTCCGGAGTCCTTAGAATTAAACTATGTGCAGCTGGCAGAATCCTGCCTCTGCCGGGGCACCTGTGAGGTAAATACTCTGCTGCTGTGGATAATCTAAAGCAGCCCCATGTCCCACATCTGGGGTTAAAACAAAACCATCTTCACATAACATAAGTGGGTTTTTAAAGAAATCAAAATTCTCACTACAGGTGCTTTCCCTTCACCTCAGGTGCTTTGGCAGAGTTTGCAGCAAGCACTTCAATCCATGCATTATCTTGCTGATCCAAAAGAATTGTTTTTAAATCACAATCTAAAACTTTTCAGCCATGGTTACTTGTTCCTGGTGATTTGGCCCTATTGCAGCACAGTGGCAGAGGATGTTCATCTCTTGGTGCCTATGAAGAATAGAGAGGGGAAAGGGTTGGAATTCCAATATCCATTACAAGTGCCCACCCTCCAAATATGTCACTTCCTCTCCCTGGGTCCTTCCTCTGAAAAGCACCACAGAATAGGTACTACACGTTGAACACTTGAGCCTTTGGGGGATGTTTAAAATCTAAACAACAGCATGGGAAGATTAATGGTCTAATGCTCATGTGACCATAACAGAAAAAATAAATTAGAAGATACAGACTTGAGGTCAGACCTTCATAAGCTGAAAGATGGTTCATGACCTAAGTGGGTCTTGGTTTGGCTCTGGCATGGGTATGCTGGTTCAGAGTTTTAGAGTCCTCTGCTCTCTAGCCTAACATCCTGCTCAGTTAAGACATTTCTACTGCAGCAGCCCCAGCAGCAGGTGGCAGTCTTGCCCATGACTGAATTCTCTCAGCAACAAGAGATCACTTTTTCCACCTTATTCTATGTCACTGATAGATAGGTCTAGAAATCAGGTATTTACTAATTATGTTGAATTGAATTCTTCTCCCAGAAATTCTCTTGCATATTCTGTCTGCTCTCTGGACCTCTTCAATTTAGTCTTTATATTTGTATTACCTGAGACATTAAGCTGTCTGTTCTTCCTGACATTATACTCATTAGCTTTTGCAGTGGTTGGCAGTCCAGCTGGCTGTTTCCATCAGCCAAGTGTTCTGCTTTGTGGAAAGCCTCAAAGAATTGTGATTCCTGACAAATGTGGTGCAGAACCTAGAACTAGAAATGCTGCTGAGTGGAAGAACACTGACCTGCCATTTACAAGGCCCTGGGAGATATTCTACAGACCCAGTCCCTAGTTCCTATTTCTTGTTAATTCCCTAGTTCTGTAATAGACCTTTATTCAAGTCTTCCTAGTCAACCCTTGAGAGTGCAACCTCTTCCTCTGGCACCATGATGGGCACAAGAAGCACAAAGACCACAAACATGCTGAAGCTTTTGAGCTATACAACTGCCAGTCTCCCGAGTCTGCATGTGTAAACTGCATGTCTTAAGCTCCTAGATACATGATTTTGAACTTGTCCACAGGGAGATATTCAAGTTGGTGTTGAGAACTTGTGACTGTTGGTTTTTATAGTTAGCCTTCCTTCTCAACAACTTGCCAGCAGTATGCAGGTTTCATGAAAGTGTGATCTCTATCTCTATCCATGGAGAGGCAGTATAGCATCATGAAGAAAGCTCAACTTTGGAGCAGAGAATTAAGTTTGAATCAGAAGCCTTGCAATACTGAAAAAGAAACCTAAACTCTATGAGCCTCAACTTCTTTATATACAGAGAGACAAAGATTATTTATAGACAAAAAATCTTTATAGCTAAAAAGAATGTCTGAAAGACATGTTTGTGTGTTTAGCAAATATATCTGCCAATCTCTTATGCTCTGTTTGACCCATACCAAGGATTCAATGAATGATGGAAATAATACATAGAAGGGGAATGATAACTATTTCAAAAAGATATGATGAAAATAAGGATCCCACCTGAACTATATAATCTGAGAATGAAAGAAGCATGGACCACCTATGAATGGCATGGGGTTCTCAGAGAGTAGGCAGGAGAATGTTCCCTCAGAATCCCAGAAAGGACAAAATAATATTACTGAGGATAGTAAACATTTCAAAAGATATGAGTAGAACCTTTCTTTAGAATACTGATTGTGTCCCTGAATCTTTGTCTCTCCTTCTGCATTTGCTCATTGAGCTTTCTCTGTCTTCTCTTCTCTACTCCCAACACACACACACACACACACACACACACACACACACACACACACACGGGGAAGGGAGGGAGGAGTGACAGGCAGACAGAGGGAGACAGAGAGACAGTGTATTCAGAATTTCCATCCTCTATGCCAAGGAATAGTTTTGAGGTACAGATTAACCCTATTTGTTTTCTAACTCATTACTTCCTGCTTTCATATTTATTACAATACCAGCGCCACTTTCCTCATGACAGTTAATGTATTATTAGTTGTTTTTGTTCAAACCTTAATAATTTGTTTTTATTCTGTTGTAGTTGTTTTTCAGAAGGAGTCTTTTATTGTCTGCATTCTCTAGACAGTCTGAAAATTTTGTTTAAATTTCTTTTTAACACAATAATTATTTTGAAAGTAGTTCTAAAATGTCCATGTTGTAATTTCTAACTACATTACATCGCAATCAGAGAATATCATAGATACAAAATATTTTGTTTAAGTTTAGTATGGAGTCCAGGAGGCCTGGAATGATCTATGTTGCATAGGATGGCCTCAAACTTCAAGTTACCTGGCTTGCAAGTATACACCACTGCACAAAGATAGAGAAAACATTTTCTGCTTATACTTACTGTTAAATAAGAGCTTCCCATTGAGTTTGGTTACTTTGTTGCTATGCCACAAAGTTAGAGGGCAAATTAAAGTCTTCTTTTATTATATGTTTTTTTTCTTAATTTAGCTCCTTGCATTTCAGTGTGTCACTCTTGTGAAATGTTTTATAAATAACCGTGGACATCTTGTTTGTGTATCAATGTTTTACCTTTTGTAAAGATTTTTTCATCTCCTTCTTGAGCCCAGTCTATCCTGGTGTTAAACACGAGCTTTTATTTTTGGTTTTTCGAGACAGGGTTTCTCTGTGTAGCTCTGGCTGTCCTGGAACTCATTCTGTAGACCAGGCTGGCCTCGAACTCAGAAATCCGCCTGCCTCTGCCTCCCAAGTGCTGGGATTAAAGGCGTGCGCCACCACCGCCCGGCCAAACATGAGCTTTAAAATACCAGGGAGAGGTTGACTAGGAATCCAGAGGCTCTCAAGGGTGAGAATAGTGGTTCAGAACCACGGACAGCTCTCACACGGTCCACCTTCCATATCTTGGAGCCATAGTGGCATGGAGAATCACCTACAAAAAGGAGAATTGGCTTCTGTTTTTGTGTAAGACTTAATTAACAGTTAATAGAACTTCAGAGATGTTGTGGTTGAATGTGAACTGTCCCACATAGGCTTACCTGTTTGATGACTTGGTCTCCAGCTGATGGCTCACTTTGGGAAGGTTGTGGAACATTTAAAATGTGGAACCTTGTTGGACAGAGTAAATTATTGGGAGTGGGCCTTGAGCTTATATACCTGGCCACACTTGCTATCCCCTCTCTGCTTCCTGAGAGTGGACACACTGTTACCATTCAGCCACTATTCCTACCATCAAACTGTCCTTTTCTAAGACCTTGTCTTCTTTGGCATGGTGGACTTGTATCCCTTTGGAACCTTCAACTAAAGTAAATCCTTTATCTGCTAGGTTAATTTTGTCAGAGTATCTTACCACAGCAAAGAGAAAATAACCAAGACACAAAACCAGGAACGTTCAAAGCAAAGTGTTTATTGTGTGTCTTCAGTATTAGTGTTCTGCTGGGTAAGATAAACTTATGACAAGGGGCACCTCATGCTATTTTGGCTGAGGTGCATTTTAATAAATATATTCAGTTAGGATGTGAAGATAACTTGGCTGCAACACTAGTTATCACGTTGATCCCAGGGTTGGCTCAGTTGATCTAGTTAGTTAGGCAGGTGTCCCTTTCCTCTCTCCATATACATCCCTCCTGAAGCTGTTTGCTCAGCAGAAAAGGATGGCCTTCCTTCCCTAATAGGAAGACTGGTCTTTGGTCAAGAGTATATATAGCTGCACTCCCCTGCTAGATCCCCCAAAACAAACCTCAAATTTATCCAATCAAATTTCCTCTTGGTTCATCATTCACCAAACATGATTCTGATGATAAGTCAGCACCCCATATAAGTCTGTCTGTGTGGAAAAAAGGCTCAAGGCATAAAACCAGTAATAATAGTTCCTGTGACTACAGAAAGTCTCAGTACAATTCGTTACCCTGCTTTTCCACAATTAGTATGATGATGAGTCCATCTCTAGAGACACCATCTGTTTTCAGTGTCAGTTGCATCTGTAAGGTTGAGAGTTGGAACTTGAAACTTCACAGCTTTGCTCAGACACAGGCTACATAGCTCCTCTTTCAATGAGCTCCACCACGAGCACTCTAATGCCTTGCTGTTCTTGCCATAGAAGCCTGACAAGGGGGCCACCCAAATCCCTTTTAGTTCACACATTCCGGCTGATTAGCTAGCCAACTCACACTGTCCTGACACACTGTAACTGTTCCTGAGTGCCTGGTGGGAAGGAAGGCTGACACATTCAAGCAGCAAGGCAGGTATTCAAACATCTGCTTAATTCCTGGGAGAAAATTTTTGGTTAAAGGATAGTATCTTTTAACAAATATTTGTGCTTGACTAAAGAAGAAAGACCAAGCAATTAATTTATGAGTATGATTATTTGTCTTCTCAACTGACAACAGCCCAGTTGAGTATTTGTTCTTATCATCCAGATTTAGCATAGACTAAACCATGGGCAAAATGACAGAGAGCATTCAAGAAGGGCTGTAAAATAATCTGAAGGCCTCCAAAACACTGGATAGCAGCTACTAGAAAGGCATATACTTACTTTCCTCTTATCTAATCATGATCAAGGCAACTCTGCTTTCTTTAAGGTAATTCCTTACATATTCATTGCCCTAAAAGATTATTCTCAATTTTTGTGAAGACTGTTTCTCTATGAAGTCAAATGGTCCCAGTAGTTAGTCAATACACACACGCACACGCACATGCACACACACATGCACACACACAGGCACAGCAGGAGTGAAGACAAACAAAAACCACATTTTATGAAGCCCTTCACTGATACCTAGCCTGCCATTTCCTAATAATGATCATGTTTTCTTTCTTTGCAGTGCTTGGTCTCCTGACACTAGTTGTGGGAATTCAGGAATTCATATAGCCTGAAGAAAGTGTCCACTGATGTTCTCAGGGAGGTCTCTGTATAAAGATAATCTTTTTAAAAACATGAAATGAGTCAGCAGCAATAGCAGGAGGAGAGTGAGGTCTCTGTAAGAATCTAGCTGGCACACAGAGTTCTGAGGGAAATCCCTGGCTTCAAAAGCACAGGGGTTGCCTTAGTTACATTAGAATGTGATGGAGACTGGAAAGCCCAGATAATAGAAATGGTCTGATTTTCTATCTAGAATCCTGAGGACTACCTTTACACAGACACAGACACAGACACTCAGACAGATGGTCAGACAGACAGACAGACAGACAGACACGAGAGAGAGAGAGAGAGAGAGAGAGAGAGAGAGAGAGAGAGAGAGAGAGAGAGAGAGAGAGAGATATCTCATGGGGTTCTGCCCGTCATGAATGGGCTCCGTGGGTTAATTAGTTGTGTCAAAACTTACATCTATCAGCACAGTCTAAGTCCAGTGATTCAGCAAAATGTCTTAGTCCATCTTCTATTGCTGTGTCTGAATACTGGATAGGTTTATTTTCAAGAGTGCCTTTAGGTGAGTGTCTTCTTGCTGGTGGGAATTCTGCCATGTTCTGAGGTGGTACAGAGCATAATATGGCAAGAGATACAAAGCTGAAAAACAAAGCCCAATTAACTTTACAAAGATGGCACTTATAGAGCTTGTGTTTGGTGAACAGCCCTGGGGCTTACATTCTTACTCTTTACACCTCAAATCTTTACCCTCCCCTGCACCCCATTCTCTCTCTTTCTGTCTCTCTCTCCCTCCTCCCCACCTCTCTCCCTTTCACACACACAGAACACAATTTATACAACTTTAATTTTTCTTGTAAGCAGGTTTGCATCTACTGGGGATCAGCCTACCTACCAGTTTTCTCATTAAAGAAACTAAATGAGAAGTGAAACACAGCCCATTTCCACCCACTCACCCCCTCCCAGAACCATACCCACTGTAATAACGTTAGCACAATGAAACAAAACAGAGCAAGAACATATGAGTTTGCCTCATCCTCATGTCTGTAATTTGGGGTTCACCCCTTTTTAAAGAAGATTTATTTTTATTTTACATGTGTGAGCTTTTGCTTCCATGTATGTATGTATGAGCACCACTGCTTCATGTCTTGATGGCCTCAGTGTGAATGTGAATGGAGAGCTCCTGCAAGAGCTGCCTCCTTCCATGCTTTTTTCTTTTAAAATATTTTATTTTAATTTCTTTTCTTCCATGGTTTTAACACAATGGCCACATTAGCCCCAAAGGAATTCCAGTTTCTAGTCATTTGATCATCCTCTCTACCCCCTCCTCCCACCTCACTGTCTTGACACTGGGAGGGGAACCTAGGTCTCTTGCATGCTAGGCTAGTGCCCTATCACTGAACTGTACTGTACTCATCCCTGTATACTTGTCTTAGCCCAGGGTAGACTTGAATGCTTCAGCCTCTGGAGTTGCTGGGCATATAGCCTGTACCACTAGGCCCAGCTCAATGATCCATATTATATTAAGATCAACATTCACCTCCTTATCAGCTATTTATATTTTCCTATCGTCTATAAATCATGGTATCTTGTGAAACTTTCCTGTTAATGTTGTATTCTCTGTGAAGCTATTTGCCCCATATCCAAGATAGAGTGGGCCCATAATGTAGCTGAGAGGTGTAGCTGAATACCAATTGTCCCTTGTCATCAGGTATCAGTAGCTCTCCAGCTCTGACAGAGGAGACCTAAGGAGTTGTGACCTCTGGCTGGGTGGTCTCTCTACACTCCTTGGGACATAACAGAGCTAGTGATGAGTGTGCAGTGCATTTCCTTGAAGTCATTGGGGTACTGTCCTTGAGCATCTCTGCCTGTGTCTGCTCTCTCTCAGTCCAGTGTGACTTGGAGAGCCAGATGGCTTATCCTGAACTCTAGCCTGACTTAAAGCAGATAATACAGCCAAAAGACCTCTGCAGCTTCGGGAGACTGGAGATGCAAATGTTACATGTAGGAAGTTTGGAGTTTGGGAGGCTGAGGCCTCTGATGAATGTGTCTTTAATAGGTAGCTCCAGGGTATGAGTTTGTCAGAGACATTTTTTCTTCTTTTTCTAGATTCTTTTGCACTTTCTGCAATAGACACAAATCAATAAAACATGTGATGCGGTTCAGAAACTGTTGTCTCATGCTGCTTTTGTAAATGTGGTATTTCTGATTAATGGAAATCTAGGCCTGACTCTCCAAGCAAAGTAAATGGCATTCATTCTGATAAGCATTCTTACTTTTTAATTCTCGGATATTCTAAACATGTTTAAATCACGTATTCCATGTGATTAAATCAAGAGACTCAGAGACTGAATGAATATTCTGATTACTTCCTGGTAGCTGCCTAGGCTTATTACACTTTGAAAATGGAGATGATACAGTCATGAGGGTGGCTGGGAATGTGGTTCTGTGGGTAACAGCTTGTACTGTGGGAGAACAAAGACCTGAGTTCAAATCTTTAGCACCCAAGTAAAAGGCTGCATGTGGCCTGCATGTGTATTTGCTTGTAGCGTCCAGTGATGGGAGGTGGAGGTAGGTGAACCATGAGAGGTCATGGCCAACAAGCCTAGCTGATTCAGTAAACTCCTGGTTCACTAAGAGACCTTATCTCAAGATAAGACAGAGAAAGATAGAGGAAGACACTCAACATCCTCTGGCTTCAATGTAGTCATATAACTGGACAATCATATGTATACACACAGAACAAATACCAATTAATTAATTAATTAATTAACTACAAAAGCTAAGATGCTTTCTTTTAGGTAGAACATCCAGGTCCTTTTAGGCCCTCATTGCCACAAGCTAGCCATAGTCTTAGTGCCTTAGGGTTTTACTGCTGTGAATAAATACCATGACCAATGCAAGTCTTTAAAAGGACAACATTTAATTGGGGCTACCTTACAGGTTCAGAGGTTCAGTTCCTTATCATCAAGGCGGGAGCACAGCAGTGTTCAGGCAGGCATAGCACAGGCAGAGCTGAAAGTTCTACATTTTTATTTGAAGACTGTTAGCAGAATACTCTATTCCAGGCAGCTAGGACTAGGATATTAAAACCCACAGCCACAGAGACACACTTACTCCACAGCCACACCTATTCCAATAAGGCCACACCTCCTAATGGTGCCACTCTCTGGCCCAAGCACATATAAACCATGCCACTTAGGCTTTCCAGATTTTTATTATAGACAAATGAATGGTCAGGGTTCCTTTTATCTCCACTCTCTTTGGAAAGCATCTACTTTATGTCCATGTTACAGGTTGCTAAGCACAGGTGCATGACCACAGGGGCAGGCCTATATAATTTTGCCTCTTTTCCCATGGGAAAAGGAACTTATCCACCCTGGAATCTAAGGGGGATTTGAAATGAACGTGTGTGCACACATAGACACACAGACATGGAGGAAGCAATATTAGGGAACTTTCAAGACTGAACCAGAAGACACCTTAGAGTATCTGCTCCTATTGTCTTCAAATTCAGTGGGAGAAGTGTGCATATCTAACCTGCTGGACGATGAAAGGTCAGTGGAGAGAACCAGGGTTTCTAGCCAAAAGCCAGTCATGTGCACAGAGCTTACTGTCCTTCTTCACTCTCTGTTGCTGTGATAAACACCATGACCAAAAGCAACCTGGAGAGGCATGAGCTCATTTCATTTTATAGGTTATATAGTCTATCACCAAGGGAAGCCAAAGCAGGAATTTGAAGCAGAAACCACAGAAGAACGTTGCTTACTGGCTTGTCCAGATTCCTGGTTATACAGTCCATACTTGGCTGTCTAGAGATGGCACCACTCACAGTGGGCTGTATCAATTAGCAACTAAAAATGTGTCTCTTGGTCATGGCTACAGACTAATCTGATCAAGGCAATTCTTCAGGTGAGGGCCCCTCGTCCCAGACAATTTGTGTCAGATTGATAGGTGAAGCTATGACACTCATCATGGATAAATATACCCTTTCACACAACACAGCTGGATGAGATGTGGGTGTCATGTAGTGTGTGTGTGTGTGTGTATATGTGTGTGTGTGTGTGTGTGTGTGTGTGTGTGTGTGTGTGTGTGTGTCTGGGTCTGTGCCTGTGTCTATGTGTAGGCCAGAGGACGGTGTTGAGTGTCCTGCTCTATCATTCTCTGCCTTGCACCTTTGAGACAGTCTTTCACTGAAAATGGAAATAGGCTGATGCCCAACGAGCCCCAGTGATTCTCATGTCCTTATGCCTTGGAGTTACAAGTACATGTGGATGTTACATATAGCTTTGCTTCCCTGCCAAAGCTCTGGGAATGGGCCTCACTACCAGCCCCCACCCAGATTCCCTTAAATCCACGAATAAAAAAACTACAGACACACAGTTTTTCAATTTCAACTTGCCTTTTCAGCTCTATTGCTGGGCACTACTTATCTCCCGCCTGGAGAAGCATGCCCTTATCAACATCTCAGCTTCTCACCTCTCCACTGGCTCCTTTGTGCTATGCAGATAAGATTAGCTTTTCTCTTGGGCACTGGGATATGAACTGATGTCTTCATGCTTGCACAGAACATCTCTCTAGCTGTCAAATTCAGATTTTTAAAAGAATGTTGTTTGTGATTTTGGATGTCGAATACTGAGGGGGCAGATCCAAATACAAAACTGCATCTAAAGAGGGCATAAGTCATCAGATATTAAGATGGAGGATGAACATTGTAAATCATAACTAGAATATATTTTCATTTCAGTTGTAGGTAATATACCCATAATCAGAAAGGAGTGTTTCATTTTTTTTTGGGCAAAGGTTATTGCAGAATCTATAGAACAGAATGTGCCACTGATCTTTAAAATTAATCCTAAAGTTCAAATGAGAACAAGGAAGATTGCATTTCATAATTTACGGTGGAGAGCATTTCAGAGCTGATTTCGTAAGAGAATTCATTAAGCCAGTATCAAGCCATGCCATTTCAACTGTAGTGTTTAAGTATCTTTAATTCTGATTTTTTAATTAGCAGAAGCAAATAAAGAGAGTCTCTTTCTACCAGTGGGGAATCGTGCTTCTGTATTTCAGGTGATTTCAATTTTGTCCTGGTGATGCAGCCATTCTGATAAACACAGTGATTACCAACATATTGTTAATTTCCTGAGATGTACACCCATTGCCTCAGTGTTTGCTCTTATAAGATCAAATGGGGCAAAGGGCACAAAACCTCATAATAAGTATTGATTACTTCTGGGAAAGCTAGGCATAGGAAGTGTCAGACAAAGCATGTCAGTGCTAGACAAGGCTTTATTGATTGTTTATCTACCCCTTTCTCTCTCTGTCATACATGTGCATATGCATACATTCCCACAACCTGGGTCTTAAATGTCAGCCAAAGGTCAGTGTGTTAAAGGCTTCATCCTTGAT
This sequence comes from Arvicanthis niloticus, assembly GCF_011762505.2. Classification (NCBI taxonomy): domain Eukaryota; kingdom Metazoa; phylum Chordata; class Mammalia; order Rodentia; family Muridae; genus Arvicanthis; species Arvicanthis niloticus. Next base: position 66,642,522 of record NC_047673.1, on the reverse strand, counting down.
GTGGGGCTATTTGAGAAAGATGCCTTTTAGAAGACAAAGTTTAGGAAGACATTTTTTAGTAACTGGAGGCATATCCTTGAATGGGCTAATAGTCTCCTGCTTCCTTTTCTGTTTTTCAGAGTTTCCATGATAGGTGGCTGTGTCCCACCATGTATTCCTACTATGAAGGACTGTGTCACCTCACACTGGAAGGCATAGGGCCAAGCCATGAACTAAATCCATAATTGTGTCAAGTGTTTTGTCACAATAATAGATGCTAAACTAACATGGACACACACACACACCCCAAGACACAAAGGATATTAACAAAGATAACATCTGTGCCTTTTACATCCCAGGTGTGACTTCTAAATATTTTGTATTTATTAGCCCATTTAGCATGGAAAATAATTCTGCAGTCTAGATTTTCATCTACCTGACACTTTGTTTATTTATAATATAATATCTTGCAGCCAAGGCTGACCTTGACTTAGCTTTGTAGTCAAAGGTGATCCTGCCTTCACCTCCCCAATGCTTGGATTACAGATATGCATTGCCATGCCCAGATTATAGTAACTGGGGAACCCAAAAAAAGCACAGACCAACATTACACAGGGATCAGAAGGTTAAACGGGATGCTGCCTGAGTCCTGACTCCCTCTGAAGATACTGTCTGTCCTCCTGCCTCACCCTAAGCCCATAAACAGAGGCCTGAGCAGCTCTCTGCATAGTGATTTCCTCTGTCTCTAGCCTCAGCTCCCTCTTGGCTGGCAGTAGCCCTGGATGGCGGTGGTGAGCCAGGCCCTTGACTGGCTACAAACGCAGAACTCAGAGGGCCTTCTAGTTTAACTTCAAGTGTTTTTGTTTGTTTCTCATTTTATCATTCAAGTTCTACGCCTTTACAAATGGCCTTCTTCCAAAGAATCACCAAGAGCATCCTGTAGACATCTACCTGCTTAGTGTTTTCCTTCAGAGTATTTATGAATACCCAGTAGTGTTGAGTAAGTACTCAGTAGTTTCCTATTAATTCTTCTCTAACTTAAAACTAAGCTATGAGAGGGCAGGGACTTTTCTGGTTGCATGCACTTGCTGCACCTACAGCGATGCCTATCATAAAGTAGGAGCTCTTTGTATTGCTCAGTGTTAGCTTCCCACCACTGTAACAAAGTACGCGAGTTAATGATTTATAAAAAGAATGGGTTTATTTGGGGTCACAGTTCTTGGGATTCCAGGCCATGGTACAATGTACCTTCCATTGAATGACAATAGTAGATGATTCACGACAAAGCAAAACTGCTCACATCATGGCTGGGGTCCTCTAGATTCCCTATGACCTGAAGATGTTCCACTAGGCCCTACCCTTCAAAGGTTCCACCTCCTCTCATAGCACTACCCTGGGTTATAAGCCTTTGACACACAGGCCTTTGGGGACTATTTAAGATATGAACTATGGCAAATACTCCATGGGGATTGGAACTTAGTCATCCCCCAGGGTCACTAGAACTGGAGTGAAGATTCTTTAGCCAAGATGCAGAATAAAAAAAAAATTTGGTAGCTCTAAGTACAACAAAAGCTGAATGCATATCAGGATCGTCAGGCCCCAGTGCCAGTTGGAGCCCAGTCAGTTTAGTTTCATGACTTTGCTGACTAGCTCACCACCTCAAACCCACTGTTTTCTCACTTGGGAAGGAGCACAACCTGGATTTTGACTCTGGCTTGGCCAGGAAGAGAAGGCAGTGAGAACATGGTGTATCATCAAATGAACTCTTTTTTCTATAAGTTGCCTTGATCCTCAGGTCTTTCCCTAGAACAACTTTTGGAGCACAAGTCAGACTTGGTGTCCTAAAGATGAAATGTCACTTCCTGCCCTCTCCAGGAACCATGGGCTCAAGGTGAGGTGATGTTGTGTATTCTAAACCCTTGTGGAATGCAGGCACAGTGCTGAGGGCTCTCTGTTTGCATTAGAGATTCCCCTGTCACTGAGCATGAGGTGCTCATTGGAAACTGATGACAACACTAATTCTGTAATTACACTTTGCACTTCTCATCTCCTCCTGAAGTCACAAAGGGTTTTATACATCCTTACTCTGAATAGAGCCAGTAGTAAGGCTAAGATAAAAAGGTTACAGATAAGGCATCTGTTATCCGAGCCCACTGGGGAAACAGCCAAGTGGAACTAGAGAGTCCTGTGCACTGGCCTTTTCTTCTGAAAATGTCATTTATTGCAATTCCCTAAGTGGTGGTTTTGGCACAAGGTCTACATTAGATTGTGGAGGTTGCTGGAGAGGTGATTCTTGTCTACATGGGTTCATTCCTACATGAGGATGGGATGGATTCCAGTCTGCTCCTGTGGCTAAGAAAGGAGGCTGCCCTGGGATTTCTGCCACTCAGTGCATGCTGCCCTCTACTGGAACAAAATGAGAAAAGAAGAGGTCCTGACTAGGGTGTTCTCAGTTCCTCTTGAAGACTCTTTCACATCTCAGCATCCCAGGGTGTTCCCTTTCTTGTAGAATGTCATTATAGTGAGAAACTGAATGTCCTCCAAGACATGAAATGATGGAACCTTCCAGGATGAGACTTAGAGGAAAGTCTTTAGGTCACTGAAATCATGCCATTGAGGGGAATAAAGGGACCCCAGACTCTTCTTGTTTTTCCTTTTGTGTTTCAGTCACAAAGTGAGTAGCTTTGGTACACCAAGTACACCCACTGTGATGTGCAGGCTCAACCCCAGGCCGAAGCAGCAAGGCCAACAGAAACCTCTAAAGTTATAAAAACAAAAACAGAAACATAACCTTTCTGCTTTATAAGTTAACCACCTCAGCTGTTTTGGTACAATAATGGTGCATTACCTAACACAGAAGCTGCAAAGAGGGAACAGCCCTCCATACTTGGTGAGCATGCCTGGATATGGCTGAGTGGGCCAGGGATAAAGCCCAGAACTATGTGAAAGGACACTAAGACAACAGTGAACTAGCAGGAAATGCCTGTCCTCTACAACAGTACTTTCACATACTGTAGCAACATCCAATGGACTGTGGGGAATCAACTCCATTATAGAAATTAAAGCTAGATGACAGTTAGGTGTTTGGGCCTAAGGATGTAGCTCAGTCAGTAGTGTGCTTGCCTACCATGGACACAGCACTAGGTTTCCTGCCTAGCTCTGCTTAAAACAGACATGGAGGTACATGCCTAAGGTCCATGCACCTTAGGTGGTGAATGAGGAGGGGCAGAGGTTCAAGGTCATCCTCAGCTACATAGTAAGTCTCAGGCCAACCTGAGACCTCAGGAGAATGTTTAAAAAAGAAAAGAAAGTAAAAGAAAAAGAAAAAGAAAAAGAAAGAAAGAAAGAAATCCCAAATTGCATGCATTCTGATTGCCATTCTAGAACATTGCCTACCAGCCCCAGAGACCTTTAATTCTCCAAGGAAATAGTCTCTGGCTTACTATTTGCTATTGATTATGGTCCAGACTCTATGAGGTTACATGGTGATTTTTGTCTGGCAAACATGCTAATGGTTTCTCCTTGCAAAGAGATTCTATTGCCTTCCAGCACATTAACCAGTGTGGTCTGTAAATTAGCATACTGTTCCAGCTGCTCCTGTCTTGGCCAGTGAAATCTTTGCCCTCCAAATTGTTCTTGCTATAGAATTCTCATCTTGTGGTTCTGTCTCTGATGAAGTCAATAAATCTCCATAAAGCTGGAAAGAGGGTTGTTGTTACCTTTTGAAAATTATGCTTTGACAATTTAACCAAAGGCCCCCAAGCCTACTCTGGCTTGAAGTTCATTCCCAGGTACTGAGAGTTCTAGAGGAAGGTTCCCTGTGGAGGTGGTATGAGGTCATGTGTGCCGTAAGAAACATTGGAACTGTAGTAAGAGAACCCCCAAACTGGGGTCAATGAGAGGAGGGAGAAAAGAGTATCACATGCTCTGAAATTGGCAAACAAAGAAGAGTGTTGGTATCACTGCATTAGGGACCAGTGGGACGGTGCTCTGGGAGCATCCTCACTTAGGATGTGCCAATGGGTGGTCAAAACTCATGTCTATAGGTCTAGAATGTCACTTAGTACAATAGAAAGAATGGTGTAAGCAGTTAATGAAGGTCTATGTTTTAGTTGTCCAAGAGAACTACCTACCTTTCCACCTGTGATTGCCCTTTGTCACCTCTGCCATTGATTCTGTGAGGAAGACACTCCAGGAAAGTAAGTAACTCATCTCTTGTCTGTCTTGACACATAATTTCACCATGTACCTTGGAACTCACTCTGTGGACCAGGGTGGCCTTGAACTCACAGAGATCTGCCTGCCTCTACCTCCATACAGTTGGGATTAAAGGTGTGTGCCACCATGCTTAGCCCTTCATCCATATTCTCGAACAGCTATAATTACTATAAAAAGATTTAAACTCAAGTTGTTTAATTTTAAATAACTCTCTAGTCTGTGACTTCCTTCTTCCCTTCCTTCCTCTCACCCCCTTCCCTCCCTCCTGTCCTCTCTCCTTTTTTATTTCTCAAACACATCTTTAGGGCACTGCATAGGCTCCTGAGTTACAACAATAAACAAAGTTCTTGTTCTCAGGAGAGCCTACCTTCCCAGGAGAAGGGGACATACACATACATACATGAACACTCTCGAACAAAAAGAAAAAAGAAAACTTCTTCATGATAGTAAAACAATATGGAAATCATAGCCTTCCTACTTATTGCTTTGCAATACCACCACCAAACAACATGTTCCTCTGGCCTGGAGAGCTGGGTAGACGTCACAGACACATCTGCAGTTCTCTTCTTCCAAGGCCTTTGGCACCAGCTCTGGAGCTTGTAACAGACAAAGCTGCTGGAGGCAGCCATGCTGCTGGCAGCTGAACGCCTTCGCACTGGTTCATTCCAAAGACAGTGACCGAGATCTGGGCTGCTGTCACTGTCGACAGGGTGGCATGAGACAAACAGGGCATTCGGAGCAGCCCCAGCCCATTTCGGAGTTACTATATGTATTTGATGGCATGGGTTCTTACTGAGAAAAAGATTATAGCACTTTATCTATTAAGTGCTAAGGAAGTGTCTCCACATCAGTGACAGAGGGCAGAGCTGAGCAGCTAAGGAGTAGTGCTCCTGCCCAGCCTGGGCTGGCCAAACAAGCCCGAGCTGCTTACCTGCTTTAACTAGGCACTGGGGGTTCTTTAGAGGCAGAAGTGAGTGGGTCAGAGATCAAGAGCTACATAATGAGACCCTGACTCAAAGAAACAAATGAGCAAACAAACAAGCAGGCAGGGATCATGAAGGGTGAGCCGGAGAAAGAGGAAGCACAAGCTGGCTGGGTCACAAGATAAATGACTGGGGCCTTTTTTTTTTTTTTTTTTTTTTGCTTTTTCTCGGCAGGCTGGGAGAAGCTCCTCAGATGGTGGACTTCGGCCCTGCTTGTGTTCCTTGGTGTTTGGCAGCAGTGAGTGAATGTGGCAATGGACAGGTGGTTTAGCAGAGGTTTGTGCTAGTAGCATTCTTGTGTAGGCCTCAGGTACCAGAGCCTCAGCCCTACGAGTGTCACGTGTCTATGTAGGAAGTGGAGATTCCTCAGCTTTTGGCTGGGTGGCCTAGGTACTGGGGTTCTCCAGCCATCACCAGAAGTCAATGTTATCTCTTGGTCTGGCCTAGGAAAGCATTGCCTTTTAACACTGCCCACATTATGGCTTTTATCCCTGAGACCTGTGGCCCTCGACCCTTGACATTCCCTGGAAACTCTGACAGCCTCTTTGCCTTCCCCAGCTTTGGCTTTTCAGCCGTTCTTAACGTCTCTTTACTTTCCTGAACCTTTCCCTTTCCAAGGCTGTTCTCAAACTGTTCAACTAACTTCCTCTTCAACTGTGGAGCAGCCGACTATCTGGCCACGTACACAGTTTGGCCTGCCAACTGCTCACTTGTCACTGCCAACTGCTGCTCCTTTGACTGCAGTCACCTCCACGCTGTATCTCTGTTGCTTCTTTTCTGTCTTACCAGTTGAGCCCACAGCACTGAAAGAAACCATGAGCCTTATGGGGCCTCGTGATGCCACACCCAGAGAGGCAGCACAGGGAAGTGTCTCCCAGGTGACTCACTGAGTAAGCTGCTTGCAGGCAGACAAGAGCTGTTTGGTCCAATCACTACCTTGCCTGTTGAACACCACTCATAGTCACAGGTATTTGCATTTGGACCGATCACTACTTTTCTCAGCAGTGCCCCTGCTGGGCACCAAGGGAAGTGCTCCTTGTCCAGGTGTAGGTAGAAAGAGTTCCAAGGTTATCTAGAGTTCTCAGAGGCTTGTAGTAACTACAAGATATCTGGTGCGAATTGTTTTGAGTAGCCCTGGCTTAGATTCCACCTTCCGTAGCTGGGGCAAGCTGCCTCAATTTCGTAGTTTTTCAAAATGGATCTGTGGGAAGCCTTATCCTGTGGTGTTTACACAGAGAATGGCGGGCCAGCTGCTTGAGTGACAGTCTTTTTACTCAAGGCTTCTTGGAGGAGTGTGGAGAGTGCAACAGCTACTAATTAGGGAATCTGCTTGCTCTGTTCTCACCTAGCTTTATTTGCATTCAAGAAAATGAACACCAGGAGTTTTTATAGTATAAACTTTAAAGAACTTAGCATTAACACCAACAGTGATTTGGATAGTGCTTTAACGGTTATCCAGGGGTCCTGAGGAAAAGTGGTTCCTTCTCTGTCTCAGCCAGAGTTGGGGTTTACGTTTGTGGACTACTGGTGTCAAGATGTGGCTGGCACAGAAATTCAGGTAATATAGATAAACCAACAATAGATCAGGATAGTGGGGTATGGGGGCAGAGGCAGCACATGTACTTTTGTGTGGGTCCCTTGTTCCGGTGGGTGGCCCACGACGATCTCCCGGCTGGGGACAGGGTGAAAGCAGGGAGGGTTTGCTACTGTCTCTGTGCTGCCTCTGGCCTGTGTCTCCACTGTCATTAGGTCTCCGACATAATAGATCACTCTTGTGATCACTATTTTTAAGGGTTTATCAGGATGACCAAAATATCTGAACCTACTAGGACTTCCCTGTCCTAGCCCAAAGTCACTTTCATGCCTGAAGCCTATTTCTTTGTTCTAGTTTAAGTTCCCCCACCCCCCAAGACAGGGTTTTTCTGTGTAGCCCTGGTTGTCCTGGAACTCACTCTGTAGACCAGGATGGCCTCGAACTCAGAAATCCACCTGCCTCTGCCTCCTGAGTGCTGGGATTAAAGGCGTGCACCACCACCGCCCGGCTAGCTTAAGTTTTATATCCCTGCCTGTAAGTACTTTTTTTGTTCTAGCCTAGGATTTATATTTCTGCCTGAGGTTACTTCTTTGTTCTATCCTAATGTCAGAATCCTGCCTGTATTCCATTTCCTTGTCCTTGGCCTATGTCGGATTCCTTCAAGGCAGCCCATTTGCTTGTCTTTGACCAATGTCAGATTCCTGCCGGGTAGCTCTGAAAGCTCTTCACGTCTTCCCACTTTTTAATTCATAAACCAGACTGAGCCTGTCTTAGGTTGTTCTGACAAGAATGCCTTCCTTGCCTGTTGTGGAATATGCATTATCAAAAGCAATGCACTTATGTCTTAGGTTGGTAAGGCTTTGGGCAGAATTTTACCCGTCCTTGGCTTGCCAGCCCTTTAAATTAATAGCTCTGTCTGGGGGTCCATTTTCAGTTTCAAATCATGTACTTTGGCTGCCAACATGTTGATGGAGTTAGAGACAAGCTTTAACACAATGGGCAAGAATAAAAGAATTCTCAGGACAAAAGGGGCTAGCCTAATCAAGCTATATATGTCATTCCTGAGGTTTGACCAAAATGGAAATTCTGACCTCAAGCCATGGATAATTTTATCAGCATTATCTGCAGCATCAAATCTCAACAGAGCAGCTTTCTTTAAATTCATAATCTCACTATGCAAAGTTAAAGCATCCAGAGAGGTGTTAGAATTATGCTAAATACCCTACAGTTGTCTTTAAACCTCTTTCTAATTATAATGACTATCATTGTAAATTTTAGAAGTAACACCACTCCAATGGTATTTGGCATGACACTTGAGATGGCTACTGACTCTTAAACCCTGAACCGCCATCTGATAATTTGAATAGGATATAGAGCATCAATCCATTGTTCCACAAACCTAAATAATTCCTCTTGTATACTCAACATATTAGTAACATTTTTTGCTAGATGATTAACAAAAGTAGCTGTCTTAACATCTTGTGTCAAAACTATTGCAGAAGCAGTGGTGCTAGCAGTTAATATAATTAAAGCTGTTATACCAGCTTTCAAGCCCATTACCCTCTTGCTTCTGCTTAAAGCCTAACTCACTTCTTCCAGCACTTTCCAGCTATTTTCAGAAAGTCAAAGTTTTCTAATACTCATGACAGTAAGACAAAAGCTGGTTGATAGACCCCCATAGCAGACATGCCAGGTTTCAACACAACAACACAATTAGAAAGTATATAGTCAATGCAACTTACAATAAATGCTGTAAAAGAGACTAAACCAATTTTAGCTTGACAATTATAAGAGCCTTAACACGTGCACTAATCCTTGTTTGAAATCCAGATCCTGTGCCAACTTTATCTGTTGTTATCTTAACATCATAGAGAATTGCAGCTAACTTCCAAATATGTCTCTGAAAATGACCAGATCCTACCTTCCAAATGAAGACTACTATGTCCAATATTGGATTGACTTCTAGACCAGTACATGATTCAGACTGAATAACTCGTCACCTTTAAGAAAAATATAAGAGTTATTATAATTTCTCTTTTTGATTCTCTGTCCCACAAGGTATAAAAACTCAAGGCAAGGCAGCTTGTCACATCGGGGAAATAGGCAAGCAAAGGTGGGTCAGGAACATATGTCCAATACAGCCAGACAGTTCCTCCTCCAGCCTCTGCTCCACACTGTCTCCATACTTGCTCGCATGAGTATTTTGTTACTCCTTTTGCGAAGGACCAAAGAACGCACACTTTGCTCTTCTTTCTTATTGAGCTTCATGTGGTCTATGAGTTGTATTGTAGGCATTGTGAGCTTTTGGGCTAATATCCACTTTTCAGTGAGAACATACCATGTGTTCTTTTTGAATGTGTTATTTTGTGAGTGTGTTACCTCACTCAGGATAATATTTTTTAGTTCAAACCATTTGCTTAAGAATTTCATGAATTCACTGTTTTTAATAGCTGAGTAGTACTCCATTGTATAAATGTACCACATTTTCTGTATTCATTCTTCTGTTGAAGGACATCTGGGTTCTTTCCAGCTTCTGGGTATTATAAATACAGCTTCTATGAACATAGTGGAGCATGTGTCCTTGTTATATGTTGGAGCATGTTTTGGATATATGCCCAGGAGTGGTATAGCTGGGACCTCAGGTAATACTATGTCCAATTTTCTGACGAACTACCAGACTGATTTCCAGAGTGGTTGCATCAGCTTGTAATCCCACCAACAATGGAGGAGTGTTCCTCTTTCTTCACATCCTCGACAGCATCTGCTATCACATGAGATTTTGATCTTAGCCATTCTGACTGGTGTGAGGTGGAATCACAGGGTTGTTTTGATTTGCATTTCCCTGGTGACTAAGGATGTTGAACATTTCTTTAGGTGCTTCTTGGCCATTCAAGTTTCCTCAAGAGTTGAGAATTCTTTGTTTAGCTCTGTACCCCATTTTTAATAGGGTTATTTGATTGTCTGGAGTCTAATTTCTTGAGTTCTTTGTATATTTTGGATATTAGCCTTCTATCAGATGTGAGATTGGTAAAGATCTTTCCCCAATCTGTTGGTTGCTGCTTTGTCCTATTGACAGTGTCCTTTGCTTTACAGAAGCTTTGCAATTTTATGAGGTCCCATTTGTCAATTCTTGATCTTAGAGCATAAGCCACTGGTGTTCTGCTAAGGAATATTTCCCCTGTTCCCATGTGTTGGAAGCTTTCCCCCAGTTTCTTTTCTATTAGTTTCAGTGAATCTGGCTTTATGTGGAGGTCCTTGATCCACTTGGTCTTGAGGTTTGTATAAGGAGATAAGAATGGATCAATTTGCATTCTTTTACATGTTGTCATCCAGTTGAATCAGCAACATTTGTTGAAAAGGCTGTCTTTTTTTTTTTTTTTTTTTTTTTCTTCACTGGATGGTTTTAGCTCTTCTGTCAAAGATCAAGTGACCATAGGTGTATGGGTTCATTTCTGGGTCTTCAATTCTATTCCAATTTTTTTCCTGCCTGTATCTGTACCTTTATTGTTGAGGATAGTTTTCACTATCCTGTGGGTTTATTTTTTTTCCCAAATGAATTTGGTAATTGCTCTAACTCTTTGAAGAATTGAGTTGGAATTTTGATGGGGATTGCATTAAATCTGTAGATTGAGTCCTTCCAGTCTGGGCCCAGGAACTGAGCAGATCCAAGAAGGCAGCTCTGCCCCCAATCACACAGAACCCAGAGAAAGCGGGGATCCCAGGTGCTCTAACTTGGGCAGTATCTTAGGTAAGCAGACAACAAGGCCCGCCCCAAACAGGGAGTAACTGGGACCCACTAGGACCCAGGAAGTCACTCCTGGCCTGGAGCACTGGTTCCCTTTGATCCAGGCCAGAGCACCGAGCAGATCTTGGGCAGCAGCTCTGCCCCCAATCTCTAAGAACCCAGAGGAAACGGGGCTCCCAGAGCTCTAACCTGGGCAACATCCTGTCTGCTCTTGAGCACTGAGCAGATTTTGGGCCCCAGCGCTTACACCAGTAGTTACACCCACCCCACAAAGTTCGGATACAACCAAGATAATAGGAAAGACAGGCTCCAGTCAGGGACAGGGCAAGTAGCACTAAGGAGATACAGATGCCAAAAGGCAAGCGCAAGAACATAAGCATCAGTAACCCAGGGTACTTGGCATCATTAGAACCTAGTTCTCCCACACTAGAAAGTCTTGAATTCCCCATATCACCAGGAAAGCAAGATTCAGATTTAAAATCACTTCTAATGATGATGATAGAGGACTTCAAGAAGGACATAAATAACACTCTCAAAGAATTTGAGAACACAGGTAAACAGGTAGAAGCACTTAAAGAGGAAACATAAAAATCCCTTAAAGAATTACAAGAGAACACAACCAAACAGGTGAAAGAATTGAACAAAGTCATCCAGGACATAAAAATGGAAGTAGAAACAATAAAGAAATCACAAAGGACGACTACCCTGGAGATAGAAAATGTAGGAAAGAAATCAGGAGTCATAGACACAAGCATCACCAACAGAATACAAGAAATAGAAGAGAGAATCTCAGGTGCAGAAGATACCATAGAAAATATCAACACAACTGTCAAAGAAAATGCAAAGTGCAAAAAGTTCTTAACACAAAATATCCAGGAAATCCAGGACACAATGAGGAGACAAAACCTAAGGATAATAGGTATAGAAGAGAGTGAACATTCCCAACTTAAAGTGCCAATAAATATCTTCAACAAAATTATAGAAGAAAACTTCCCTAATCTAAAGAAAGAGATGCCCATAAACATACAAGAAGCCTATAGAACGCCAAATAGACTAGACCAGAAAAGAAATACCTCCCGTCACATAATAATCAAAGCATCAAGTGCACAAAACAAAGAAAGAATATTAAATGCAGTAAGGGAAAAAGGCCAAGTAACATATAAAGGCAGACCTATCAGAATTACACCAGACTTCTCACCAGATACTATAAAAGCTAGAAGATGCTGGACAGATGTCATAAAGACCCTAAGAGAACACAAATGCCAGCCCAGGCTACTATACTCAGCAAAACTCTCAATTACCATACATGGAAAAATCAAGATATTCCATGACAAAACCAAATTTACACAATATCTTTCCACAAACCCAGCATTACAAAGGATAATAGCAGGAAAGCTCCAATACAAGGAGGGAAATTATACCCTAGAAAGAGCAAGAAAGTAACCCTCTTCCAACAAATCCAAAAGAAGATAGCCACACAAAGATTACTTCACCTCTAATAACAAAAATAACAGGAGACAACAATCACTATTCCTTGATATATCTTAACATCAATGGACTCAATTCCGAAATTAAAAGACATAGGCTAATGGACTGGATACATAAATGGGACCCAGCATTTTGCTGCATACAAGAAACCCACCTCAGTGCAAAGACAGACTCTACCTTAGAGTAAAAGGTTGGAAAACAATATTTCAAGCAAATGGTCCTAAGAAACAAGCTGGAGTAGCCATTCTAAAATCTCCAGTCCAAGAACACAAAGGTGGGGACTCATGGCTCCATCTGTATAGGTAGTTGAGGGTGGCCTTGCCAGGCATCAGTGGAAGTGGACAGCCTTGGTACCTGAAAGTTTGGATTCCCTAGTGTTGGAGAATTGCAAGAGCAGGGAGGTAGTAATGAGAGGATGGTGGGAGCACACCCTCATAGTCATTGGTGTGTGTGTGGGGGGGGGCGGTTTAAGGGATAAGGGGTTAGGCATCAGTGGAAGTGGACGGCCTAGGTGCCTGAAAGTTTGGATTCACTGATGTTGGGAAATTTGAGAGCAGGAAGGCAAAAATGGGAGGATGGTGGGAGCACACTCTCATAGAAACTCCCAGAATTATATGGATTAGACATGACAGAGGCAGGCCGCCAGAAGACTAGATTCCAGAATTCAAACAAACAATTATCTTGATACTAAAATTTGTTTTGAGAATTGTATATTGCAGAATGCATAGCCTTGGTGTATCTACTCATCAGGCAAGCTGAGTAGACCTCCTCTCACCTCTGATGTCCTGGAATCCCAGCTGGATGCAGTGAAGACACAGTGTCAGAGGCTTATCAAATTACTCTTCCCCAACCTCTCTTTTAATATCACAACACCCATAATCAGCTTGAAGAAGTTAATGAAGAGTCGGCACCCCTATTTTCTAGGCTTGGAGACTGAGATGGTTAATATTGGGCTGTCTTTCTAGGGAAAAGTAGTGGTTTTGTTGGAACAGGGAGGATTAGTTAGGATTTATTGCATAGCCCTAACCTATTTGTAGAAATATGTATAATTGTTATTTTTTATGTATAATTGTTATTAAGATGAAGTTATAATTTCTTAAATGGTATAAAATTTCCTTTGATTTCAAATTTAAGGTTTTCATTGGTACCAGCTTCTTATTAATATAAAAGTGAGATGAATATTGTCACTATCATAGGCATTGCATCTGTACAACACATTTAGGAATACAAGGCGTAGACCCAGTCCTTCTTTCACATTTTTAACTTATTTGAGATGGTTAGACTGTGAGTTAAGAGACTATAGCAAATTCATGGCTTGGAGTTTATTGTTAGGGTGCTCTCTTTGTTTTATTTAGAATAGCTGAGAGGAGTTAACATATAACAGTCCAGATTGCTTTACATAAATAGTTGGTTTTCAAAACATCAGAAGTGATTCACAGAATTGATGTTAAAACATTTCTGTATTACTGTTCATTTTGATTAGCGACCTGTCTGCTCCTGACAGCTTCCTGTCTTGGATTCTAAGAAGAAATTGAGCATCTTTGGAGTTATTCCAATTGTGGTGAGTCAGCCACTAGGCAAGAATTGCCTCTTTCCATCTACAGACAAATCACTGTCCAGAAAAGGACACACTTGCAGAATAGTTGACTGATTATATCTGCCAAGACAGAGTAATCAGCCCTTAATAATTCTGCATCACTAGGTCTGTCAGATGATCCTGGGCCAGAAGGCTGAAGATCAGATGCTCCAACATTCTGTAGTATAGGGACTGTCCAGGTGTTCAGCGTTCTCTATAAATTGGCTATGTTTTAGAAGCTATGTTTTGTGCTTCCCATAATTTCAGTTAACTCAGTCATTCTGGATTTCTGATAGGGTTAAAAACTTATAGTCTCATAGCCAATCCTTGCTATTTACTTTGAGAGAAAAAATTTGAGAGGATGGTTTTCATCTGACATTCTAAAGCCAAGAAAAAAAAGCCAGGTTCAGATAAGACTTTTATTTAGGAGAGATGACAGAGGTTCTGCTTAGTCAACAAAATGATGGACTGGGTATTAGGTTTATCTTGCACCTTACTGACATAAATTGGTATAGTTATGCTCTAACTGTATTTTGAGAGAAAGGTTTTATTTTAACAGGAAGGGTGATATGTAGGAGGAGCTAAGGTGGGAGGAGTAAGGAGAGGAGGAATAAGGAGAGGAGGGGGAGAAGGAGAGGAGGAACTAAGTGATGTGAGAGAAAGAGAGAGGGGGGCCAGACATGGAGGCAGATGTTCATATGTCTCCACCAGTCAAAGATAGTTGATATATCTAGGTTGGGTATTAGGTTACACTTTTGATTGATATTGAGCATTACCAAATTTATAAAGCCATTGATTAACATTAAAAAAAATTGTATAAAAGCAAAAGGAGAAGGGGGTATGGGATAGAGGTTTTCTAGGGAGGGGAAATGGGAAAAGGGGATGGCATCTGAAATGTAAATAAAATATCTAATAAAAATATGCCTAAAAAAAAAAGAAGACCCAATTTCAATTCTCCTTCTGAAGTGAAAAAAAAAATCTGAATATTGCTGTTAGCAAGATGGCCATTTTTACTACATTAATCCTGCCAATCCTTGAGCATGGGAGATCTTTCCATCTTCTGAGATCTTCTTTGATTTCTTTCTTCAGAGACTTGAAGTTCTTGTCATACAGATCTTTCACTTGCTTGGTTAGATTCACACCAAGGTATTTTTATTTTATTTGTGACTATTGTGAAGGGTGCCATTTCCCTAATTTCTTTCTCAGCCTGTTTATCCTTTGAGTAGAGGAAGGCTACTTATTTGTTTGAGTTAATTTTATATCCAGACACTTTGCTGAAGTTGTTTATCAGGTTTAAGAGTTCTCTGGTGAATGATTTGGGGTCAAGTTTAAGTATACTAACATAACATCTGCATGTAGTGATATTTGATATCTTCCTTTCCTATCTGTATCCCTTTGACTTCCTTTTGTTGTCTAATTGCTCTGGTTAGGACTTCCAGTACTATATTGAATAGGTAGGGAGAGAGTGGGCACCCTTGTCTAGTCCCTGAATTTAGTGGGATTGCTTCAAGTTTTTCTCCATTTAGTTTGATGGTGGCTACTGGTTTGCTGTATATTACTTTTACTACATTTAGGTATGGGCCTTGGATTCCTGATCTTTCCAAGACATTTATCATGAAGGGGTGTTGAATTTTGTCAAATGCTTTCTCAGCATCTAGTGAGATGATCATGTGGTTTTTTTTTCTTTGAGTTTGTTTATATAGTGGATTATGTTGATGGATTTCTGTATATTGAACCATCCCTGCATTCCTGGGATAAAGCCTACTTGATCATGATGGATGAATGTTTTGATGTGCTCTTGGATTCAGTTTGTGAGAACTTTATTGAGTATTTTTGCATTGATATTCATAAGGGAGATTGGTCTGATGTTTTCTTTCTTTGTTGGGTTTTTGTGTGGTTTATGTATGAGTGTAATTGTGGCTTCATAGAATGAATTGGGTAATGTTCATTCTGTTTCTATTTTGTGAAATAGTTTAAACATAATTGGTATTAGGTCTTCTCTGAAGGTCTGATAGAACCCTGCAATAATACCATTTTGTCTCAGGCTTTTTTTTTTTTTTTTTTTTTTTTTTTTTTTTTTTTTTTTTTTTTTTTTTTTTTTTTTTTGTGGGGAGACTTTAATGACTGCTTCTATTTTTTTCAGGGTTATGGGACTGTTTTGATGGTTTATCTGGTCCTGATTTAACTTTGGTACCTGGTATCTGTCTTGAAAATTGTCCATTTCATTCAGATTTTTCAATTTTGTTTAGTATAGGCTTTTGTAGCAGGATCTGATGATTTTTTTAATTTCCTCAGTTTTTGTTGTTCTGTCTCTGTTTTCAGTTCTGATTTTATTAATTTGGATACTGTCTCTCTGCCCTCTGATTAGTCTGGCTAAAGTTTATCTATCTTGTTGATTTTCTCAAAGAACCAGCTCCTAGTTTTATTGATTCTTTGTGTAGTTCTTTTTATTTCTACTTGGTTGATTTCAGCCCTGAGTTTGATTATTTCCTGCCATCTATTCCTCTTTGGTGTGTTTGCTTCTTTTCGTTCTAGAGCTTTTAGGTATGTTGTCAAGCTTCTAGTGTATGCTTTCTCCAGTTTCTTTTTGTAGGCACTTACAGCTATGAGCTTTCCTCTTAGCATTGCTTTCAATATGTCCCATAAATTTTGGGATGATGTGTCTTCACTTTCATTAAATTCTAAAATGTCTTTAATTTCTTTCTTTATTTCTTCCCTGACCACATTATCATTGAGTAGAGTGTTCTTCAATTTCCATGTGAATGTGGGCTTTCCATTGTCTTTGCCATTATGGACCAGCCTTAGTCCATGGTGATCTGATAGGATGCAGGAGAATATTTTAATTTTCTTATATCTGTTGAGGCCTGTTTTGTGACCAATTATATGTTCTATTTTGGAGAAGGTATTATGAGGTGATGAGCAAAAGGTATATTCTTTTGTTTTAGGATGAAATGTTCTATAGATATCTGTTAAGTCCATTTGGTTCATAACTTCTGTTAGTTTCACTGTGTCTCTGTTTAGTTTCTGTTTCCATGATCTGTCCATTGCTGAGAGTGAGGTGTTGAAGTTGTCCACTATTATTGTGTGAGGTGCAATGTGTGCTTTGAGCTTTAATAAGATTTCTTTTATGAAAGTGGGTGCCCTTGAGTTTGGAGCATAGATGATCAGAACTGAGAGTTCATCTTGGTTGATTTTTCCTTTGACAAGTATGACGTGTTCTTCCTTATCTTGTTTGATAACTTTAAGTTGAAAGTCGAGTTTATTCAATATTAGAAAAGCTACTCCAGCTTGTTTCTTAGGACCATTTGCTTGAAAAATTGTTTTCCAGACTTTTACTCTAAGGCATTTTCTGTCTTTGTCACTGAGGTACTTTTCCTGTGTGCAGTAAAATGCTGGGTCCTGTTTTTGTATCCATTTTGTTAGTCTATGTCTTTTATTTTTGAATTGAGTCCATTGATATTAAGAGATATTTAGGAAAGAGATATTTAGGTGATTGCTGCTTTCTATTATTTTTGTTATTAATGGTAGAATTATGTTTGTCTGACTATCTTCCTTTGGATTTGTTCAAAAAAGATTAGTTTCTTGCTCTTTCTAGGGTATAATTTTCCGCCTTGTATTGGTGTTTTCCCTCTTATCCTTTGCAGTGGTGGATTTGTGGAAAGGTATTGTGTAAATTTGGTTTTGTCATAGAATATCTTGGTTTCTCCATCTATGGTAATTGAGAGTTTTGCTGGGTATAGTAGCCTGGGCTGGTATTTGTGTTCTCTTAGGGTCTGTATGACATCTGTTCAGGATCTGGCTTTTACAGTTTCTGGTGAGAAGTCTGGTGTAATTCTGATAGGTCTGCCTTTATATGTTACTTGACCTTTTCCCCTTACTGCTTTTAATATTCTTTCTTTGTTTTTTTTCACTTGGTGCTTTGATTATTATATAATGGGAGGTATTTCTTTTCTGGTCTAGTCTATTTGGCGTTCTATAGGCTTCTTGTATGTTTATGGGCATCTCTTTCTTTAGATTAGGGAAGTTTTCCTCTATAATTTTGTTGAAGATATTTATTTAAAGTTTTAAGTTGGGAATCCTCACTCTCTTCTATAGCAATTATCCTTAGGTTTGGTCTTCTCATTGTGTCCTGGAGTTCCTGACTGTTTTGGGTTAGGAGCTTTTTGCACTTTGCATTTTCTTTGACAGTTGTGTCAGTATTTTCTATGGTATCTTCTACACCTGAGATTCTTTCTTCTATCTCTTGTATTCTGTTGGTTATGCTTGCATCTATGACTCCTGATTTCTCTCTTAGGTTTTCAATCTCCAGGGTAGTCTCCTTTTGTGATTTCTTTATTGTTTCTACTTCCATTTTTATGTCCTGGATGGTTTTGTTCAATTCTTTCACCTGTTTGGTTGTGTTTTCTTGTAATTCTTTAAGGGATTTTTGTGTTTCCTTTTTAAGTGCTTCTACCTGTTTACCTGTGTTCTCCTCAATTTCTTTGAGAGCATTATTTATGTCTTTCTTAAAGTCTTCTATCATCATCATAAGAAATGATTTTAAGTCTGAATTTTCTTTTTCCAGTGTGATGGGGTATTTGGGACTTGCTATGGTAGAAAAACTAGGTTTTGATGGTGCCAAGTACCCTTGGCAGCTGATGCTTATGTTGTTGTGCTTGCCTTTTGCCATCTGGCTCTCTTTAGTACTACCCCACTCAGTGTCTGTGACTGGTGCCTGTATTTCCTGTTATCTTGGTTGTGTCAGAACTTCTCAGAATCCAGGTATCTCTGTGATCCTGTGATCCTGAGATCCTGAGTGTAATAGCTCCTGAAAGTCAGGCTACCTCTGGGATCCAGAAATCCTGGTGTGACCAATCTCTTGAGATCCAGTTATCTTTTGATCCTGAGCATGTTAAAGCTCCATGGAGTCCTGCCCTCTCTAGGTTTTGTGGGAGTGGGTGCGGAGCTGAAGCTCAATATCTCCTCAGTGTTCAGGCACAGGTGGGAAAGAACCAGTGCCCCTGGCTGGGAGTGAGTTCCTGGGTCCCATTAGGTCCCAATTACTCCCTGTTTGGGGCGGGTGTTGCTGCCTTCTTACCTAAGATCTTGCAGGGGCTAGAGCCCCTGGGAGTCCTGCCTCCTCTGGGTCTTATGGGATTGGGTGCAGAGCTGAAGCTCAAGATCTGCTCAGTGCTTAGGCGCAGACCAGAAGGAACCCTTAATTATCTTCTTAAATTATAATTCTTATGCTGTGATGTGAGTCTTCCTTTCTAAGAAAAGGACCTATCATTTTCATCAAATTCTTTAAGGGCTGTGAAATTGTTGGCCCAGCAGAGAAATCCATACCCAGAGAATTAAACTGGAACTCTGGTGACTAGGTGGACTGTGGAAAATCTACCTTGTTAGGAGGAGCATGGGTGTGGGAAATAAGTTATCTTGGTTTTGATCTCATTCCCAATGTCTTGGTCATGAGGCTTTAGATGACTCAACTTTACTGGGCCCTATTTACAAATGGATACAATAATAGCAGAACTTATCTTTTTTGATTAAAAGGTTGAAAACTGTGCCAAGGTCCTCTGTAAACTGTGATGTGCTAGCAATTGTTTGACTTATCAGTGCAAAAAGACTTCGAAGAGTTGGTGGGTATTATGGTTGCATGAAAAATGTCCCCCACAAATGCCTGAGCTTGAACATTTGGTTTCCAGCAGGTGGTCCTTTTTGTTGGGGTTTTTGGATCCTTAGGTGATGGGACCTAGATGAAGGAAGTGAGCCTGTTCCATGACCCTTAGAGATGTATAGAGTCTACTCTGCTATGCTTTCCATTCTACAATGGACTGTACTCTCTTAAACCATGAGCCAAAACAAATCCCTCCCTCATAAGGTGCTTTTGTCAGGTGTTTGCCCAGAGTGATAAGAAAAGAAACTTGTATAGCGTGACAAAACATTAGCATTGAAAGTGAAGATAAAGCCTCTTTTTATCAGAATTAAATATTAGATTCTATGTACGTGCAAAGTCTGTTGCTAATGCAGACCAGAGACATTTTACATCCTTCATGGAAGGTTCAAGTATATACAGCAGGAATTTTAAAACATCTAAGCCATTTGAAAGCAGAGACCATTTTTAGAAATGTCCCTTAGGGATATAACTAAGGTTATATACAAAAATTGTAGGAGAACAAAATTGGAACTAATTAAATATTTAGCAATAGGGATTATTTAATGATACTGGAAATATTATTTAAACATTAACATTCCGTTGCCTTTAAATATTTAATATGGAAAGATGCTAATAATAAATAGTTTAGTATAAAAATATCATATCATCTGTTTATTCTTCAAAGACATTTAGAAGGATTTACATAAAAATTTGAAAATGTTTGACCTCATGTGATGAAATTTTGCAAAATGCATATTTATATATTGTTTCTATATTCTTTTTTTCATTTGAAAATGATCTTTAAGTATTTCTAATTATTGAGTGCTAGTTTCATATCAGTTAATTATCAATAACCCATCAATTAACACAGAAAAGGTAACAAGATTTTGAGGATCATGGTGAAGTCCTACCCTGCTGTGGGGTGATAAGCTTACTGCTTGTGAGCTTCAGGCTCTCTCTGCATCTTAGTCACTCTCTGAATTTCTGCTTCCAGAGTTGTCCCCAAAGCCCTGCTTTGAGTTCTCTTCCAACATTCTGCTCTCCTATGTGGCGCCTTTCACACTCCACTCCTAGAACTAAAAAAAAAAAAAAAAAAAAAAAAAAAAAAAAAAAAAAAAAAAAAAAAAAAAAATCTGTCCTTTTACTATCAGCTCTGAGTAGTATAGAATGGGGTCTCCCAAAGTGAACCCCTCTATCATATGCTCCAAATTGCTGGGATATGGGTTGAAAATCAGATCCCTGGTTTTTATTCTAGACTCAAGGCTGAGTACTGGCTGTGGGAACGAGTAGAGATCTGTGCTGTTGTTACATTTTTTATGTGGCTCCTTTGTCCCTAAAAATCGAAGGTCAGCAGTTCAAGGCCAAGAAGTTAGGCATAAGCTCATAGGTTGTCAGCTTCTTTGCTCCTACAACTGTGGTGATTTGGAGTATTGTTACTTCTTACTTCCATGCTCTGACACATGCCTTTTAATCTCTTGAATCATTAATATCCTTTCACTTATGAGTAAAAAAAAATCAATATAAAAAAATTTAAACAAAAATAATGTATGTTGTAACAGTTCATAATCAACTGCCTTCAGGTCTGGCTTGATCTAGGGTCATGTATTCTGTTACCAGAAGGCAGTTTCTCTCTGTTCCCTTACTTGACTGTACCTTACTTGACAGTACCTTGTTTTTGGTTGGCTTCATTTCTGATAGAATTGGCCTGTATCACAAAATTATTGAAAAGCCTGTAGCTCCTTTTAATTTTAATTTTTGTCTATTATATCTGTGTACATGTTTGAAGTGTGTGTGAACATGTGACCACTTGCAGGTGGAGGCTTGGATGGTTGGCCAGTAAGTATTGGGTATATGCTTGTCTCCATCTCCTCATTGCAGGAATTACAAGTGATTTGGCTTTTTGTGCTGGAGATTCAAACTCAGAGCTTCATTACTCACTTATAATCCTAGCTCTTAACTACTTACTTACCTAGATTCAGGAAGAGTAGATACCAGGACACCCTTCTACAAACAGTGGGTTCTGCATAGACTGTAGTAATGCAGGCAGTGCTGGCTGGCTTCCAATCCAACCTTCTGTGTCAGCTCCTCTATCTAAGACGGGAAGGCGTGTGCCTGTGTAACCCAGGGTTTCCCATACTGTTTTACTTGCAGTCATGTGCCACCCATCTCAAGAGGCCCTGGTTCTTAAGTACCACTCACTGTTAGTCAGTCCCACACCCAGAAGTAAAACGGAAATTACTTTTGAAATCTAGAGTGGGAGAAGATCAACTGAACTGAGAAAGAATCAGGCTATGAAAACCTCTTTTATTGAAGCCTTTGCCACTGCCAGAGAGGATTTTAGTCCAACTCTTAAAAGCAGGGCTAATTCACCTCCTACAGGCTATGCTGCCAGTTGGGCTCAAGGCCTGAAGCAGAGAGTGGATTGGAGATAAGAGGCTGGGCTTTGTTCCTGCAGGGGAAAGCTTTCCTGACTGGGCTGAGGGTAAGCTGACAGCCCCTGCTGCTGGAGTTGGAGATAATGAAACAGGAAGGCTAGGTGGGAACCAGCCTGGGTCAGGGACCAACCTTTGTTGTCTGGACCACAAGCCAGAATGGGGCAGTGAGGGGATTCCAGTGTATCTGGCCTTGCTGTGTGAGGCATAGAATGGCTGTGATTTTCTCTTAACCACTTTGAGCTGAGACAAATCTTCATAGATAACATGCCTCTTGGGTGGAGACTGTTTCACTAAGGACACATGCAATGAGAGAAAAGCAGAGCTTTGAAACCCTGATAAAGGGACAACTCCAGACAGGCACACAGAATGTGTGTGTACCTAAGCATGCTATGCATGCACCTCAATGCCTAGGACATGCACCTCAACACCTGGGCATGCATCTCAACACCCTAGGCATGCATCTCAACACCTGGGCATGCATCTCAACACCTGGGCATGCATCTCAACACCCTAGGCATGCATCTCAACACCCTGAGCATGCACCTCAACATTTTGACATGTACCTCATTGCCCTGGGTATGCACTCAGTGCCAAGACATGCACCTCACTCAGTAATTTGCTTATGTTTTCTGCATATCCAGGACAGAGATCTGACTGTCCTTGAGATGTTGGCTACTTCAAGGAATTGATGCAGAATGCCAGTTAAGAAAGCAAAATATGGGCATACTCCCCCCGACCCCCACCATAGAACCTAATGGAGATTGTTACCAACCACAGGATTTCTATACCCTTGACTTCCTCCCAAGAGTGTGGGCTAGTCCAAACTTTCTCTGCTGTTAGGAGGTTTGACACTGTAGACCACTGGGGCCTGGAACATAGTAACATATTTCTTTGCTTTGTATTCTGGAACTTTCCACCACATCCAAGGTGCATTCAACATGGGTATGAGATGACTCAGGCAGCTGAGGAGGGGCCAGTTCTTCAGATTAGCCTGTCTCAGTCTTGCATGGAATTAGTTTCCCATAGAACCATGAAACCTGCCAGAAGTAGCCTTCTGGTGCACTAAGATCCCAACTTCAGGGCCTCAGCTCTGTTTCCAAGTCATATCTTTCATTCTACTAATACTTGTAATATCAATATGTATTCTGGTAAAGCTGCCTCTGGACTTCTTACCAGAGAATCAACATTGGTTATGAACAATAGGGACACATGTGGTGTGGGGGAATATGTATTGTTAACTACTACTTTGTGGAATATCTTAGGAATTTACAGAAAATGACACATCAAATGATTGATTTAGTCATGTAGACAGCCAGTAGAGGAAAGCTGTCAGATGAAGGTGTGGGAGTATCTGAACTTGTGAAAAGCATCCAGGTAGGGAGAGAGTTCTGACCTCTTGCTGCATGTTATGCATGCCATAGGCCATCAAAAGTATTGAAGTTGGTTTGTATGTGTGTGGTGTATGCATGTATACACGTATGCATGTTTGTGTGTATGAACCTGTGTGTGAAGGTAGAGAGCAGAAGTCAACATCAGGTGTCTGTCTATTGCTATTGCTGGACATCTTACCCCCCAAGACATTCTTGCTAAACCTGAACTTACCAATTGGCTAGGTCAGCAAGCCCCAGAGGCCCTACTGTCTCTGTCTTTCCCAGGGCTAGGGTATAAGTGCACACTGCTATATCCGTTTTCATTTTTTATGTGAATGCTGGGATTAAGCTCAGGTCCTGATGCTTGCATGGCAAGCACTTGACCCAGTGAGCTAGTTCCCTAGCCATTCTTGGTTGGTTCTGTTGTTGCTCACCTCCTGTTTCTAGCCCTGCTCTAATGTAGCCATCAGGGACATCTGTTTTTCTGCCATAGGACTTCTTTTACTTACAACTAATTGAGTCTAGGAGATTTTGTAAAACCAACTCAAAACAAAACAAAAAGATTCAAATGGACAGGCTACAAGGCAGTTTTCATAAACATTACACCATTGCTTCTTTGTCCTCTTGACTAAGTTGGGCTACTGTAGGGCTCTTCCCTGCTTGAGAAATTTTACTCAGAGACTTTGAGTTAAGTGAAACTACTTTGAGTTTTATACCCACAGCACCTAAAGCAAATGGGTCAATGTCAAGAAAATGGATCAGCTATCAAGATGATTAGTTAGTTATGTCATGCAAAATAATCATCTCAACCAAGTCTTTAGAGAATTGAATTGTGGAGCTGGGGAGATGTCTCAGGGCTTAAGGGCCTGTTATGCTCTTGAAGAGGACCAAGTTCAATTTTAAGCACCTTGGTCAGAATGCCCATGACTATCTGTAACTCCATCTCTGGGTATCTGATGTCCTTTTTGGCTTCTGCAGGAACCTGCATTCACATTTGCACACACACACACACACACACACACACACACACACACACACACACCATACACCCACACACAATCAAACAAAAAAACCTTAAAAAAAATGAGGCATTTGATGATATTGTTTATGTTGGTGCAACTTTCAGTCTTTGTATTAAGTCTTTGTGAATGAAAGGGCCCTTGGGTTAAATTTCTGCAACTTTAACACTGTCTGAGACAACTTATAAAGAGGAAAGTTTTATTTTGGCTCACAGTTTTGAAGGCTTGATGCTGAGGTACATTGAGCATATTGCTTTGGGCCTGCAACAGCTCTGAAGGACAGGAGGGAATAAGGCTATTTACCTCATAGCTGGTGAAAAAAAAAAAGAAAGAAAGGTGATTCAGAAACACCCAGGGACTCAGCTCTGAAAGGTTAAGTAAGCACCAGACCCGAAAGACCAATCCTTTGACACATGGACATTTGGAGGACACTTATACAAGTCACAGCAGCCCTTTACTAGGGTGTGGTCCATGAGAGAAGTCCTTCTCTTAAGGAGAAGATAACTCTGTCCCACATACAAAGCAGAAAAAAAAGGAGAATACATTTTGTTTTCTTTTGAGGGAGAATCAAGCATCATTTGACATCATCCCTGAGAAATACCTGGCATATAAATCTAACTAGCATCTAAAGAAGCAGGCTGTGTATCCCCAGCGTCCTGCCTCCACTCATACCTAAGGCTAATGTTATGGTGTTATGCCTAACACCACTTTCTATGATGCCCCTGTCAACATGACATATATAATCTTGCCCCTTGAGCTTTCTTACAGTTTGGCAGTGTGCTGGGACCATTCTGGTGATGTGACTGTACACTCAGGTCCATACATCTTTAGAAATCCAAGTATGTTTGTTGAATGCAAACACAGGGCCAGAAATGTTTCTCTAGGATTTTCCTGTTGTGGGTTGCCCTGGTGCTGTTTGCGTTTTGATGTTAATTTTGCTTCCTCAAGAGGGGTTGCCCACTATGAGGGGTAGATCACTCAGGTGATCTCACTGAACATTCTCCTCATTCTGACTGGTCAAATAAAGGCTAGAACTGAAGACTGGGCAGGGGGAAGGAAAAGATAGGATGGGAGGTCTCAGAGACAACAGAGGAAGAGGAAGTAGAGCAGAACCACATGGGCTAGAAGAAGGTACAAGTAGGAAAGTGGTCTCATAGCTGGGGAAAGTGGTCTCATATAAATTAGTATAGTGATAGATAGATGTGCCCAATCTAGGCATATAGCTTATAAATATAATAACCAAGTTATGTGCTTTTTATATGAGCTTATTGAAGTAAGACATTGCTGCAACACCTTCCAGCATCATGATTTAGTCACAGGTAGGACTGCTCAGTCTAGGATGCCCATGAACACAAATTCAAGTGTGCCCAAAAGAATCCTGGCTTTAGGGGGCAGGCATGTGCTGTCATTCCAGCTCTTGCTAGTATCTTTATTTTTTTGACTTATGACTTTGGATCAAACCCCTATTCTATTCCAAAGATTTGAAAATAAATAAGATAGAATAAAATACTCAAAGAAAAATATCTGAATTAGGTATGTATTGTGTCCCAGTCACTCTGTTGGCACCTTCCCCTTTCAGTCCATATCATCCTCTCAATGGATCCACTAAGGCACCTGTCACTGTCTCTGCTTTGCAGGTACTGAAAGCAATGCTGAAAGAGTCCCTGGCTAAACAAAATTGTCCAAGAAGGATTCTTGCAAGCCTCCAGTGCTGCTCCTCAAGACTGCTTCCCACAACCTAAGACCCTTGGAAAGACAAGGTCAAAGATGCTCTTCTCAGACAAGCCACTCTGTTGACTTTCTGAGTTTCCTCCAAATTCAGTTTTTATTGTCCCACTTTTTTAGTCGCTGTTGCTACTTGTACTGTGCATCATTTATCATTGGTGCCTTGAGTGGGCACATATGTATATATTTAAAAAGCAGTGTTTTTCCATTCAGTTTACTGTTTAAATTGGCATAAAATAATAGGTCTCCTTATGTTTTCATATGTGCATTCCATGCAGGCAAGACATCTGAGACACAGAGAAACTAGATGGTTTATTCTAGAACATCTCACTAAGGGACAAGATGAACATAAAAAAAAAAAAAAAAACTTCAGAGTATCTGACTTCCATTTCAGTAATTTTTCCATCTTAAGTTTGCCTGAACTTGCTTAAAATTTAGCTCTGTCATTTTTCTTTAAGAGTTTTACTTTCTCTTTCACATGGCCCCATATATATATATATATATATATATATATATACATATATATATATATATATATATGAATTTTATGTACCACATTTTATATTATATATACATATATATTACTGTTTATATAATATATTATTATATTATATATTATATATTATATATATTATTAATATATTATGCATTAGGAATATATAAGGAAATATATATGTATATATATGGATATATAAGGAAATATATACATTGCTGTAGCAGCCACAGGCTGAGGGGTAAGGCATGTTATCTGGCAGAAACAGGAATGTTCCTATTAGAGCTGAAGTGATTTCTCTACAGATAAAGAGCTAAATATATCTTGAATGGAATTTTCCAAGAGAGAAATGGTTTTTGAGTCTACCTCACCAGTCAGTTCATTGGCTAGGTAACAAAGAAGCCAGAATTATTTGTTTTACCTTTTTCAAACCAGCTTCACTAGTTTGATTTATTTAGATGTAGTTTTAGTAAATCAAGAACTCTGAGTTTACCAAATTGCAGTTTTGGAGATAACATTGGGTATATTATATAGAACATAAGGGTATATGTGGGACCGTGAAAAGGATAGCTTGGTTTCTGGTAGAGAACTGGCTAGAGATGGCTGGAGACCCTACAAGGGTTGGCATACATTTTGCCACCATCCCAGACCCCAGGCTCCTGACACATGGCCAAAGACCTCCACTGATCTGTGCCTTTCAGTCACACAGTGGAATGCCTCTACTAGCCCCTCCACAGGTAGGGGGCGTGACTATAGGCCTCAGGGTCTCAAGAGATCTACATACTAATGAGATACCTGAAGGCCAGAGGGTATAGCCAATTAAGCATTCTTTCCCAGACCCTCCTCCTTCCTCCCTCCCTATTTAACTCTGAGTTTCGGGTGTGTGTGTGTGTGTGTGTGTGTGTGTGTGTGTGCAGCCAGATTCATCTACTTTCTGCCATGACAATAAACTCTTTAAAACTATGAACTTCCTCGTGTCTTTGGGGCCCCATCATTGGGAACCATGGAGAAGGCCTTTAACTAATGAGCCACTGTTGGGGCTTCCTTCCCCCTTGTTCCTCTCAGTTGTGGGCCAGTCCAGCCCATATGCCTCAAGTCTTTGTTCTTCTGAGGCTTCCAACAGCATCTGGGGACCCAAAGATGGAGACCACTGGCCTCTGGATCAGCCATCAGCCCAGAGACCCTCTCTCAGAAGCCCTGCCCCCACAGGACTTCAGACTGAGGTCTTCCTATGCCCAGGTGGAGCCCTGCAGCATCTGTACAGAGTGAACTCAGTTAAATTCCCTTGCTTCTGCTCCCCAGAGCTGCGGGAACCACAACTCAGCTCAACAGGACCCATGACCACACACATGACCACACACGTATGAGCTAACCACCCCTGCAGGTGTATATATATATGTGTGTGTGTGTGTGTGTATGTGTGTGTGTGTGTGTGTGTGTGTGTGTGTATATATATATATATATATATATATATATATATATATATATGTGTGTGTGTGTGTGTGTGTGTGTGTATGTATATATCAATACATAATATTGATATATAATATGATATATTGCTGTATTATGTAATATAGTATATATAGTATATTATATAACACATTATATATATATGTGTGTGTGTGTGTGTGTATGTGTGTGTGTGTGTGTGTGTAGTGTGTTTAACATGAGTATTGAAATGACAGGTCACATTGTCTATTATCAGACTGTCATCAAGACAAAGACTCTTGGCACTCACAATGCCCCACTGTGAGGTGATAGAACCATAAGAGCCACACTCTCTGAGCTGCTTCTTGCCTTTCCTCTTCTCGTTCTGTTAATGAGTAGCCCCAGCACACAGTTACATTGGTTTACCTAGTCATGCAACATTCTTTTTGTAACTTGAAACTGGATCCCTACTCTTCACACACACTGCTATACATAGACATGAGGACATGCTCACCCAATGCCAGTGGACCAATGAAATAAATGATCTGGAAGCAATGATAGCTGTTACAAACTGCTATATATGAGGTTTTCTGGAAGCAGGAGGAGAGGGTTTAATTTGTCTTGGGTTGAGGGCACAGGTAAGCATGCAAGTAGCTCTAGAAAAGGAAGTGACTATGGAGATGAGCTATGGCCATACAGAGGTTAAGGTGTCATTACTATGGCAAAGACTGGCTGGTTATTCAGGGGTTCTGTCTCCTAGGCTTTCTACAAAGCTATCTCTCTCGGTGGTCTGGAGCTCCTGGAGCCAATAAAATCTGTTAGAAATGATGCATGCCTGGCCTGTAGATTTTTTTTAGTATTCAATGTTTCATGTTTATTACAGATAGTCCAGCAATTGTAAGCTATGAGTGAAAGATGGTTTCTATGGTTTGGATCTAGAATGTTCTCTAAAGGCCTATGTGTTAAACGCTTGGTCCTCAGTTTAGTTTCATTAGGAGGTGGAAACCTTTAAGAGGTAGGACCTTATGAGAGGTTATTACATCACTGAAGTCATGGCTGGGAAGGAGTTGGTAGAATCCCAGCCTCTTGCCCTTCCTTTATTGTGTCCTCTTTTGAGACAAGTGCTTTACCTGTCACTGGGACAAAGGTGATGAAACCAAATGCCCATGGACTGAAGCCTTTGAATCTACAAATCTATATCAACCTTAATTTTGAAAGTTTATGTTTTACGATAACAGAGATCCAATGCAATAAGGGAGCCACAGGATGTGCTCTGGAAACACCCTCTTGCTGACTGCAAGATGTACTTTGGGCCTGATGTATTTGGGCAATAAGCTTATGTGATGGATGTGCGTGCACACATGGTGTGTGTGTGTGTGTGTGTGTGTCAGGGGAAGGGGTCCATATGCCACAGTGCATACCTGAAGGTCAGAAAATGACTTTACAAAGTAAATTATCTTCTTTAACCTTTACTCAGATCTGGGAATCAAACTCAGGTGACAAGGCTTTTGTATCAAGAGCTTTACCCACTCTTATAAATCGGGGGGGGGGGGGTTGTGGGTAATTTTTTTTCTTTTACTGAGGGAGTCAGTGTCATTTAAAAAATCTATAATTTATTTTATATACAACAATAAAGTTCATAGAATAAATAGCACTGTTACAGAATGATTTGATACAGTTTTAAGCACAAGAAAATAAGGAAAAATTCCAGGTTTCAAACCCTTCCCTCAACAAATTAAAATATCACTTTTTCTATCTGGGTCAATGTGACAAATATATTCAGTGACTAGCCATTATAACTAATCATGTCTAATTCCTATTGCATGAATGGTCAACGGAACTGTAAAGAAACCATTGCATCAAAGGAATAATGTATGTTGGATTCTTTTGGGATTCCAAAATTGTTCTTGCTACTTTGATGCCCAGAAAGTGAAATTTACATATCCACCACGAAAAAGAAAACCTATGATGAGGTTGAAATTAGGGAAAGAAAAGTATTTTGTGTTTTTTTTTCTACCCAGAGTTATTTCTAAAACTGCAATTTGGTAAACTCAGAATTCTGGATTTATTTATACTACACTCAAACAAATCAAACTAGTGAAAAAGATACAATCAATAATCTTGGCTTCTTCATTACCTGACCAGTGAACTGACTGGGGAGCTAGATTCAAAATACATTGCTGTCTTGGAAAATTCCATTTGAGATATATTTGGGTCTTTATTCGTAGAGAAATCACTTCAGCCCTGATTGGAACATTCCTGTTTCTGCCAGATAACATGGCTTACCCCTCAGCCTGTGGCTGCTGCAGCAAACCAGTTTGCCTTTTAGTGTATTAGCAAAAAGAAAGGCTGGGGGAAGACAATCTCACTCCCAATAAAGAGAGGCAGGAGGATTGGAAGCAGAGCCAGGGAAAAAACAGAGGAGGAAGCTTGCTGTATGTCTGGGATACATTTTTGGGCTTTCCCATCTGCGCCTAGAGTTCCCATCCCCTAACCAGGTCACATCGTATCTTATATTGTCATTGCCACATCAGATGGTTCCGACACAAAATAGACTTTTATAGTTCCTGACATAATACATTAGTAGAATACATTAGAGAATTAAAAAAAAAAAAGATGTCTAGACATTGACATTCCTTTGGCAGTTCATTTTGTGGTCATTCACTTAGGCGCCCGTATTGGTTATATAATAGATGAGTCTAAGGCTTATGCAGAAGAAGCTGCCTGGGATTCAGCTGTGAGTAGGCTGGACTGGCTGTGAAAGTCTGCTTCAAGAAGGGTCAATCATTGTGGCTCAAAGCTTGAAGCCTCAGCGTCTTATTACACAGGCTATGCTTCAGGGCTGTGCACAGTATGTCAGCTTTCTTCACACAGTGAGAGGTTCAAGAGAGAATAAAACAGTGTGAAGTCAACTGTCATGAACTATATTTATAAGTTATAAACTATGTTACAACTATTACACAGTTGTAATAACTGTGTTATAGTTAGGCTTAGAGATATTTTCCTAGCTTCCCTTTCCCACTCTAGCTATAGTATCAGCCAGGCAGACAGTTATCTTTGAACTGGTTGAGTGTCTTCAATATCCCAGAGCATGCAAACCAAACAACCAACCAACAAACAATCCTTGATGAAGTATCTAGTTGAGGACATCCTGGCCTTACAGCTTCCCAGCTGTGTATTTTTGAGTATCATCTAGACCTTCATACAACAAAAGATTGACATAATCTTCTTTGGAAATTTTGTTTTCTGGCCAGCATGCTTGTTGATAAATTGCATGGGCTATAAAAATGTAGAAAACAAAAAAAAGTTAATGCAGCAACCCACGTATGATTTGTAGGTAGTGTTAGTGACATAATGTAAATTATGTACTCACAGTGGGATTGATTTATTCAGAGACTTCTCTTAAACTGCTCCCTTTGATTAATGAATAAGAGGAAGCAACTTTGGGGAACCTTGGGTGATGTGCGTTGACTCTGACATCAGGGAAGCATTGGTTCTAAGAAGTGACTCTGTAGATCACCACAGCTCTGAGTAGAAGACATTGGCTCCAGCATCAACTTCTGGAAAGATCATGGTCAGAAATGGAAGGGTCCTTGATCAATCTTTTCATTTTTACATCACAGAAACAGAGGCACAGAAAAGAGGAGAAACTCATTCTGCATTTCCCAGTGGTTGGTGGCAGAAGTGAGATGGGCAATCAGATCTGACTTTTTTCTATGGAGTCCTTATCTCCTTGTGCAGTAGCTGCCCCCAGCCTACTGACAGGTGCCTAGTGGCTGTCATTAACTTTTACAGCACTCTTACGTAACTTTAACTTTTTTTAAACCTATTTTTATTGAAGGTCCTTAAATGTTTTAACCTCCCTTGTAGTCCACCACCCACCAGAAGTAGTGGAAAAAAAAGGATATAGGGGAAGTGGACCTGTTTAGAAAAGGTTCTTTGGAGCAACTCTTGTCTGTGTTGTCTGGAAATCGGCAGTTCAGTTCACAGGTTAGCAGCAGCAGCTTGATCCACTTGCAAACACTTCACAGATTTTCCAGTAGTCCGTTTTGGTAGAGTCAGGATAGCAAACATGAATCAGCAGTGGTGACATGACCTAGCAGAGACAACCAGGCCTCAGCTTCAGAGGGACCAGGACCAACAGGAACATCAGAAAAAAGTTCTTAGCTGTGCCTCTCTCAGTGAAGCAAAGATCAGCAAAGATTGGAGACCAACAAGTATTTAGCTATGCAGGCAAGCCAACCTTGGTCTCTGTCACTGTCCTTCAAGTTTTTTTATACTCCCTCTAAACATCATGTGTCCTTCATGTGTTTTGCCTCAGCATGTGCTTTTGTTTTGTCTCAGCTGACATTATTCTGCCAATCAGCCCAAGTCTATGGAAGCAGCAACAAACTGTAACACACCACCAGAGGTTTTTTTGGTGCATTTCTCTCTATGGAGTCCTGACAAATGGAGCTCAACTACACAATGTAAGGCAGACCAATACATTGCCTGTTGTTAGCAAAGAATTCTTCATCACGTGTCCTTTCATGTGCTTGCTTTAGCAGAACATCCTCTCTCCTGTGTCTGCTTCAGTGAAAAGTTCTTTCACAAGTTTGCTTTAGTCTTTCACCTGAGTCTACTTCAGCTAAATCTTCCTTTACATGTTTGCCCAGCAAAACACCATCCAACCGACTTTCCAAAGAACCCTTGGGTTTCCACTTCACTTGTATCTTTTGTCAATTGTTCTTCAAACATTTGCAGAACGTAAGGATGTAATGGTAGACAATTTATGTGTACATGCGCATGTGCGCATGCATGGAACAAGCCAGAGGACACCTGGCAGCTCCATCTACTATTTTTTTCCTAGATGAGCTCTTTCACTGGTCTGCAACTTGCCCAAGTAGTCTAGGATGCTGGCCAGTGAGCCCCAAGAACCTGCCTGTCTCTGTCTCTCTCCTCTTCAGCCTCAGAGACAAGATTTTTGTAGACTTACTGTTTCTAGAAATTGATCTCAGCTTCATTTAACTCTCTAAACTCTATGAGGTTGTTATTACAACCATTCTCCTTTGATAGCTGAAACATTCAACCAAGGTTGCATAGGCAGTAAATATTAGCCATGGCCTTGAAATCCTGGTGGTTTAACTCTGGAGCTCATAACTTTTGGCAATAGGTTATAACTGACTGTGATTTTACCAACAAAGCTTTTTCTCAGAGATAAGGCTGTTTGGGCAGGGCAGGAGTTTGTGCTGCACACTGAATCCATCTACGGACTCCTACTTAGGCTTCAGGACCCACACTAGTCCAACTCCTTTAAGGATATTTTCCAGGACAGCATTTAAGATGGAAGGCTATTATTTTGCCACCAGATTCTGAGACTATGTCTCACTGAACATTTTCCTACTCCACGATGCAGTAGATGTTCCTTTTTTTTTCTTTTTTTAGCCAGCTCCAAGGTGGGATATAGCTCAAGGCAATGACATGCAGTGGGCTAGTAATGGCAGCTCTGGGTTCTAATTCCAGGCTAGCAGTCAGTTTGGTTGGCAGCTTGCCTGGTGACTCTGGAAAATCAGTTAAACCATCTCAGCTTTGAGTCTGTAGAAAGAAATGTTGGTCATTTCATAATCCTTGGTGAAGGTGTTGATCCAAAGGAGAATTGTTAATGTATGCTACAGCCCAGCATCAGATGTTTGGGGAGCAGCTATCATGTGTTTTCTATCCATCACCCCCAGATTGCTCACAGCATGTAGGCAAAGCTCATTTTTCTACCGTAGAGACCCAGGGTTAGATGCTTTGCCAAGAAGTCAAATGGAACTTTATTCACCAATAAACCACCTGAACTCACGGGTCTCACGAGTTACAAGGCAAAGCACTGCTTCATTACTGGTGGATTTTCCTTCCATGTTTTTTGCAGCTAGATGGGACCTTAATTCACACACAGTGCAATTTGCTGATTTGAAGCACATGATTTGATGCCGTTTTATAGCCACAAAGCTATACAGGCACCATCACAAGATAATTTTAGGATATTTCACCACCCTTCTGCCTAAACCCATGCCCATTAGCATGCATTCTCACCTGCAATGGCAAGAAGCATTGAGTCTTCTTGTCAAGCATGTTTAATCTGCTTAATGAGAATTGAGGCCTAATTTTCAGTTTATAGAAAACATTGGGAGGAAAAATAGTTAATGAACTTGATGAAGAAGCCATCAGAAAGTCCAGAGACAGGCTGCAGAGAACTGGCCTGCTCTTTTCACAGAGTCAGTGTGTAGAATCCTGACATAGAAGGGCTTGACATGACTTTCAGATTGAAAATTGTCAAATAATCTGATGTATACATCATAATTAGATTCTGGTTAGAACAAAATCATTCTAAAAGAAACTTTTGGATCAAGTTGGGGTATTTAAATATACGTGGAACTAGGAAATCATTGCTTTCTTAGATATGCTATTTGAATTGTGGTTAGATGGGATAAAGTTCTTATTTTTTTTAAAAAAATTATTGGATATTTTATTTATTTACATTTCAGATGTTATCCCCTTTCCCCTCCCTAGAGCCCCCCCATCCCATCCCCCTTCTCCTCTTCGCTTTTATACCATTTCGATTACATGCATGTAGGTCAGTTCTAGGTTGAGGATCTAGCAATACAATAGATGCAAATAGTCAAGGAACAAGCAAGACAATAAACACAAATAGTCAAAAAAACAAGCAAGGCATTAAACACAATTCTGTGATCACTCTAGTGATCACTGTTTCTAAGGGCTTATCAGGATGACTGAAATATCTGAGCCTACTTCCCTGTCCTATCCCAAAGTTATTTTTCATGCCTGAAGCCTATTTCTTTGTTCTAGCCTAAGATTTAGATTCCTACCTGAAATTACTTCTTTGTTCTAGTCTAATGTCAGATTCTTGCTTGAAGCCTACTTTCTTGTCCTTGGCCAATGTCATATTCCTGCCAAGCAGCCCATTTCCTTGTCCTTGGCCCATGTCAGAGTCTTGCCAAGCAGCCCCAAAGGCTCTCTGCCTCTCCCCCTTTTTTATTCCATTAACAAGACTGAGCCTGTCTTAGCTTATTATGCCAAGAATGCCTTCCTTACCCATCATGGACTATGCATTATCCAAAGTTCTTATTTTTATTTTAGATTTATGGTTGAATTAGGGGCTTATGTGTTATACACACAGCTTACTAAAATGGTTTGAATAAAAATAGTACTCATATTCCCTAGGGATTGACACTATTAGGAGATATGGCCTTGTTAGAGTAGGTGTGGCTTTCTTGGGGGAAGTGCATCACTAAAGAGTGGGTTTTGAGATTTCAGAAGCTTAAACCAAGCTAGTTAATGCCTGCTGCCTGTTAATCTGGATGTAAGAACTTTCAGCTCCTTCTCCAAAACTGTGTCTGCCTGGATGCTGTCATGTTTCCCTTCATGACAATAATAGATTAAACCTCTGAAACCCTAAGCCAGCCCTAAATAAATGTTCTGTATAAGAAATGTAGTTAGTGGTCCTGGTGTCTCTTCACAGCAATGGAAACTCCAACACACTTTTGAGTTGTAACCTTTGTTTTTTTTCTGTCTCCCGGTTTGTCTTGTCTCTCTCTGTCTCCCCATATCTCTCTTGTGTACATGAAGCAAATCTTTGCAGCTATTAGGTGTGAATAGAAGTAAATAAAAGGATTTTCAGTGCATATTCTGAAAGCTTTTCTGACTATTAAAATTGTTTTCTCATTAAAGAAAAGTTGAACAGGAAAGAAATTATTTGCTCCATGATTTACAGTTTAGCCATCTCACCTCGAGAAATGAATTTGAGATCATTCCAAGGTAAGGGCCCTATGCTCTATGGCTGTAGCCCTGGTACCAGAGCCAGTAGTCAGGGCCATACAAGTGTCTGTTGTTAACCAGGGCACTAGAGAAATTCATACTGATGACTAATTCTAAAAGTGTTGCTGGAGTGGAAGGCGCTCTGACATCCTTCACTCTTTATAGCCCTAGCTTGGAAAATGAAAGGGTGGTAATTGCAGTCATGTTCCTGATGCCTGCCAGCAAAACAAGCTTTTCTAACTTTGCTCCCTGAGCAGTTGATGAAAAAGAAAATAGAAATCATCCACTGTCCCAATTAGCATCACTCAAGTTCACTGCCGTTTCTGCCCAAGCTGAAGCAAGTCTGAGAAGTAAAATCCTGAAACAATATACAAGCCCTCCACCTCCTGGGCTGCTTAACGCTTACTATTGTCCTAAGGAGAGGGTTTAGAAAGCTTTATTCCATCACTCATGGGTCACTTCAAAGACCAGCCTTGGTGGGAGGTGGCTGCCTGGGGACTTGCAGAAATATCAAAGACATCTGAAGTTAGGAAAGGCAATATTAACCTAGTATTGTTCTCCCCTGGACTGCCACTGCTAAGGAGACGGGAAAGAACTGTCTTGTCACAACACAGTTTTCATTTTGAAATGTAGGCTTTGTCATTTCTTCTCTGTAGTATTTATTGGTTTTAGGACAGTAGAGTAAATACTAGCATTGTAACTTGTACCCTGGGCGCTGTTGAAAAGTCAGTGTGGACCCAAGGGAAGTTGAATAGCCCATTCCTCATCAAGACACTGCATCTCAGTCCCCTGAAGATGTCTAATTTCAAGCATTTGCATTGGTACTTCTACAAACCAATGAAAATGGTACAGAAATCTGTACTTCTCAGATATCTTATCTCTCACTTGTGATACAAAAGCAAACAAAACAAACAAACAAAAAACACAAAACAAGAACAAAAATCCCCCCCCCTTTACACAATAGATTTGATCAGGTTTTGAAAAATCAGTCTCACAATAGTTGTTACATTGGAAGAATATAGGCTATTATTTTGAAAGAAAACAGTTTGGTTTTGCTGGAAAAGTCTGGCCAGAGGCTCTGCATTGTAAGAACAAGGTTGGTTTCTGTACTCCATGCTTCTGCTAAGTCATGTGTTCCAACCCTGTATCTGCCTATTACATACTAACTTTTTCTCCCTCCAAATGTGAGTCCACTAAGAGTTGCCTCTAGATCTGTAATTAGACTTCTGATTAACCAGGTTCCTAGAGGGTAGAGTGTAGTCCATGAGGAGGTGAACTACATCACTAAAGAGCTTGATGAGTTTGCTAATTCATTCAAGCAGAGGTCTGGAGACTATGTGTGGGAATGGATCTTGAGGCTGTGGAAGGAATATAAACTAGATTAGGCCAAGTTTATCAGTATGGGCCCACTTAGCAGAAATTCTAAATTTAATTCAGAAGCTTTGACAGTTTGAAAAGGTGTCAAATGTTTGATTGATTTTAAAGATGGCCTACTAAGAAGAATCTAGAGGATACCTGATATCCCTTGGCTTGATGATGAAGAAAAGATTTTTAAGGTTCAGGGGAACATGCTAGCTCTTTAACTATTGTCCTGAAAACATCATTTGGTTAATGGCATTTCATCTTTATAGGAATGAAAATGGTTCCCAGTAAGATTTTGAGGACAAACCAGGCTTGATGTATGGTATCCTAGACACCCAGGAAGCACAAACAAGATTATAAAGTCAAAATCTGTTTGGGCTATAGAATGATGTCAAGGTCAGTTAGCAAGAACTTTCTCAATAAAATAAATAAATAAATAAATAAATATTAAAAATAATTTTAAAAGGCTGGAGGTATAGTTATATTTACTTAGCACATGGGAAGCTCCAGGTATAATCATTAGTATTATTTTCCAAAACAAACCAAAAAAGCTCTGTGTGTGTGTGTGTGTGTGTGTGTGTGTGTGTGTGTGTGTGTCTTCTAGGACAGGGCCAACCCCGGTCTGTCAAAATATTTCTTAAGATCTAGTCTAGTACAAAGCATACCCAGAACAATCCAATCAATAAATAGGCAAATGAATTGAACAGACACCTCAGGAAAAAAGGCTGGGTGTGAAGGTACACACTGGTAGCCTTGGTACTTGGAAGTTGGAAGCAGGAGGGTAAGAAATTTAAGCCCAATCTTGCTACATAAAGAACTCAAGGCCAACCGGGCAATGGTGGCACACGCCTTTAATCCCAGCACTTGGGAGGCAGAGGCAGGTGGATTTCTGAGTTTGAGGCCAGCCTGGTCTACAGAGTGAGTTCCAGGACAGCCATGGCTACACAGAAAAACCCTGTCTTGAAAAATTAAAAAAAAAAAAAAAAAAAAAAAGAAAAAAGAAAAAAGAAAAAGATAAAAAAAAAAAAAGAAAGAAAGAAAAACAGAACTCAAGGCCAGCTTGGTTTATACCATCAGTCCCTATAAGAAAGAAACAAACCATCAAAAAGTACAAATGGACAGAAAGGACATGAAATCATGTCTGCTGTCTTTAGCCACCAGGGAGACGTAAGTCAAAACTACAGCGAAATTCTACCTCAGGTTAGTCAGGACAACTGTCATCAAGAAAATGAATAATAACTAATGACAGACAGTAAAGTGTGTCAAGAAAGAGGCAGTCCTCTCACACTGGTGGGTATATGGATTAGCACAATTGCTATGGAAATCAGAACGAGGGTGTCTCAGAACAGTGAAAATGAAATTACCACAGAATCCAGCCATTCTGCTCTAGGTATATTCACACCTGGAAGAATCTCCCTCAGCAATACTCACATACATGTACTACCCATGGGTAAATATTTTAGACTTAATAATTGCCACAAAGAAGAATATGGTGTTCAAACAAACAAAAATATTAGGTGGCAATCATTTAAGTGCTGATGCCTATTTGATTGAATACGTGATTATTAAATTTAAAAGTGTAATAATGAGGTTCTGGTTCTTTCCCTTTCTTGACATTACATGCGGAAATATTTACAAATGAAACCACTTAATCTATGAGTTCTGCTTCAAAATCATGTAGAACAGAATAACCTAGAGTACATTGCTCCAGCACCCAACATGGAACATTGCATGGTACCTACTCAAGGTGTACTTTCTTTTTTCAAGGACACTGTCACATTTCAAAGCTTCTTTTCTAATTGTGGAGATCTGAGTGTGTACTTTGATGACAGGAATGTGCTTAGGGAATGATCTCCATATAACTTTGAGCTCAGAATTATAGTGAGACAGTTGACCCAAGAAGATGCTAAGGAATCAGAGGCTGAACACCTGCCAGTGCTCACTTGGGGCTTCCCCCATTACTACCAGCCCTTGCTTGTTGGCACACTGACACAGTAGAAGAGTTGATGCATCTTACTCATACACACACCTCATTTCCCTGGATGACTGTGCCTGGATGGCACAGTATCATGAGCTAGCTGTCTAAAGATCTTGTTTAACAAGTTCTGACAAGGAGCTGCAGGGTTTCTCTGCAGCATAGCGAGCTCCAGGGACTCAAGGCTCAATGGAGCAAAGAATATGGGTCTGGAGTCTGACTAAAGGATTAACCTATGGCCCATCACTGTGTAGTTGGTGGGGTTCGAACAAGATACTTTGGTCCTTTCTTCCTTTTTTTTTTGTTTTTCTTTTTCTGTTTCTTCATCTATTAAATTAGACTAATAGCAGTAATGATACCTTCCCAATAAAGCAGTTGTGACTATTAAATCACATAGTGTAATGTCCTTGGGGACTGCTTAATAAGTATCATTATCATTATTACAATCAACTCATCTTTCTGGCTGTTTGCTCACAAGCATGCACGGCTCCCTTTCAAATGCAAGCCCTTGCTTTCTAACAAAGAAAGAGAAATGCATTGGAAATAAGTGGAAATCTATAGTTTCCAGGCAGTCACAACATACTTTACCCCCAAGAAGTTTAAGTACCTTAAACTTTGCATAATAAGTGTTTAGCTTTTAAGAACATGGGGCAATTTCTTTAGTTCTAGGACCCACAAAGTATGATTTAGTTCTTGTTAGATTGAGGGATGACAGTTGACTTGTATTAAATGTATTAAACCAGGGGAAATTCCACTTGAATTGAAACCCAAAAGAATATTATTCTCTTGGTCACAAATTAGAGAAATAGGATTTTTAGTAAGAATCTCAAAGCAAACTTGTTGCCTGATGTATAC
The DNA here is from genome assembly GCF_011762505.2 of Arvicanthis niloticus. NCBI lineage: Eukaryota > Metazoa > Chordata > Mammalia > Rodentia > Muridae > Arvicanthis > Arvicanthis niloticus. The sequence goes on along the minus strand of NC_047673.1, from coordinate 66,602,903 downwards.
AAAAAATGTCTGAGTTGATTTGCTTCTGGAATTTCACTTAACATGGGGTATATAAATTTTCTTATATCATTGGAATCAAATGATTTATTTAAAATATTTTATAATTATGTTAGAAAATGTCTCCTTAAAAAAAGAACTGTTTTTGTTTGTGCAAATGAAAAGGACAAATGATACTACCTCAATTTAGTTTATTTAAACAGACATTGGGTTTAAAATCCTAAATAGTAAACCATTATCAATGGAGTATTAGAGATGATTCCTAATCTAGAGCAATCTTGCTTTAAAATTTTGTAATATTCCTGGAAAAAGCAACTATGGAGTGAACCTTTATACATACATTTTTTAAAGTATTTTATTTAAGTGTCTCTATGTGTATGTCTCATCTCATATGTGGGTACTCATGGAGACCAGAAGAGGGCAGTCGACCCATTGGAGTTGAAATTACAGGTGACTAGGTGACTGAGATGCCTGACTTGAATGTTGGGAGGTGAGTTCAGACCCTCTGAAAGACCAGCAAACATGCCTAACTGCTGAGCCATCTATCCAGCCCTAACATTTAAAATTATATTAACATGTATGCTAACTTAAATACACCACCTCAGGAAAAAAAAAACGAGAGAGACAGGATCGGGGAGGGAGGGAGGGAAAAAGAAGGAGAAGGAGGAGGAGGAAGAGAGAAGAGAGAGAGAGAGAGAGAGAGAGAGAGAGAGAGAGAGAGAGAGAGAGAGAGAGATTGATTCTGCAATGAGAAGTCCAGAATCCAAAATATTCCTTTCAAAGAATAGCTTGTTTTCATGGGCTTTTAATTTTCCTTCACAAGTCTATTAAGAACTCAATCAGCTGGGTGATTTAGAGAGGCTAAACAGAAAAATAGACTATATTTTAAAAGTCCATAAACTTTCAAACCATGATGTTATCACTATAACTTCTTTGACCTTGAAAGAAAATCTATCATATTTATTCAGGAAAAGCAAACAGTGTAAGTGTATCCTGATTTTCATCCTGTGAATAGCTGTGGCGAAGGAATGTGGTCTGGGCTCAAGGTTCTGTAGACTAGTTTGTACTACTAATATTATTTCACTTTGATCTAAGTTTTGTTTTTATCATTTGTAAGAGTTTACTGTGAA